>NC_090752.1:16647912-16665412 GCF_036898095.1 Palaemon carinicauda
AGCCGTCGCGTCGATGCTCAACAAACCTTTGCTATTATTGGGCAGGGGGGAGGGGGCGGTATCCCCCTTACCTTCCTTCTATATACAAACCCCCCCCCCTCTTCTTGCTTGCTCTCTTCCTCGTTGACGTGTTCATCTCATCTTTGCAGAAAGTCTCTTGATGCTGTACCTATGTTGGGATTCTTCTTTGAAGATTATCAGAGGAATGATCGTACCCTTTTTATAAAAAAAAAAAAAAAAAAAAAAAAAAAATTGTTAGCAATGAAATTTTCATTGCAGTAATTGATGTATGGTTATTCCGTTGATTATGAAATACTACCAATTATTTATTTCAAGTCTGAAACCAATTTAGTAGTAATTTAATAATGAGTTATAAAGGAAATTGGGGAATCAATAGTTTTAATCGACAATTTGATAATATTAATTTAGTTACCATAGGAGAGGAATCATTAAATATTTCGTTTCTTAATTTTTTTCTGATATAATTGCACATCATATTAAAATTATTATAAAATTCTAATTTTGGTTAATTATTTATTCTTATGTGTTATAATTCTTTTGGCTGCAATAGATATCCATACGGATACTGGCATAACTTTTTTTGCGATTCATTACGAGAACTGCTTTCTATAAAAATTTGGGATTTGTTAAAATTTCAATAGAATTAGTATACTCTAGTAATTTACATTGAAATACGGCTGTTTTCTAAGGAAGAATTGTAATAAGTTGTCATGAAAAGAATGTCGCTATTCATTTAAATTTGATAAGTCACATGTGTTCATGGAGTCTACAATTTCATGTCTTAATAGTATACCTTTATTCTTCATGAATTTCCTTTTTTCGTCTTTCTTTTTATTTTTATACAACTGGGCTGTTAAGTCTCCATCCCTTCAATAATAATAACCTTCATGTTAACGCTTTGGCAACGATTTGTTATAAGAATATCGGATAATAATTGTAGTAGCTGATTTTGAGGAAGCGCTCTTGTTGACAAGTGATTTTGCCACTAATCTAACACAACAAATACAGGAATTTAAAGCCTTTCACATCTACATCTTGAAATCAGGATGTATGTATAGTAGTGAAATTAGAAAGTACCTAGATTGAGATGGATCACTCTTTAGGCCTCCAAACAAAGCCCCCATCGTTATTATACCGACCCGCAAAATATATCGTTTTACCAATAACAAATAAAGTCCAGCCGCTGTAATACCTATCTTTCTAGTAACATTTCTTGTAAGATAATTATTTGCGTATAAATCTCTTATTGTTGATAATAGCCTTTTTATAAAAACATAGGTTTAGCCGGAGAGACGAATCATGAAAGATAATAGAATTATATCTTAATATATTATTTAAAGTTAAAAACCATTACTAATTCTTGAGAAAAAAAAAATCTGGCAATTTTTACGGTGTTATAGACAGAAGTGTTCTCATTATTATTTATAGTATTTGTAATTTTTATATTAGATTTTATAAATGATACTTTAAATAATTTCTATCAACATGTCTCATGAATAACAGAAATATACAGAAATGGATGTACCTCCGTTAAAGGTTTCATCTCCTAATATCTTTTAGACCTTCCATATTCTGCTCTTTTGGGCATGAAAGGAATACTGACTTCGCTGCCCAAATTCAGTTTCTGTGCGAGCTTCCTCTCTTACGGTTCAGTATTTTCTCGCCAATTGATGCTGCTGTATCACTATTGTCCGGCTTGTTGCTCTGTTGGCTGCACTTCAGTGCCTGTTGTGCTCTCTCTCCATTTCAGGTCATTCTTTCACTTAGGCCCGTTCTCTCTCCAGTGCCTTCCTTTAGAGGTTTTTTAAACTTCCTGCATACCTCTCTCTCTCTCTCTCTCTCTCTCTCTCTCTCTCTCTCTCTCCTCTATTGACTGTTTCTTTTCCCAAATTCGTATGCACTTGTGCGTCTGGTGTCTCAATGGTATGCAGAAACTTTTTCCTGGATGTCTTTTGTTCGGTCGCAACATCCCTTCAAATACATTTTCTCTCTCTCTCTCTCTCTCTCTCTCTCTCTCTCTCTCTCTCTCTCTCTCTCTCTCTCTCTCTCTCTCTGTTTTTTTTAATGTTTCTCAATTTGTGTTGATCTTTGTTTCATAGATTTTTCTCTAGGTTTAATTTCCTCAATGGTCTACCTCGCAGTTCTCTTCTGTCAGAGACTACCACTTGCATCTTTTTTTAGTCCTCGTATCTACTGTATGTGTTGAAGTTTTTCTGTCTTAGCAAAGGAAAGTCTCCTCTATTTTATTATACATGAAGAAGTTCTCTGTATTGATATCCATACGAATTTTATATATCTTCATCTCAGATATGTCCTTACATGAATAATTAATTTTTTTTGCGCTTTTGAAGAAAAAACTTTCTATGTCTTGCAGGATAATTTTTTTTACTATAACTTAGGTGTTGATTGAAATCTCAGATGAAGTTCAGTATAACTTTCTATTTAATTATCCTCACGTGTTTATAAAACTATATAAGCATGTTCTTATGGGTAATGATTTCCGGAGTTTGTGTTCTCTTTGGCATGCAATATTTTTTTTTCATATAATACTATTTATCTTAGTATATCAAAGGAGGCTAGTAAAAAAAATATACATATACACATATATATATATATATATATATATATATATATATATATATATATATATATACATATATATATATATATGTATATATATATATATATATATATATATATATATATATATATATATGTATATATATATATATTGTTTAAATTTCATCCTTACAAGGGTGATTATTTGCTTGGGTGAGGGCAAAGAACTTATGACTTTATGCTTTGTTGAATATAACTGTATTTAAGTAAATGAATCGTCCAAAATGAAATTATTGGTGTTTTGCGTTAAAAAAAATGAGGATAAAAGAACGGTATATTCCAGACCAAATCAGCCAGTCTATATCCTTCTTAGCAGGCTGGATAATAAGTACTTCCAACCTGTTTAATACCAGCTCTGCAGTCGGAAATGAAGTTCAAAATCCTAGGATAAATCATTCGTTTGCGTTTCAATATTGTGCGACAAGCAAAGACATTATCCTTTGGATTTTTCCTGTTCTATGCTATTGTTCTGAAATATTACCATCAGCACTGCTTTCATGTGTCCATTTAAGCTTTCAGGAAATTAAATACTATTTAATCTAAATAGATTCTTGTGGAATATTTTTTCTCCCTCTATCAGCCATTCTATTATTTTTATATAAGAACAGAGATGGATATAAAATCAAAGATGAATAAATGATATTAATTACCATTATTTCTCGTTGAAGACAGAAATACTTGCGTAATGAATATTTTTATGTGAATACCAGTTGTCATTAGTTATATCATACCATCTATTATAGATGTTAAGGGACTTTCGTGCTATTTTAGAACTATTCATAACTATTCATAACGCTGGATTGTGGTATTCTTATGTGAAGCCAATCATCCAGTGGATTCTCTCCAAAAGAATAAAGCAGTTGTGATTCCTAATTAAGTTCTGTAATACGAACATTCATTATTTGCGTGTATGAAGTTTTGTCAGAGTAAAGGAAATTTTCCATAAACAATGCAGGTAGTTTATGAAATAAAAGAAACTCTGAAGTTTTGTCTGAGTAAAGAACATTTTCCATAAACAATGAAAGTAGTTTATGAATTAAAAAAACCATGAAGTTTTGTTTGAATGAAGAAAATTTTCCATAAACAATGCAGGTAGTTTATGAATTAAAAGAAACTTTGAAGTTTTGTCTGAGTAAAGAAAATTTTCCATAAACAATGCAGGTAGTTTATGAATTAAAAGAAACTCTGAAGTATTGTCTGAGTAAGGAAAATTTTCCATAAACAATGCAGGTAGTTTATAAATTAAAAGAATCGGAAGTTTTGTCTGAGTAAAGAAAAATTTCCATAAACAATGCAGGTAGTTATGACTTAAAAGACACTTGCTTATTTAGATTTAAATAAGAAAATGGCATGTCCGAATTATAAAGAAAAAAAAACCTTGCAATTTGAGAAAGAAGAAAGAACAAGTTTTTTGGGCTTTGAGTATGAAACGATAACCATTAGTCTATCCATTGATCTTTTGAATCTTTCGGACTGTTTATGTCGTTACCCCCCTTCTAACTTAGTGTTGAGACTTAGGCCATCCCATTCCATAACTCCTCTCCCCCTTGACAGTTATCTGCCATGGTTTTGGTAGGGGGAAGTCGCAAGTGCATTATCATTCATAGCCCTCAAGCGAAAGTCTATCCCGCACATTTTAAACGAGCACCACTCAACGATATTCGATTCTCCCACATTTACCGAGTTGGGTCGTCACAGGTAACATCAGCGGCCCTACAATGAAGTAATGGGCTTCAGGCAGGTGGGAATTAGCCTCAGTAAATCTCTCAGGTGGGAACCGGGAAGTGTTCGTTCATAGGTCGTTGTATTAGCTTAGTGGTATGAATAGGCAAAATCAAATTGGCTCGGGATAAAAGATTGGTTTTGATACAACAGGTTTAAACTTCGTAATTATGTGCTCTCTGATGAAGATGGGTTTTCTTTATGGGTTTTATATACGTGTGTACTGGGAAGTATATTTTTACTTGCATTTTATTTTCGTTTAACATATTTGTGTGTGTATGTATATATACATATATATATATATATATATATATGTATATATATATATATATATGTGTGTATATATATATATATATACATATATATATATATATATATACATATATATATATATATATATATATAGAAAAATCATAAACGGACGCGAGTGGAAGGAGAAGTCTGAAGTCTTTGTACTGCAGTGGAATTAGTTCCAGCTGATGTTGATTATGTATGCGTGTATGTATGTATGTATGTGTATATATATATATATATATATATATTATATATATATATATATATATATTTATATATATATATATATATATATTTATATATATATATATATATATATATATATATATTTATATATATCTGCTGAGTATTTGTTCTTTAACCTTTTTTTCTCATTGTGGTAATAAAATACCTGATTTTGAGTTGCTCTCAATTATAGATTTAAGTATACAATAATTTCTACCATAGATGATTTAATTCATATTTAGTATAAGTAGGTATTGGTATAAAATATATAAAATAATTTCATCAATTGCAATGAAAGTGAAAAAATTTCGAAACTCTTGCTGTAAATATGGTAATCTATGAAGTCACAGCGAGTTTTATATCTCATACTTTCCAAGTACGAATTTTGTAATTTCTTATTATTTCCAGTATTCATCAGAATTTATTCCTTTCCCCCCTCAACTTTATTAGGTTATTTTATCCTAACTGGTTTCGAAAACAGTGCTTTAAAGTAAACCGGTCCCCTTGATAAAAATGTGTTTGGCTATGCTGTGCATTGTTATCAATAACCGAGTTAAACTTTCAAATGAAGTTTATCTTGTAAAATTATCTCTTTTTGTGTGTGTGTGTGTGTGCGTGTGTGTATGTGCGTGCTGCAGCTGTGTTAGTTTACTCTTTGTGAAATATGAACTTGACCAAAAATGTGCCGCTTTAATGTTCCTGAATTTTGTATATTTTCATGTCACATTGCATAAGTGCTTGAAGGGGCTACCTCTTGCAACAAACATTGTGTATTAAATTCTTTTAAATTGTTTACTGGTAGTGCTGTAATCGTTTTGCATAACGGAATAGGCATAGATATTTCTTAACTTTTATTTTGACAGTCATAACTTGTGTATTCATCCATTTTTTCTTCGTTGGTCAGACCTATACTAATAGGCCTTCAGTTCATCACGATGAACTTAAATATATGGGGGGGGAAAAATGGTACTGTCCAAGTGTGTGCCATTTTCTGAGGGCTTAATAAAAGGTCTTTTATTTTGACAGTCCTAACTTTTGCATTCATCCATGTTTTCTTCGTTGGTCTGACCTATACTAATAGGCCTTCAGTTCATCACGATGAACTTAAATTTATTGGGGGGAAAAATGGTACTGTCCAAGTGTGTGCCATTTTCTGGGGGCTTAAAAAAAGGTTCATGCGTCGCTTTCCACCTAACAATATCCATTTTTCCATTGTTTATACAACATTTTGACATCTAGGGGAGGGGTGGGGTGGTGTCCTAGTTGCGAAGATTACTCTTGATAGAAAGAGATTTTTCTGTCCGTTATGTTTCCTATCACCGAACTCATCTGCAGGCTTCCCTGCCATTACTGGAGCTTAGTGCTTGTAAATCACATGATATCGTAACTGAAGAGAAATACACGCACGTGAACTACGCCCTTTTTTATATATATATAAAAATAGAAAAAGTCGTTTTTAATGCAGAAGCAACGAATTCCTGTGCTGTGCGAATGTCAGAAAAAAATCTTTTTGAAATTTGAAAATAAAAGCGAAAGTATTAAGGGATTAGATACGTAAAAGGGTTTCTATTAATGACAATGCGCACATTTCCGTTTGGAACATTTTGATGACTTTCATCCATAGGCTGCCCGGATTAGAATATAATGCACAGATTAGTATCGCTTGTCTTCGTCTATAAAGTTATTAAACAATTACCGTTTGCCCTGATGGCTATGGATTGGAACTCGCATTTGCTCTAATGCCTGTCCAAATAAGTAATCCGCTGAAATGAGCAGAAATCTCTGGGCTGATAAATATTGACGGAAACGAAAGTACGTTATTTATATGCGCGTGGATCTCCATGGCAATTTTCTCTCTCTCTCTCTCTCTCTCTCTCTCTCTCTCTCTCTCTCTCTCTCTCTCTCTCTACTCTTAAATGCATGCGATATTTACCGTTGCCATTGTGAAGGTAATTGGATACCAAAGGTCAACCTATTGATTTATGAATTTCAATTATAACCAAAATTGGTGGATTATGCGAATGATTTTTTTAGAACGTGTAATGCCTAGTGCCAACTGACATTAGCCTTGAAATCCGTGAAAAGTTAAAGAAAAAAAAGATAATTTGAGTTCATGAATATAAAAGACCCTGGCAGGTGGGATTCTGCAATCGTGTCTTGGCGTTAGGATGGAAGAAACGGGAAATGAGTTTGCCTTGGAAACTGTCTCTGCTTTTTTTTTTAAGGGGGAGAGGGGGTGGAGAGGAGGAACCCTCTTCCCCCCCCCCACCCCCTTCTTAACGTAAATGGCGAAAGGGACTAATGAGGAAGCAAATCGAGGGTGGTAAGGGAATGTTGTGATTTTGTTGTGATTGTCTCTACCTCGTGAGCACCATCTGGTGAGCATTATTCTTAAATTGGTTTTCCCCAGCCTGCGTCGCCCCTCTTCCATTACCCGGCACAGACACTGTGTCGGTTCTCTCTGGCAGACGGATTCTATCAGATTGTGATTTTGTGTCTTTGCGTGTCATTGTGTATGTGTTTGCCTGCATAAAGATGTGTTTGTGTGTGTGAGAGAGAGAGAGAGAGAGAGAGAGAGAGAGAGAGAGAGAGAGACTAGATAATGAAAGTAAAATAGTTTGGTTTATTTTATATTGGATAATGCACATTTGCGAATTGATACAGTAAACCCACAAATATCATCTATCTTACACGATAAAGAGCAAGTCTCTCTCTCTCTCTCCTCTCTCTCTCTCTCTCTCTCTCTCTATATATATATATATATATATACACATTTGTATATTTGTGTGTATAAATGTATAAACTCGTATATATAATATATAATATAGAATTTTTTATAAAGATACAGTATTAAATTCATTTGCAAGTACACGTATATATTTAGGTGTACTTGCAAGTATAAGAATCCAATACATATACATACATATAAAGCACGCACATTGTTGGTCATTAACTATTCCCTGATGTTATTAACATGTGGAGGTCTTTGTGTTAACAAGAAACTGGGGAAAAGAACTTAAATGGAAGCTTAAAACTAAATTGATTGTAGCAGTTCATATAAACCCCTTTTGTTGTTGAGATTTAATGTAGGTATTTTTGGCACTAAAGCTAATCTATTATGTTTCCTTATGCTATGCTGGAGGAAAGCTATTTTTACTTTCCTTTTCCTGTAATACGTTTTGCTGAGATATGTTAATTTAAAAAGGAAACGCAAATGTACCAGAAAATTAACAGATTAGAACTTAGAGAAGAGAGTTAATTGGGAATCTGTCATGATTCCTAAACTTTTTTCTTTTTTTTTTCTAAATTTTAACATGAATCTAAATGCTGGTGTATTTTATATTATTATTATTATTATTATTATTATTATTATTACTTGCTAAGCTACAGTCCTAGTTGGAAAAGCAGGATGCTATAAGCCCAGGGGCCCAACAGGGAAAATAGCCCAGTGAGGAAAAGGAATCAAGGAAAAATAGAATATTTTAAAAACAGTCTTTTATGGGTTGAGTTGCAACCTTATGATAATATTTCTTCTTTCCTTCCTGAGCTGCTAAAATGATGACATTGCTCATTTTGGTGGCCAAAAAGTAGTTAGTTTTATTTCATATATATTTTTCCAGCATTTGTTTTCAGACTGGTGTTAGTTTTTAAATTTTAATCTTGACTTTTTGTTAATCTAAATGGGAATTTTTCAGTCACCCTGTTAAATACTATAAGGTGTGATGGTGCCTGTTTTAAAAGCATTTGCCTTTATTCGTTTGACAATCTATTTTATCATTTGATACACTTTGGTTTAATACATTCTCTCTCTCTCTCTCTCTCTCTCTCTCTCTCTCTCTCTCTATGTTAGCATCTTTTTTATTCGTTTAATAATTTATATTCGCATTTGATGCCCTTCTGTTTAATATATTTCTCTCTCTCTCTCTCTCTCTCTCTCTCTCTCTCTCTCTCTCTCTCTAAATGTTAGCATCTATTTTTATTCGTTTAATAATTTATTTTCGCATTTGATGCCCTTTTGTTTAATGTATTTCTCTCTCTCTCTCTCTCTCTCTCTCTCTCTCTCTCTCTCTCTGTTAGCATCTACTTTTATTTGTTTAATAATTTATTTTCGCCTTTGATGCCCTTTTGTTTAATATCTCTCTCTCTCTCTCTCTCTCTCTCTCTCTCTCTCTCTAATGGATGAGTCAGTGTTATTCAAAGGTAATGCTGTGTTTTCGATGTGTTATAGTAACATTAAAACTACGCCTCGGGTATCTTTCATAGTAATGCCTCTTTCATCGCTAATTAAGCGTCTATTTTATTTTAATTTTTTTCCAACAATTCTGTTTTCAATAACATTGCTTCTCATCTTTACTTTTACTGTTTTTTTTTTCTATTCATTGCGATGTCTGTCTGGTCTGGGAGTGAAGGTACTATTAGCATTTTTAATTAGTTTGCCTTTGTATAATCTGGTGTTGCCCTTGCAACAAAAAAAAAGGAAGCAAGGAAAAACACTTAGTTGGAAAAATCCAAGATGGGGAAAAATCGGAATAGGAAATATATTTTTTATTACTATTACGCAAACCTTGGTGCTGAGAACGAGAGCACT
The DNA here is from genome assembly GCF_036898095.1 of Palaemon carinicauda. Classification (NCBI taxonomy): domain Eukaryota; kingdom Metazoa; phylum Arthropoda; class Malacostraca; order Decapoda; family Palaemonidae; genus Palaemon; species Palaemon carinicauda. The sequence goes on from NC_090752.1 coordinate 16,657,382, forward strand.
GGTGTTATTCCTAAATTTACCAGATTCTAATTTTATTTCCCCTCAAAATTATCCATTTTCATTCCAAAAGTTTAGCTGTTATTCAACACACCTCCCATTACACCATCGTGGTAGGTTAGGTAGCTTAAAGCAATTCTTTTATAATTTTATTCATTTTCATCAATTCATTTTTCATAATTAGTCAAACCCTTTTCATACTTTCTGATGTCCTCGTTAATAACAAGCAAATCCATACGTTAGACTATTTACGATTATGCAATGATATTTTTAAGGTATGGAATATTTTTTTTTCTCTTGTATTTAACGCCGCAGTTATAACTTCAAATCCATATTTGGATTACATTTTACGATTTTTGGAATTTAAACTAGACACCCGGGTAGAATAATTTCCGTTTCCGTCTGTTCTTTCGTCTTAGTAGATAAAGTAGCTGTTTTGGTGTTGTTATATATGTTTGGTGTTATATTATATATATATATATATATATATATATATATATATATATATATATATATATATATATTATATATATATATGTGTGTGTGTGTGTGTGTGTGTGTGTGTGTGTGTACATATGAGAGAGAGAGAGAGAGAGAGAGAGAGAGAGAGAGAGAGAGAGAGAGAGAGAGAGAGAGAGAGAGAGAGAGAGAGATTTATAACAAGATTTTTCGGTTATACAGGGAGTAGGGTAAAGACGCTAGTCCTGGATGCTCATCCCTTTCAAAGAGGAGTGTTTGCTAACCTAAAAATTTTATTATCTGCGAAATGCACCGTAATGATTCCTGTTATTCAATTTAAAGTATTGTAACATATACATTGAGGGTCTCGTATTGGGGGTAATGCCGTGAATGCACCTCACGTGGTACACTGTAGGTAATTTTCGTAGCGTTCCATTTGCTCCTAGCTCCACTAGTTGTATATTATAACTTACCTTTATTCTACCAGTCTTTATTTCGTCTCTTCTAACAATATTCAATTTTTATTTGCTCCTAACTGCACTAGTTATATATTCTAACTCACCTTTATTCTACCAGTCTTAAGTTCATGTCTTCTAACAGTATTCATATATTCATAGCGTTACTGTAGGATTTTCCCAAAGATGCAATTTGGCAATGAATGATTTTCAAGGACCTGAGCGCCGTTAGTGCTCAAATTCATAAATCCAATACAATACATATAGGAGTCCCGTTTCATATATTTCAGTACATGGAACTTCAAAGATTAATTCCATATTGCTCCTATTTTGTCCTTGTGAGCATTTCTTAAATTATTGTAAATGAAAAATTTTTTAGGGGTAATTTTTTGAATTATGGCCCACATTTTTTTCAGCTTTAGTGAGTTAATTTTTTCCTTCTTGTATGTATGGTGTTTTAATGGTTTAGTTATAATGTTTGGTTTTCATCTTTCACTTTTAATACAAATGTTTTTTTTACGGGCAAAATATCACACGGTCGCTTTCGCTTTCCTTTTGAAATTTATGACGAATTTATTGGTAGTATTTTATGTGAATACCAATATTTTCTATCACTACTTCCTCCTGGCTGTTCAGATTCCACTCAGAGTTAAGCATTTTTCATGTTCCAATTCCATGACCTTTTCCCCGTGTTTTGATAAATTTTCCTCTTCCGTGTAACCTTCCGATTATTTATCCCTTCGGCAATATTTCCTTCCCAGGGTAAGAAAATCATTTTGCGCCAATTCTTATCCCCTTTTTTCACTTTTTTTTTTTTTTGGTTGATTTTTATCAAAAATTTGGAACCTCCTTTGTGAAGGATATCCTGATGATTTAGTCTTAGTCTTTAGACTTGTTTGTCCTGAATTGTTTCATTTATATATATATATATATATATATATATATATATATATATATATATATATATATATATATATATATATATATTTATTTATTTATTTACTTATTTATTTATTCAATGCGCATGGTTTTAATGCTTACATTATTAAAAAAAAAAAAAAGTTTCTTCTAACGGAAGGAAATCTAAAACATCATAAAATCTTAACAAAAGGAATTTGGCCCGTATGGTTCAGAGAAAGACAAAAAGGAAAAATTAGGAATTCTCATATATATATATATATATATATATATATATATATATATATATATGTGTGTGTGTGTGTGTGTGTGTGTGTGTGTGTGTGTGTGTGTTTATATATATATATATATTTGTGAATTCCTTCTTTTTCCTTTCCTTCTTTCTTTGAAACATGCGTGCCAAATCCCTGTTGTTAAGATTTTGTATGTTTTAGATTTCCTATCGTTTTAAGAAACCAATTTCTTTTAGTAGTCTAAGCATTAAAACGATGCATATTTTTTTTACTTTCATATTTGTCTAAAACTCATTTTTTATTTGATTTCTTTTATGATTTTAAAGAGAATCGAGTGAATTTATGGCATTTTTTTCCGAATTGACCAAGTTATAAATTTTATTTCCCGAAAGCAATTTTCTCTTATTTAGCTTCCTCCGGCCCTTGGCGGCATTAACGTGTTCCGTGTCAATATTTCACGTTCACATTACACATTTCTGTTTATCATCTTGGCATTTCAATTTGTGGTTCTGAATTTTCCTGTCGTTTCCCAAACTATCTCCAGGTATCTCACAGCGATGCCTTTTCCAATATTTCAGACGCTTGGCAGTTCCCTGTTATATATATATTTATATTTTTTTTTTCCGAGTCTTTTCGTTTTGATGTGTTGCTTGTCACAGTTCTTATCTATATATTTTAAGTGTATTTTGGGATTATGTATGGTATTTGTTGGTATGTCACGGATATTTAATGCTATTATTTTTTCTTTTTTTTTATCACCCAAAGTATCTTAAGTTAGTAGCTACCCAGTTTAATCTTTTCCTTTTGAAGTTTTCTTTTATTATGTTTTATAAAAAAAGATGTATGATTTATTAGTGGTAAGTGTTACAATGTATTTGTGGATGGCAAATATGTATTACACATTTTTATTTTTATTCCAAAAGATGTTTTTCTGGCATGCAAATAAAGCTTGGATATCCTAGTTTTCAGATTCTTATAAAAGATGTATGATTTTTTAGTGATAACTGTTACAATGTATTTGTGGATGGAAAATGTGTATTACATATTTTTTTTTTTTTCAATTCCGAAAGATATTTTTTTCTGCCATGCAAATAAAGTTCAGTTTTGAGTTTCTTACGATAAATCAGCTGCAGAGGAATGTCACCAAACTTTCGACTTATATTTTTTTATTATTATTATTTAAGGGCTGGTGTTTTATGTTAAAAGATTTCTGTAAATAGCATGCTCTCATTTTAAGAGATGTATTTGATCACAACTTGTTTATTGTTACCTTAGCCATCTATCTTATTTCTCTTCCTCTTGTTTTTTTTTATATTCATTTTATATATGAAGGTTTTAATTTAATGTTGATACTGTTCTTCAAATATTTTATTGCGATTGTTCATTACTTCTCTTGCAGTTCATTTCCTCGCTTTCTTTCCTTACTGGGCTATTTTTTCCCTGTTGAAGCCCTTGGTCTTATAACATCCTGCTTTTCCAACTGGGGTTGTTGCTTAGCTTGTAATAATAATAATAATAATAATAATAATAATAATAATGATAATAATTCAAATGACAGTTAATTGCATTAAGTTAGTGGAGCTATCTTTGTTGAAAAGTGATTATTATTATCAGGCCTAACTTCCGATTTTTTTATAATCTGTTCAAACACAATTTCAGTTTAAAAAGGACTTCTTGATGAATTACGAGAACATTATTTTTCCTATGAAATGTAACTTTATGGTGGGTACACTTTGCAATACTTGAAAAATAAAGACCTTCAAGTTTCTGTTTTTTTTCCTCCATCGAGTTTTTTTTTACATACATTTATTTTCCCATTTGTGTCTCCTCAACCAGTTCCACTAAATTTCATTAAGAACACGAGGTTTACTTCCCTCAAGTGATTTATGGCTCTAAGCTCTATCTCTCCCACTTGGCTTCTTTTGTTGTTGTTTTAGCTCTTAATTTGCTTGACTTTTGACCCTTTTTTTGACAGAGTGATCATGAGCCATTAAAACGTCGTTGGCAGATTCTCTCACTTTCGGTGCAGTGAGCGGCAGTTATATCTCTTTCTGTGTCTCAGCCTTTCTCTTCATCTATCTGCGATGCCTTTCATCCTTCTTTCTTATATTTCCTCCCCCAACACACTTCACCAAACCCCTTATCCTTTTTCTCTGGATCTTCGAGGCAGTCCAGCCCCCCTTTCCTTCCTTTCCCGTTCCCGTTTTTCGCCAGCGACGCCACAAATGGGGATCGGCGTCCCCCTCCTTCATTTTTAAAGTCATCAGCGGGATCATGGCAGGTAATTGAATTAATATTTTTTCTTGGTCGCCTGTCTAACTTTACACGGGAGAGGAGCGGTAACATTCACGCAAAAATAAGCCTAATGGAAGTAACACTTTCCCCCAAGGGAGAACACAGCCACCACTTTACTTTGGCTTTGCGCTGGGGCTGGATCACTAAATGTCTATAATCCTTAATGGTTATATTCGCTTGAAATCATGATATTCAGCAATGCAATGTTTACACATGCAATGATGGTGGTATGGAATCGAGAATAAATCTTGAAATTTTTGTTTCATTCCATTTTTGGAAAAAAAAAAAATCTGTTGGAAGAAAGTTAATTGATGTAAGGTCGGAAGGGCCTCCCTTGCAGACACACCCCCCCCCCCCATCTTGAATGTAGAAGTTAATATGTAAATAAATGGATTTCGTGACCTATTCCTTTTGAATTTTCATAATACTTAAAATATTTTATTTAGTATCATCTAAGATGGCTGTGAAGAAAGGGAAACTAATCGTATTATTATTATTATTATTATTATTATTATTATTACTACTACTGCTACTACTACAACAAGCTAAGATACAACCCTAGTTGGAAAAGCAAGATACTATAAGCCCGTGAGCTCCAATAAGGAAAAATAGCATCAATTGAATCTATAATGTACAATCTTCGAATAATTAGTTTCTCATAATTTGTTGAAACATAAAGTGAGTAAATAGGGCATTAATAAAAAGAATTTAAGAAAAAAATATGCGGAATATCATATTGCAAGGTAGATTCTTTAAATATTGTCTTTTGGACACACATCTAACCTAATTTTAAGGTAAAATATGGAACTTGTTTTTGAAAACATGAAAAATCAGGTTTTTTATGTCACGTATATGAAGTTTAGATCACAGTAGCTGTCTTAATAAGTTGATTTTAAGATTGGTATATAATTTTTGTATTACAGTCTCCTACATAAGGTGGCCGAAAACTCAACTCTAACAATTATAGGGAAAAAAATTATGGTTTGATTTCATTTAGAAATATAGCTTTTAGGTTTTTTTTTCTTTTTATTAACCAGGGTTGGTTCATGTACATATCAAATTTTTGAAGTTAGAGTTAGTCAATTTATATTTTAAAGATGAAAATAATTAAATTGCCTATTTTATTTTTGTAAGAATTAATATAGAAAAATAGATTATAAGTGCCTTGTTTAAATATAAGATTTGGGGTTTCAAATATTTTATAGTAAATAATGGGTTTAATAGAAATACCCGACCCAGTAATTGTGTTGGAAAATTTTTCATAATAGATTTTCTTAACATTTTAGTCTTGCAATTAGTGGAAAATAATTTCTCTGGAATTAAGTAATATTTAATTAAATTTAATTTTTATCACAATTTTCAGTCTGCATGTTCAACTATCAAAATTTGCAAATAGTTTTATGTCGAAATAATGGGGGAATCATTTGAAAATGACTGGTGTCATATTCAGACATTCTATTCGGAAGGAATCGATATAATTGAGTATGCGTCTTCCGAAGCCCCTTTTCTCTTGTCCGCATTTTTCCGATCTTAAAAACTCCCCTTCTTCTTTAGCACAATTTCACCCTCGACCCCTTTTTTTTTTCGCCAAGGTCTCTTGTTAAATTCATCATAAGTCTTCGTGGGTCTTTGCTTTTATTGGACATGTCCGACCAGCCTTTTCTTCTCCATTCCCCTCTCCTTTTGTGCCATGAAAGGAAAAATACGCACTCGGGGATCATTTTTTTTTTGTGTGAGGGGGCTTTTTCTGGGGGGGTTAGAATGCACTGTGCAACCACACTCTTCCATTGCTTCAGATTGCTTTAATCTTCTCCTTTGTAAGTCGGGTACACAGGTGCCTGTGCAGTGCGCACCTTAGTCGGTGCCCTGTGCCCGTTGGGGGAAAGGAAGGGAAAAAAAAGAGTCATATTTCATATTTATACGTAACATGGGTCGAGAGAGAGAGAGAGAGAGAGAGAGAGAGAGAGAGAGAGAGAGAGATTCATGCATATACGTATTAAGCAAGAAAGACTTGAAGGCGAACTGTCATGATTTGGTTTTCTGTTTAATCTCTGTTTCTACTTTATTTTATTTCATGCTGAAATGATTAGTAAGAGCTTAAACAAATATGTTATTGCCCAATTAATTATGCTCTCTCTCTCTCTCTCTCTCTCTCTCTCTCTCTCTCTCTCTCTCTCTCTCTCTCTCTCTCTCTCAAAAAGAAAAAAAATGCTCTTCTTCTTCTTCCCAGCTGGTTCCCATTTTTACATGGGGTCGCCGTTGCGGATGAGCCGTTTCCATCTTTTTCTATTCTGCGCTTCTGCCTCATCAATCCCCTTCTCCTGTAAGTCTACAAACAGGAGCTCAAAATATACAAGTACTGGGGAAATTACATCAAAATTACTACTAAAGCCCCACAAAACCGTACAGAAAATCAAAATATGCAAGTATAGTGAAAAAAAGGCATTACAGATATAAAGATAAGAACCTTAGTTATGACTGGTCAAAGAGAAAAGCTCAGGTACTTGGCACTACTAGTACCACTTGGTTTAGGATGGTGGGGGACCAAAGCAAAACCTGGCCCTACTATCCTGAAGCGAATAGAAGGTGATGAAGTGGTTTCTTATGTCTTACAAGCGGAGATCCATTTGGCAGACTGTGCACATTCATTTTTTTTCGGTGGATTTCATCCCTCGTGGAACAGAGCTTGTAGGGCTGCCTTTTGGGGGAAAAAAAAAACAGCATAGGCTACTCATTGGCATCATAGCACTGGGTCTTGTGTGGCATGTTGGCTTTCTGGCCCTTCTTAGGCACTGGCATGAGCTCCTGCTGCAGAAAAATTTCAATATTTTTTTTTTCTTTTTGCCACAATCTTTTGACTAATTACAACATACGAGGTGTCAAGCCGGAATGTCTAGAGAGGCTTGACCTTCTCCTTCAAGGCCTAACAGTCTCGTGTACAGCAGCCAGGTATTGCAAATGCCAGAGTTCACGATTCACCAAAGAGCTTTATTGTACCGCTGTCTGGCACACACAGGGGTCTTGTCGAGGTGGGTCACTGGTGTCGATGCCACCTATTTCCCCATTGTACTCCTTTATGACATTGGGACAGGGCACCTCTACCTTCTTTTGATACATTGGGAAAGGGCACCTCCAACTTTTTCTATTGCTTATCGTAACAAAGGAGTGACTTCAATAGGGCAAGCCTAGCATGCGACAAACAGAACGTAACAACACTGTTATCCTTCCACTGAATGTCAAGAATCCTTCAGAATAGAAGGTTCCATTTTTTTCAGTGAACACTTTCTTGTTCAATTATGTAACCGATGTGAGTGGAAGATAACCAGTCTTGTTTGTCCTCACAGTGCCATCATATCTACAACCAAAAAGATCCTTGTGGTACTCTACGAAGACAATACTAATGAGCCAGTTGTCTCACGAGCGGAAGACAAGTGGAGTTTCTTTATGGTGTTGGCATGATTGATAAGCCTTGCTACTGACACAGGCCAAACTACTCCACCGAGTCACTTATGGGGTGTCTAGAAAAGTTGGTTTCTCCCTTGTACAGGAGTGTACAAATTACTTCACTTGAGACTTGTGGAGTGTCTAGAAAAGGTAGTTTCTTCCTTGTAGAGGAGTGTAGTGAATGAATCTATTAATGCTTGCCCTGCAGAACAGCTTGTAATTCCCCCACC
>NC_090752.1:16672912-16677912 GCF_036898095.1 Palaemon carinicauda
CATTGTTGTTGTTATTGAATGTTAATTACCTTTCCTTCAATTATCGAACACCTCTTAGTTCTTTCTGTTCTCCCCGTTATTCGCCAGCTTGTCGTCCTCTATCCTTTCCAGATGAGTAAATCATCTTTTGAAGTACTTGCTATATTTCGCTTAAGCCGACTTTTACCTTCATATCTCCCTCTTCACGGCTGAAAAAAACTCTTTATACAATCCACTCTTTGGCTTCCGCAGTTCTGCTATGCCTCTAACATTTTTTTTGCAGATAAGTGTTTATATATATATATATATATATATATATATATATATATATATATATATATATATATATATATGTATACATATACATGTATATATATACATATATATACATATATATATGTATATATATACATATATATATATATATATATACATATATATATATATATGTATACATATATATATACATATATATATATTATATATATACATACAGTATATATATATATATATATATATATATATATATATTATATATATATATATATATATATATATATTATATATATATATATATACAGTATATATATATATATATATATATATATATATATATATATATATAATGCTTCTTTGCTCATTTATCCATTATGTGTATATATGAACGCATACATGAATGCGTAAAAATGTCCGTAATCTTCATTGCAGCTTGTCAAACGCCTTATTATGCTAATTCACAAATATCGTGCAATTCTATATATTGGAACGAATTATTAATTTGAACTGGTGAATATAGGATCTCGTTGATCTGCATAAAGCTATATAAAAAAAACTCTTAAACAGATAGAAAAGCATCAGTCGTTGCGACATTGTTTCTTTAAACTGTTGAATATGTGATGAAGTCAATGTACAGTAAAACTTCTACGATTCATGTCCTTGTATCTACACAAAAAGGTAATCAGTAGCTCGGCGAATCCCCTTAAACACACTGCTGTATTCGTCACAATCTTGTGCACGCGTTTGTGCCTCTTGGTTATTAACTCTATAGATCTACAACTGCTTGTGTTTATATTGTAATGCATTATCCTTTCAATTAAGTTAATCTCGTGTTTTAGATAAGCCTAATCCTGGAAACTTACTGTTGTTTTGAGGAAGTGTATACAGTAGTGTGTGATGTCTGTAAAGCTCTTGAGGTACATTGAGTAAGTGAGAATTATTATACATATAATAACATTGCACGGTAATGAAGTTCATATGAAAATTACATGAAAAAAGTGGATTTGTTGGAATTATATCCTTTAAATATAGAGAGTTTAATTTTTCGTTTCCTTTCCTTTAGTAATATTTCACACTGCAAACGTATATCCTTAGATAAATAAATGATTGAATAAACGTTTACATTTCGGTCTGGCAGAGGTTGGATAATTGTATATTTTGAGAGAAAATTAAGCGAAGGTTCCCGTTAAGTGAAATGAAATGAAATACAGTTTACTTTGACACTTTTTCACAGTAAGTTGAAAGCAGCGTTTCAGAATTCCCCGGTTTGATACCAGAGAAATCAACGAATCATTGTATTTCAGAATTTTCTTCCTTTTTTGCGTTTGGAAACAATATTAGAGTTTGAAACTCAAGGCTGAATACAATGGAAAAAAAAATCTGATTAAAAACTCGCCGACACCACCGCCAAGGACTATTTTTTGTAAGGCGGACGGCAGCTTTCATGCTTTTGCAGTACTTGTAAAATTATTTGCTTATTTAGATTGTCGTGATAATCAAATAGGACTTAGATGACTGATTATAATTATCCCGTGGCCCCATAGCCAGAGTACGTTTAATCAATCAATTGATTTTGTCAATGTCCTTTATACTTTCTCTCTCTCTCTCTCTCTCTCTCTCTCTCTCTCTCTCTCTCTCTCTCTCTCTCTCTCTCTCTCTCTCTCTCTCTTGTTGGTAGTGTATAAAGTTCTTTTGGGTCGGTTTCAATACTGGGTAATTCATGAGCACATATACAATAGATGTAAAAAGTAGAAATTGTAGTATAGCAAACTGCTGCATGCTGGGTGTCTTGTTGTCGTGGAAATTGATTTTTGATTGAACTAAATTACCTGAATTATTTGCGTATGCTTGAGCCTTTATACTTCTTGTGGGCTACTTATTTTTATTTATATTCATGTCTCACTTTTTTATTTGAAAGATAAATTGCTAAATTTTGTAATCCTAAATTTCTGGGGTCGTTATTTTCTCTTTAGGCAAACCTATCTATACATACTATAATAGTCTTACTTTTTCTTTTACAGCTGGGATTGTTTAATTTTAAATAACTTGCCTTGGAACACATTCAAAGGAACTGACCCCACTATTTTATATATACTCATTACCTACTGAAATATATTTGCATCTGAATCTGAATCCAACTTGCTAACAATTAACATTAAAACAATTGAATATATGAGAAATCTCGTTTTTTTTTTTTTTTTTTTTTTTTTTTTTTTTTTTTTTTTTTATCTGATTCGAGAAGTGCCATGGAAACTCATAAGGGATACACGTATTAAGAGCCAATTGGTACTACAAGTAAAAAGAGCTCCTTAACGAATTCAAATTTCAAAGGATAAATATTAAAGTTTGCTGGATTCCGGTCAATGCTTAAGTTGATAATGAAAAGCCACATGCTGCCACCAAATAAACTATAAATTCACTCCCCGTTAAAGATTATGTAACCGTGAGAAATAATTTTACAGAAATAAAATTGCGAATTATGTTGAATGATAAATTAGGAAGTAATAAATTGAAACAGATAAAACCAATTGTTTTTCCATGGGAATCATCACACCTGAAACACTAAAGAACTGAAGTAATTTTAACAAGATTGGATTTTGGTTATTCAGATTGACCCTTACATTCTTAATGTGGACTCCTCAAGAGATAGTTCCTAAATGTTAACGCAGTGTGTTATATGTGGATTTTGTGTGTGTGTGTGTGTGTGTGTGTGTGTGTGAGTGAATCCCGACAATCTTTAGTAGACAAAGGATTTAATGTTTCGATCAGATAACTTTGTCTGACATTTAATCCGATTCTGCGAGTTTCTCCAGTTTAAAAATTTTTAACTTTAAAGGAACACAGATTTAAAAAAAAATATAATATAAATTTCTATTTCTATGTTAGTCTTTTTTCTTATTTTTTATGCATTTAAGACTAAGTTATTTTATATTGATTCCTTCCCGAATTAATTCAGGCCAGCTATGTATGTCGTGGTCTACACAAATGGCTGGATAATCTCCTCCTTTTAATGCTGATGATTTCGAGTTTGGTGACATAATTCACGTAAATATCTCTGTTTTCGCTCAACGAAGCTAGTTGGCTAATTTAAAATGATGCTTAAAAACATTAATCAGAATAAAAATATCAATAACCCTTTGATCTATGTAAAATTTAACTTAGCCTTGTGAACGACTGTAATGCCATGTTCGATCTTTGAAAGAATATAGTAACTCGAGCTTTTTTTGTACTTCTTAGGTTTATTTCCCTCAAATTCTCTTTTCTGCAGATTTCTCCGTTGATATTTCTCTTTGACCTTAGTGGGTAAACCCTTTCGTTGCTCTAAAAGCATCCTTTCTCTTTCATCTGGCTTCCTTCCCCTTTACCACGTCCCCCTTAGCCTCGCTCTTTAGTTCCTGTTCTCCTTGCTTTTATTCTTATCTCCCTTTCTCACTCCCTCTCAGCCTCCTAAAACCTTTCCTTGCTACCACTAAGAAGAATTTTACTCTGGCAATCTTTCCAGTAAATAGTGTTGGGAGATTAAGCTAAGCAGGTTTGGATGTTCCAGGGTTTTGCCGGGGTGGGATAAAGGTGTAGAGGTTCGTATAACCCCTTGGGGAAATACTCACACGTGTACGTAAACAGGCGTCCACACGCGCACAAACAATCTCTCTCTAAGCTCGGCACAAACACACACGCGCACAGGCACAAACACATTCCGACCATCTCTTCCAATCCCCAACACTCCAGCCTCGGAGTTCCCACAAGGCGCCCCCCCCCCCCCCCGCGCCTTTCCCAAACGTTTGTGGGATTAGGCACATACGCCCAAGTCTTTGAAGAATTAGGGAAGTTGCTTCAATGAAGGCTTCCAGAATTTTCTTCATCTACTTCGTCTTTTCGCACTGTTTAAATTTATCCGACCTAGAATACAGGTGTGATCAAGTTCAACGTGTTTTTAATGTTGAAACGTTTTTCTCCTCATGTTGATTTGAGCAATAGATGGTTTGGAATTTTGTGAAGTAGATGAAGTATTTTTACAATTAGTGTGGGTTTGACATTTGCTCGTGATGTAAGGTTTTATTATTCCCATTAACTTGAAAGGAATTTATTTTTCCTTTTGAGAGGAGAAGTTAAATAGATTTTTCTATTTGATAGATAAAAATAAATCATTTTGTTTATTCTTTTATTATGGGACAGCTTGTGTAAACAGTCTACTTTTTTCCGAGTAATAGTATGACATCTAATCAATAAAAAGTCTTCAGTTTATTCATAGTTATAATTTGATGCCGTAACATGACAAATTCGAAACATACTTATCAATTGGCAGCGCCGAGACTGTTTTTTATATAGGACTTTAGTCGTTTTCAACTGGGCTCAACCAGAAAAGTATGTCATACTATTCATTATGTGAATTTATAATGATATTGTGTACACTGCCATTAAATTAGAAGGGAAAGAAGGTTAGAAATAGTACTGTAATCGTTTGCAATCTTTCTAAGTTCTGCTTTGAACTAGAAAAATTGCTTTTGCTTCACATAAGTTCTGCTTTGAATTAGCAAAATTGCTTTTGCTTCACATAATTTCACTTGCCCAGTAATATCCTATATCTGTAAACACAGACAGAGAGGCACATGGATGTATCTGTGTTTTGTTTTAGGAAAAACATAGGAAAGAAATAGACGAGTGTATGAAGGGCGATAGGATGGTGAAAGACATAGGAAAGAAATAGACGAGTGTATGAAGGGCGATAGGATGGTGAATAAATG
>NC_090752.1:16680412-16697912 GCF_036898095.1 Palaemon carinicauda
TTATCTAAATCTTTATGAACTATTCCTTTTGGACAGGTAACGAACGATCCTATCTCCCATCCTTCTCCCTTCCCTAAAAATGCCTCTCCTGCTCGCATCGGAGACGCAGGGCACAGGAGGAAAGGGGGGGTGGGGGGAGGGGGGAGTCCTTAAGCAAACATGAAACTGAGTAAATGGAATAAGTGACTACGGTCAAACACTTAGCGAGGTCCCTTAAGAAGAAAACATCGTTGGCGACACGCATAACCGCTTAGCAGTGTTTGAGGAAAGCTTCATAAATCTACTGCATATTGAACTTTCCGTTTATCCAAGTTCAAAACTCCCTCATCCAAACTCTTATTGTTGGTGGCTTAGATTCTTTCCTCAATATTGATAAAAGGATTCAGGTCTCCCTCCGGACTCTCTCTCTCTCTCTCTCTCTCTCTCTCTCTCTCTCTCTCTCTCTCTCTCTCTCTCTCTCTCTCTCTCTCTCTCGTGATTTAAAGGTTGTTTTTGGTGTGGTATTTTGTTTTTGTTTTTCTTGTAATATTTTGTGATTGATAAATCAGTAAGGGACATAGAACGGCATTTAAATGATAAATTTGAATAACTTGTGATTCTCTCTCTCTCTCTCTCTCTCTCTCTCTCTCTCTCTCTCTCTCTCTCTCTCTCTCTCTCTCTCTCTCTCTCTCTCCCCTCCCTCCCTCTCTCAAACAATTTAAATCCTTTTTTCGTTATTAACGGAATTCTTTTTACATATGATTCTGATAATAAATGTATAATTTTTTCCCTCTGTTTATAGTCCAGGGAAGGGTCTCTGATAATATGGAAAAAATCATTTATGAAGTTGAATTTAGTGTGTGGCCACGGACAAAATCATTTACGAAAGAATGATACCCGGAGGCCATTAGTCCATACAACGACCATCGGCCCAATTACTGGGTCACGGCAGCTTTTTCCACGGAAAAAAATAAACGTTGAAGCAAATAGAGCTACTCCATTGTTTTAGACTTTTGAAATTGATTTTTTTCCCCGTTTAATATGGTTTCTCTGTACATTCATAAGGTGTTACGCTATGATATTTTTTATAATGTTGTATGGTATCGGGCCTAATTGTGATGGTATATCATAGGGTCCTTGTAGCTGTTAAATATTTAGATAACATTATTGTGGATATATTTTACCGCAGGAGTTAGTAGACATGTATAAGGTAATGCATTTTTTAAGCTGGTTTCAGTTACGATCGAAATATTGAAATATATAACTAAAATAAATCTGTAGTATTTTAGTTTACAGTGACGTGTTGTTTTTTAGTATTGTAATTTTGTAAACCTTAAAGTTGCAATTATAGTTTTTATTTTTAGATTTTATTTCGAAATTTAACTCTATTTTTATCGTGCCTGTTCATGACTTGTCCTCTACTTTGGGTAGAAATGTTATGTCGGAAATCATTCTGTAATGATTTTTAGGATATTATGATATAATGTTGAATGAATTTTAGGCAATGACTGATGAATTGTTATAGTAAAATTTAAACAAAAAGGAAATCCATAAAATGGTTTATTTTTCTCTAAAGATCATAAAAGCGTGTGGATAGATACGATAGTGTTAATCACTAAAGTATTTATCCTAAGTAGCGTTGGATTTTATTTGTTCGCAATTATTGGTAAAATACGCCTTTCAAGTGCAGAAATGCTATGCCCCTAAAATCGGCATTTTCGTCCTTCTCCGGGCCAGGCTAAATTACTACGTCAGATTTTCCGTTTTTACTCTTACTGTATACATATTACCTTTGCGTACATCTTTACGACAGACATATCTTCATAATTTATCCTTGGGATTGGGAACCCTTAATGCCTAATGAAAGGATCCCGTTTCTGTAAGCGTTAAGATGTTAAAATAATTACATTGCGTAATTGACTTAGTTTTTAGTTTAATTGTGTGATATTGTCATAAAGTTTCCTTTATCCTGCGTGGTCCAGGAGAGGTTTTACAAATCTACGGGATGTTAATACCCCTTTCACACTTCATTACATTTTATATTATTAATATTATTATCATCATTATTGTTATTTTTATTATTATTATTATTGCTGTTGTTGTTGTTGTTTTTGTTGTTATTATTATTATTGTGATGCAATTTAGCCCTTAGATCAAATAAACATTTCTTCAACGACTCCACCTCTTGAGGATTCCAACGGTATCTTGGATCTTTATTTTTAGTACATATCGTTTAGGCATATTTTTTTAAAGACAAAACGATATCTTCTATTCACGGTTGAGATTTCTGATATAGATTAACCAAACGTTAATCTTTAATCAAAATTGGAAACAGAAGACCACTTGCCTCCTCCCTCAAGAACGAATGGAATGTACAAATGTTCACCACAAACCATCCAATTAATTGCTTTAATGTATTTTGCATATATTAGAGTCGAATAACCATAAAATTGAATAGCATTTGTTATTCGTGGGTAATCATAAGAAATGCTTCAGCTGTTCTATAATTTCCCGTAGCTATTTTAAAGCTTAGTGGCTTCTATTATTGTTAATGAATATGTGTATTTGCTTCAGCTGATCCACCTTGAATTAAAATTTCGCGAAAATTAATTCCAAAACCACAATGAAGACTTTAACCCCAAAGCAAGACACTATAACCTCATACACGTGCGTGAATTTCTTCAGTGTTGGTTGTATGTTGAAACACCCTTACAGTAGATTAATGACTAGCTGTAATCTCTCGTGAAGAATAAAGGTCCCGTGCACCTGTCAGGATGAATTTCAACAAGACTCTTTGATCAAGCACTAGCTTATAACAGCAGCGAGAAGCGAAGGAAAAGATTGATGAACGACTGAATGAGACGGCCGAGAGAAATGAAGATAAATGTAGAGATGGAAAGACAAAGACGATGAGAACATTAAGGAAGGGTCCAGCGTTAATTAATATTAACATAGACGAAGAAAGATCGGAATGGATAGGAAAGTTAAGGGGTCCGGAGCAGTGCGTTATGCGCGAGACACGATTTGTTGGACGCGAATAGGTGCCGGGAATGGGCGTGCAAGTCAAAAGTTGGGCGGAAGTTATTGTATGGCTTCATAAAGATGACAAGCTGGGGCTTTTTTATGCATTTGGGATGTAGAGATGCATTGCAGGATGTGAGTGAATGTATTGAATAAGTCCGATTGGTCTTGAAACGTATACGAGCGGAATGATATACCTATAATTCGATACACTTAAAAACTTGCATTAAAGAACGGGAAATATCTGGCAACATTTATTTCGGAAGTTTTACTGTTTTAGAAATGGATATATTGACATAGAAGAGTGATATTACGGCCACCAACCCGTAAAGGATAAGAGGAAAGTAAGGTAAAATTACGGTATCCTGTATTTTACTGAAATACGGTTGACAATAGTATATTTTTACGGAGAATTTCCAATTAAAATTACGTTTTTTTCCAACAGCGTAGTACAAGAGGTGCCCTTCGGAGAGGCATTACTATGATTCAAAGTAGGTTATTTGATTAAAACTGACAATTAATATTAAGGAAAAGATAAATAAATATGTTATGTTAAGACATATATTACTGAGGAAGACTCAAGTATCAATATAATGGAATGTATCCGGCTTTTGAAAACTATAATCAAGAACAGATGAATAAGTGGAAGTTCACAGTCAAGTACATTTATTAAATTTCACATTATAATCACATATCAAATTGTAGATTGCAGCTAAATGTCATGCTAAATTCTTTTGTTATGATATGATAAGGCAATCTTATCAATTTCACCATTAAATTTCGTAAGACATATCAATGTTTAGAAATTGATTATCGTCTCATCATATGTATGTATGTATTTTTCATTTCTATAATGGGGCTTTTTACACATTTACAAATGCATTTATATATGTCATCATGTGACACATATTGCCTGTGTAGCTGTATCCACCAAGAAGCATCCAAGCACTAATATTCCTTTAAGCCCCTAAATAAGCT
Source organism: Palaemon carinicauda (assembly GCF_036898095.1). Lineage (NCBI taxonomy): Eukaryota > Metazoa > Arthropoda > Malacostraca > Decapoda > Palaemonidae > Palaemon > Palaemon carinicauda. The sequence continues at coordinate 16,684,391 of NC_090752.1, forward strand.
ATCAGAGCCATTACTTACACCAAGGGACGTTCCCTTCCCCTCTCTTCCGACGCTACCTTCGACCCCTCTCTCACCTTCCCTCTCCCCTCACATTCATCAATCCGTTATATTTGTCACCCCTCCCTCTCCTTGATACGGTTTCTGCTCCTCTATTGCTCTTTCATAAGCACGCCAACCATTGCTGTTCTTCAGTGATTGTTTTCACTGAGACGATTCCCTCGTTTCCCCTCACTGGTCTCTCTCTCTCTCTCTCTCTCTCTCTCTCTCTCTCTCTCTCTCTCTCTCTCTCTCTCTCGGATGATTTCAGTTACTTGCTCATGCATAACAGGTCACTGTTACGTCTTCCCTTTGTTTACTTGAGAGCAACGTCATCAAATGCCTTCATGTATTTGGACCTGCCTCGCTTCTTGCACCTAAAACTACTATTTCAGAATTTTAAAAGATTTGTTTGGTATCCTTCACTTTATATATTTGTTGTATGAATGCAGGTTCTTTTGCTGTAATTGCTTGATTTTTATTTACAATTCTTTTGTTATTAGATAGTTGTAAATATTTTTCTCTCAGAGGTTATTTAGGTTTTTGATGTCATGGAAAATTTGGTGCCTTCAGAAGCAATAATAGATCAGTTTGGATCAGTTTTGTAAGTAATATGTGCACCCATGTGTACTACATAACAGGCATTGAAGAATCTCGTCTTGAGATCTCGTCCATATTTCCACGAACTCAGACTAAACCTTATATATCCTAGACGTAGAGAATCGAGATTAATTCTGAGGTTATAGACGTGCATCATCTTTTCACCTTTCACTTAGGAGGCACAACATCAAAAATTTAATCAGCGGGAAGCGCGCAGACATCTAATCCACGAATCAGCGCGTATGCAATTTTCGCCTGGTGTTTAAAACTATGATTAATTACAAAACAGAAGTGGCGTCACGTTCCATATATCATCATTTAGCGTAGGTTTAGCCATTAGCCTGATTCGTAGAACTAAAGGGAAGGGAGGGGAAAGTTGTGGGTGGGGGGGAGAGGGGTGCCCGCGGGGACTCCTACTGCATCACTATTAATAAAGACATGATCTGCCCTGATGGATAAAGGTAGATTAATGGGGTTACAGGTGATAGGGATCTGGCAGATCCTTACCTGGTTGGGACAGGGACGCTCCCCTGGGGGTAGGAAGAAGAAGAGGAGGAGGAGTAAGAGGATGTTGGCGTAGGCATCACGTTAAGGGTGAATCGTGAGAGTTCGTGGGATGCGTTGCCTTTGAGTGGAGGATATGGAGGAGGTCTGAGGAATGAGGAACCTTCAGGGTTAATGATGGAAGCTGATCGAGACAGGATAAGGTCAAATGATTTCTGCGTCGGGTGGGACTGCACTGAATAAGGTCATGTGCCAAATACCGTCACATGGAACTTCACTGGTTAAGGCCACACGGAGAGAGAGAGAGAGAGAGAGAGAGAGAGAGAGAGAGAGAGAGAGAATATGAATTTTTTTTTTTATTACAGAAAAGGAAAACGTTTTTCTTATTCCTTTAAGGATCTAACCAGCCCCCGTTATGGGCACATGCATGATGTATAGAATATATTCTGTAGACCCTGCCTATATATTCATATACTGAAATATTTATTGATATTATTGTGTTGATTCTTGCCATGTTCTTTTTTCTGATGTGCTTTTTTATGCATACTTACAAATGTATTAGTGTATTTGTATCGTAGATGGAGACGCCCACTCAACATATTAAGAGAAAGTAAAGTCAATCACACATCATTGAAAGCGCAAATAAAAAATGGAAATTTATTCTGATGTTGCAAAGTATTTTTAAACATGGCCGGTTTTTTATTTAGAGTATTTCATTATAATTAAGTCTATTATTATTATTATTATTATTATTATTATTATTATTATCATCATCATCATCATCAGACAATGATGCAAAATTGAACTAAAATGTGTTTAGTGATACAGATGAAAATAAATTATCTCCGTATGTAGGGAAATGTTTTGTTTAATGTCCTTCCTTTCCGTTGATTTATGGATTCACCGACGGTTGACTGATTCGGTCATTGGTTAAGCGATGACCGTGTTGACTCTAATGGCGAATGTCACTGTTTTATCACCTAATGAAAAGACGGGTGAGCGAATGACTGACTGAGCAGGAAAATGTCATTTGCAATGCAATTTTTGTTAAATTTATCGTAGTGCCATTGATGTGAGAGATTGGGACCTGTGTACGAGTGTTCCTGAATGGGACTAATTGTTGTTTTATTTTTATTTGTTGTTGCTAGTGAACAGGAAATTTATAAAATGGGATTTGATGATTATTTTCTTTATTAAGTTCTTGTAATTGGGCGCTCGTTTTGGTATATGAGGGTTTTTTTTTATCGATACGTTGCAAAAGAGGAAATCAAGAGGAACGTTTATCATTGCCGTTACGTATTGGAATTATGCGACGTACATTTTTAAGATTTGTTAATATTTCTTTGGCTTTGTTTTGCTTGTTCACTTTTATAAAGGTGATATTGAAAAATTCATTGTATTTTCTAATACCGAATGGTTGGCTTTATTTAGTGTGTTCACTTTTATAAAGGTGATATTGAAAAATTCATTGTATTTTCTATTACCGAATGGTTGGCTTTATTTAGTGTGTTCACTTTTATAAAGGTGATATTGAAAAATTCATTGTATTTTCTATTACAGAAGGGTTTGTATAATTTTTGCATGAATTAAAAAAAGTATTTAACATAGAAAATTAAATTTTCCTGTTAATTAATCTCTTATTTTTCATTATAACCATTTTTATATGAGATGCCTTTTATTATTATTATTATTATTATTATTATTATTATTATTATTATTAGCCAAGCTACAACCCTAGTTGGAAAAGCAAGATGCTATAAGCCCAAGGGCTCTAACAGGAAAAAATAGCCCAGTGAGGAAAGGAAATAAGGAAATAAATAAATGATGAGAATTATCAATATATTCTAAAAGCAGTAACAGCGTCAAAACATCTTTTGAAATGAGCATATGAGCCAACTTTCTCCTTCCACAGTGATAGTATATGATCAGCGGTACTGATAACCAGCCTAGTAACGTTCTTTTTCTCTCTACACAAAACCTGTGAAGTTTTCTGCATGTTTCTTTCTCCTTTATACACACAACCTCTCCTTGTCAAGGGACTCCTATTTCTGTCTAGGGGTAAGTTGTGTCTCATTACGTCTGAAGAGATAACGTATCAAGTTATTGTCTAGTCGGTCGTCAAAGTAATAGAAGCACTTTAATATATATTTTAGATTTTTTTGTAAAGCATTACACCAAAAGAAATGCGTCATTTTTATAACATTAAGTTCACTTCTAAGATCACGCAGGGTTTTTTTTTTTTTTTTTTTTTTGAGATATACCTCTATCACGCTTTTTTTTATTTATTTATTTTTTTTAAGATATACCTATACATGTCAGGAAAGTACTTTTATTTGTCATTTTTTAGGTTATCTGAGTGAGAAGACGTTTACTAAATATCCCATCGAAAAGGAGTACCAATTGAAATGTCAGAAATCAGTGTAGTACTACAATTAGACAAAAATTATGAAAGAAAATGAATTAACCTTAATATTTCACAAGGTTTCAAATACATGTGAAGTATAGCAACACCATTAATATAATATGGTTTCCCTTCTTTTAGTCAATAACTATTGACATCCTTTTTTATTCGATAACTGTTAATGTCAAAAACAGGAGTGAACGTAGTGGCAAAGCATTATTGTTGCTAATGCCGCTGGTAGTTACATTATATGGCGAAAGTTGCACGATCATTTCTAAGTAATGTAACCCATTGACTTGACTTGCAGTTATTATCACAGGCGTGAATAAGTGTTGCTGGTTTGTGAACTTATGTGGAGTTGGTCAGATCTGTTGTTTGTGCAACAACGCAACGATGAAATTGAAATTGGTTACCAGTTCCTCTCACGCATGGAGGAAGTTCGATTGTTGACATCCTGTGTTACGGGAATTATGTGAACTATATATATATATATATATATATATATATATATATATAATATATATATATATATATATATATATATATATATGTGTGTGTGTGTGTGTGTGTGTGTGTGTTTATATATATATATATATGAATTATCAGCTGTAACTAATATACTGTAGTACAAAGGCCTCAGACATGTCCTTCCACTCGCGTTTTTTATGGTATTATATATATATATATATATATATATATATATATATATATATATATATATATATATATATATATATATATATATATGTAGTTGTGTATATATATCTGTGTATATATATATGTATATGTGTATGTATATATATATATATATGAATATATATATATATATGTATATATATATATATATATATATATATATATATATATATATTTATATATTTATATATATATTCACTTGCATTTTCAAGGGCACTGTGATATTCGCTAAGTATTTTTCCATTAAGATCTGTTACAGCTTTATCCCGTCTGATTCATCAAGATGAAATCCTTGGCTGCAGGGTGAGCATTAGCAGTCGTAAATGGCTGGTAATTAGTGAGCTAAATGCATGTCCCAGTTTATATCAGGGGATTCTCCAATCTAGAAATTACTCCTCAATATGAGGATTCCGACATCCTGTGACGTAGGTGGCATAGGCTTCGCTCGTTAACTGCACCATCCTAGTCATTATTAGCTTTTCGTTTATTATCAGCAGAAGCAGAAACAGGAGTAGATGGTGGTGCAGCTTTAGCAGCAGAAGCAGAAACAGGAGTAGATGGTGCAGCTTTAGCAGCAGGAGCAGAAGCTGATATGTAACAGCAGCAGCATCAGCTCTTAGCAGCACATCGTATCCAAGTTCCTGATCACCTTCACTTGGGACGAGAACTTTGATGTTTGGCTCCTCACCATTTGGGTGTGGTTGGGAGATATTCCGTTTTGGCTTTTGATCACAAAGGCGACATATAAATGAATTTACTGAGCTATATTCCCCCTTAGCATTTGATGCCCGGCTTTAAGGGAGGGGGGCTACGCTGCTGGCGTATCGACTAGGATGGGTTCCCTCACCTTCGGTATTAACTTTCATTTGTTTCAATGTTGAGTCAAGATTTCTATCATCTCCATGTAGGGTTAGGACGTTAGGTGGTCGTCGATGGTAGTGGTAATAATGATTCGTTCCAATAAAGTCGGCTTGTTTCCAGGAATTTTACTATTACAGGTACTTCTTGACGACAATTTATACTAGAAGTGAAGGTGTTTTTGAAGGTTTCCATGAATTTTACTCTTACTTATTGACGACAATTTATAGTAGAAGTGAAGGTGTTTTTGAAGGTTTCCATGAATGTTGCTCTTACTTATTGGCGACAATTTATATTGGAAGTGAAGATGTTTTCGAATGTTCCATGAATTTTACTCTTGCTTATGGACGACAATTTATCCTAGAATTGAAAGTGTTCATGAAGCCAAAAAACGATTTATGCTAGAAGTGAAGGTTTTTCTCGAAGCACCGAGTTGCCATGCTAAATAAGGTCGTACTTGCGTTTATGGTTTCAAGCTTAACATTGAAGCTTAATATTACCTTTAAAACAGTGTTTTATAAGATTCCTAAAGAATTCCAAGAAATTTGATTATGGAACAACATTGATCGTGAAAAGAAGATAAGCCTGTCTACTTAAATTGTATCTTATCTTATTTCCAAATGACCTTCATTCTTTTCCTGCTGCAGCATTATATATATTATATTACATATAAATATAATGTAATTCTGGAGTAATTATATATAATTCAATTCTACTGTAATGTCTCAAAACGTGTATTCCCTGTGCGTGTGTCATGTGTTTGCAGATATAAATGAGTTTCTTAAGAGCTGCCTAGTTGATCTGGACCTGTAGTATTCCATAAATGTTATTGAATTTGCTCAGTGACCCAGAATTTGGATGATCTTACCAAAATAAATATGCAAATTACTTGACATGTACTGAGATGGACAAAATATATTGGGTGTCACTCTTATATATGCGTCGTTTGATATGGGCAGAATATGAGACAGTAGTTAGTACTCTTCAGAAAAATTACTACCAACTTATGTCAAGTATTTGAAGTGTTTAGTTGCATTGACGTGTATATGATACATCGGAATGTCATTGGGTCAAATATTTAAATCATCAACGCTATAAATGTTACATAAGGCAAAAATACGCATTTACGTATATAAAAAGTTTTCTTTCTGTCTCTAATATAGAGGTGAATTGTATTGAGATCACTCCATAATACAGTATGTAAAGAACGTATATGTGTTAATTATACAGTGAAGGCCCTACGAGAGAGAGAGAGAGAGAGAGAGAGAGAGAGAGAGAGAGAGAGAGAGAGAGAGAGAGAGAGAGAGAGAGAGAGAGAAGAGGTATTGCTTGCTTATTAGATATTCCATTATGCTAATAAATAAATAAAATATTCGGGAAAAACAAGAAGAACAATGAAATGGTAATTTTGATATCAAGATAATCAAGTCACAAAACACAAATAGGAGAGTGATTAAGAATCGGCCATCTCAGAATTTGGGGTCAAGCAGCGGCAAGGCTGTGGAAGTCATTGATTTGACATCAGGAAGTTCATGCAGCAAGCAGAGTAAAAAGACTTTTTTTGTTATGGATAAATAGTTGTTTGGAACTTGTTCTTTTCAAGTTTTAATATTTTAAGAATGCTGACATCGGCTCTCTCTCTCTCTCTCTCTCTCTCTCTCTCTCTCTCTCTCTCTCTCTCTCTCTCTCTCTCTCTCTCTCTAAGATGATTCTTAGCTTGTAAATATTGTCATTTATTAATGATGTCAAGAGCTAAGACGGTATAGATATGTAAGAAGCCTTTTTATTGTATTTTTTACGAAGGGTAGATTCACTCCTTAATGTATTTTCGTGAAGGGTAGATTCCCACCTTAATGTATCTTATTCATAATTTAACAGAAAAAATATCTTTTCAACCCGAAGGATAATTTTCCTAGGTGCGAATTTAAACATAAAATCTGGTGTACTTGGAGATTGTGCGTTTTGTTTAAGCTTTTTTTATGCCAATCCTTTATTTTTGTCTTTTTTGGTCTTTTGGCAGTTAAATTGTATAAAGATAATAAGAATGATACGGAATTATCATCTTTGTATTCAGGACAATGTAAGGAGTTTCCAACGATGTAGAAAAAATTTATACGATATATATGAAGAAGGATATTAAGGAAAAATATCATTGGTAAGTGCAGTGATAAGCTTTCATTCTAATTCCCCAGGTACCCATTACTCGTAATTGCAATTTAACCCATTCAGTTTCGGTTAGAATCCTAACGTTTTCACGGGACTTGACTTGCACCTAATCAGACACTGAAAAGACTGAAGCCTCAATCAGCTTATACAGGATGCTCAAGAATAAAGAACTCGTGCTGGCCTAACGACAGTTCAGTGCTGCAACAGCGTTCTTTTAATATACACTGTTTGGGGACTTTTGTGGATCAAGAACGAAGTGCTTCAGAGTTGCCCTTTGACAGGTTTTACCACACATCTGAGAATTTGGGGAATCTGTTATTAGTCTTTCAAACAAGTAAAACTGTGTTCACGTGAATTTATAAAAGGTTTCTTCTTAATGTTATTTAATGTCTTTCATATACACTATCATGCTTTGGTGTATGAAAAATAAACATATTTGAACTACTTGCTTAAAATTGTACATTTCATGATGCACTACATGAAAATAATCCTTATGGTTTCGGTTTAACGGGATAATGAATCCGTTATCTGATAAATCATGTATTGTTAGATTACATACATTATTTTATGTGATATATCATAATATTCAACCAACACCGTGTATTTTCAGAACTATCATGAAAGTTCCTGTTACGTTACAAATTAAATGTACCCGCATAGAGGAGGAAATGTTAACAAAACCTTAAAAGGTAAAGGCCTGTGGTACTGGCAAGGGGTGAATGTAATGACTCTGTGTTATTAATGGGATATAGACTTATTGGTCAAGTTCAATATATTAGTACTTCTGTCTGTCTTTAAAAATAAATATGGCCGAATGATTTTTTTTGTAGCATCTAAGAAAAAAATAACGTGCAATTATTTTTTTTTTTTTTTTTTTTTTGACGGGTTTTGCTCGAATATTGCCTTTGATAGTTCACCATACACTTAAATGAAACCCCAAGTTAATAATTTCATTGTTATATCTGAATTCCATTGCCTGAAGCAGCTTGTAACCAGAACACCAGTTGGGTGTACCGCTTTGCAGTCCAGGTTTTATTGATAATCATTTCTGTATCGAAATATCGAATATTCAGCAAGATTTAAAAGGTTAGGAAATGATGCAGCTTAGCTTGAAGCTATTGGATTACCATGAAACTGAATTAAAGGAGGGCGAGGAACTCGATGGTGTAAATCTAAAAGGGATTGATTGGTATCCGTGATGAATATATCGTCAGTCACAAACGTTTACTTTACGTTTGTGTTGATTTTTTTTCTAAATTTTATATTCCATTTTTCAATGATACTAAGGGAAGTAACTGGTTCATATTTTTATCCATTTGGAAGGTTTATTTTGTATATTTCCGAAAAACAGTTCGGTGTAATGGATAGTTTCCAAACCGTGTGCTTATCGAAGGGAGATCATCCCGTATACCTCTTTACGTGTGTGTATTTCTCCCTTGCGCATGCACGCACACGCGCGTGCGCACACACAAGTATAAACGCACACACACACACACACATATATATATATATATATATATATATAGAGAGAGAGAGAGAGAGAGAGAGAGAGAGAGAGAGAGAGAGAGAGAGAGAGAGAGAGAGAGAGAGAGAGATGGATAGTTATATACACACACAAACACACACATAGTGTACCCGAGCCTCAAAAATGATGTCTGGATATTTGGATAGATTTGCACACACAGGCGCACATAAGTTCAACCCTCCCCACCCCCTCCCCTTTTCCTTATTACAACCCGCTGATAGAAGGTAAACGAAACACAGTGCATAAAGAAGGGAAACTATTGGCGATGCTTTAGTGGATTTGAAGAGAGAATCTTAATGTTTAAGTGCAAAGTCAAGCTCAGAACAGATAAAGTGAAGGTACTGTACGTAATGAAAATTGCAACCTATTATTATTATTATTATTATTATTATTATTATTATTATTATTATTATAGCTACAACCCAGTTGGAAAAGCAGGATACTATAAGCTGGAGGGCTCCATCAGGGAAAATAGCCCATTGAGGAAAGGAAATAATGAAACTACAAGGAAAGTAATTGACAAATAATATAAAATATTTTAAGAACAGTAGCAACATTAAAATAAATATTTCATACATAAACTATAAAAACTAAAAAAAAAAAAAGGAAGAGAAATAATATAGAATAATTATCTATAATCGTGTGCTTTATTTAATTTATGTTATTAATTCTTTATGATATTTTTATCTGAAATGACTGATTTTCTTAGAGTAAAATGATATATTCCGCAACTGATTTTCATTATGATTTGCTAAAAGTAATTTTTTTATCTTGCATTTTTCAGGTAATGTGTCGTGAGGTTTTCTTGAATCTATCACCATTCATGATGTAAGTAAAATTACATTTCAAATATTTTTAAAAATACATTCATATTAGTATTGAACATCTATTTGAGATTATCAGAAACTTAAAAACTCCCCACGTCCATGTTATTTCGAAAATACTTCTTACAGTTTCATTTTTTCCTCTTTTTCATAATGGTGGATACGTTCGGTGTTCCAAGATTTTTTAATGGTGAAAGTTAGTGAAAATAAAAATGCAAATTTTCAGTAGTTAGGATACTGATCGTGGCCGTATAACCTTAAAGAGGTCCCACCAATTTAGTCCTGTACGCCATTTTGATGGTGAAATTCCATTTTTTTTTTAAGTTCTGTTTTAGAGATGCCTTTATGTTATATTTCAAAATAAAAGCATATTGCTTGTTTCTTGATAGACATTTTTTTTTCATAAGATTATACTTTTTCACCTGCAATTTCGTTCGGATAGGTAGGAGATAGTCTCTCTCTCTCTCTCTCTCTCTCTCTCTCTCTCTCTCTCTCTCTCTCTCTCTCTCTCATTTTCTTTTGTATAGATGTGATTGATGTACAATTACATCATATAATATTTCTTGGAAGTTTTACTGTAAAAAAATCATTGGCTATTAAAAGTGTTGCTATTTTAGTACGTTTAAAAAGGTTCCTTAAAAAAAAATATTTTCAATTAAGAATTTTTATTTACTACTGAATTTTCTTTTAATTACGTCATGTTATCTTTTTGTAATATGGTTCTAAATGTATTAACTCGTATGTGAAATTAGGTATTCAATATTGCAAACTATTGATTATGATACTGTCATCCCAAATTTATCAAAATATATTTTCGCTGTATTGTATAGTATTTCAATACGTAATCGATTGTAAAATTAACAGTGGCAAAGCATGGGATACAAAAGGAGCTATAACTATGTTATTATTATTATTATTATTATTATTATTATTATTATTATTATTATTATTATTATTATTATTATTATTTATCATTTATTATTTTCATTATTATTATTTTTATTATTATTATCATTATCATTATCATTATTATTTATTTTTCATTTATTATTTATTTGTTTATTTATTATTTATTTATTATTTATTTATTTATGTATTTATTATTTATTATTTATTTATTATTATTATTACTACTACTACTACTACTGCTACTACTACTACTACTTGCTAAGCTACAACCCTAGTTTGAAAAGCAGGATGCTATAAGCCCAGGGACTCCAACAGGGAAAATAGCCCAGCGAGGAAAGGAAACAGGAAAAAATAGAATATTTTAAGAATAGTAACAACATTAGAATAAATATAAAACTAATTGAATGACTTAGCATCATGTTGTTTTTGACTGCTCAAACCTCTAGCTCTATATTTGCATTGCAAACAACGGTAAGCTGCATCGAATTACAGTGTTGTGTAGCAAATAAATCCTGTATTTCCCCCCCCCTTTCACCCCGTAGTTAAGTGATTGGTAAAACCAACAGAGCAGGAACAACATTTATTGGTATTGAAATTTGTAGTTTGATTTTTTTCCAGTCACGAAGATTTTTTTTTTTTTTTTTCAATCACGAAGATTTTTCTTATAATTTTTGCGGATTCGTTGGATGCTTGCAGCTTATAAACATATTGAAAATTATGAGATGATGTAAAAAAAAAATGGTGGCATCCTTTTTACTTTGATGTAAATGTAATGTTAAAAGGAATTCAGTAATTGGAACATTGACAGTAAATCTTAAATGTTGGCATGTTTTGTAAATTTCAGTAAAATTGAAAATTATGTGTTGATTTAAAAAAAAAAAAAGACTGGTGGCATCCTTTTTTACCTTGATGTAAATGTATTGTTAAAAGGAATTCAGTAATTGGAACATTGGCAGTAAATCTTAAATGTTGGTATGTTTTCTAAATTTCAATAAGATAACAGAATAAAAGCGAGAAGCTATTACGATTATTTTCCCTTGCCAAATGTGTTTGTTATCTTCAGTATATTTCGAAATTACTATTAGGAGGGTTAAGTGGTCCTGATTCTTAGTATATCAAAAAGTATATATAGGACATATCTGTTTTGACGTTGTTACTGTTTTTTAGAGTGATTTATTGTTAATTTATTCTCATCATCTATTTATTTCCTTATTTCCTTTCCTCACTGGGCTATTTTTCCCTATTGGAGCCCTTGGGCTTATAGCATCTTGCTTTTCCAACTAGGGTTGTAGCTTGGCTAGTAATAATAATAATAATGATAATAATAATGCTTTCATTTATACTAAGATACTGTCAGCTGATCTAAATTTTGAAATTATGTCTATCCATGATTTCAAGTAAGACCCTCTAATAACCTAATTCATGACGAAACAACAGAGATCATTGTAATCGTAAAGGCCCCTACACACGATCAATTTTTTCGTCAATTAATTGATATCAATTTATTGACGACAATGAAATTGAGGAAATCACTGTGCCTACACACGGTCAATGGTTTTACTTCAATTTTCAGTTTGATTCATAACTTCGAGATGAAAGCATCTGTGGCTCTAGGAATAGTGCTTGCTCTGGACGAAATTTTATTGAGGACCCATCAATAAATATCAAAGGATCTTTGATCTCAATGAAATGTTTCAATTAAATTGATATTAATGTCCCCTACACACGGTCAATTTCTCCATCAATTCATCGACGTTAATAAATTGATATCTATCAATTGACGAAAAAATTTATCGTGTGTAGGGGCCTTTTAAGTATTGTATTGAAATGAGGTTACTATTGTATGTATTGATACATGTTTCTTCTATCACACTAATACACTCATATACAGTTACGTAGTTCCAGTACTTGAAACTCTGTTAGTTAAATTCAAGAATGTTTCTTTATTGGGAATGCCTATCATAGCAATATGTAGAAATTACTACCACGCATCTGCTATATACAAGTTATCACGGTTATATTTCGGATGTGTAAAAGAATATTGAATATGTTTTTGTAATCTCTCCGAGATGGAGTAAATTAGGTTCGAGCCGAAATTTTCATCGCATCGGTGTTTTCTTGATAACGTTTGCTATTATCCTCAATTCTATAATAAATTAGAGGGGCACTCAGTAGAGCTCAGACCTCAGCCTCGGCAGCTTATTTCTCGACATTTTGCTCGACCTTAACCTTGACCTTTGACCTTAACATGTATGAATTGGCGTGGATTCTCATACACTCAAATATGAACCAAGTTGAAGTCCCTGTGACAACGATGTCCAAACCTATGGCTGATTACGTGACGTGAATTGAACATTTTTCTTGACTGATCTTGACCTTTGACCTTGACCTTCCAAAGTTTAATCCACATTTTTACATAACAGTTAATCCCTGCAGTTTAGTTACTCTACGATTAAAATTGTCATCAGGAAGCTGTTCACAAACACACACACAAACCGGGGTAGAACATAACCTCCTTCCAACTTCGTTTGCGGAGGTAATGAATTAGAATAGTATATGCTGCAACTTGCCTAAACCCCCTGTTAGGATTACCAAAATCATGTAATCCAGTTACAAAGTTATTTGATGTTAAATGGCTTTGAAGAAATGTTTCATTGACCAAATTTGTCTCGGATTTGAGTATAGATATACTTTGAAATATTTAGTGACTAGATTTTAGATACCTTAGTGTAGGAAGATGAACAGGAAAATTACATTTTAAAAAGATGAAAACCATTTTAGTTGATCTTAATTAAGAAGGAAAATTATATCTTTTTGTATAATATTTGAATTGCTTTTGCTTTTCATGTTTTATTTCGCTAACCCTTCTTTTGTAATTATCATTAAAAGATCAATGACCAAATGTTCTTTTATGCTTGACTTATTATCTAGTGATTCCTGTGGATGAGTATGAAGTTTATTACTTATAGAAGTATACTAAGTAGATCATTAGGAACCATCTAA
>NC_090752.1:16705412-16712912 GCF_036898095.1 Palaemon carinicauda
GATGGCTGTTATATAGCATGTTGTTTATATATATATATATATATATATATATATATATATATATATATATATATATATATATATATATATATATATGGATAAATATCATCACAACATCGTGTTCAAATAGAAATAAATTTCTACCTCTCGTGGCATGATTGGTTTCGACCTGGCCTTTCATTAGAAGGGGCTAGCGTTCGATCCCAAGTATGAGGTAGAAATTTATTTATATATATATATATATATATATATATATATATATATATATATATATATATATATATATATATATATGTATGTATGTGTATATATATATGTATGTATGTGTATATATATATATATGTATATATATAATGTATATATACATATACATATATGTATATATATATTTATATACATATATATATATATTTATATATATATATGTATACATATATGTATGTATGTATGTATATATATATAATATATATATATGTATGTATATATATACATACATATATATATGTATATATATATATATATGTATGTATATATATACATACATATATATATGTATATATATATATATATATATATATATATATATATATATATATATATTATATACACACACACACACATATATATATATATATATATATATATATATATATATATATATATATATATATATATATTATATATATATATATATATATTTCTATGTCTGAATTGCTGTTTTACATATGATTATGATCTTGATATATTGAAGTCATGCTAAAACTCATAATAACTTTCAAATAGGGTCTATTTTATGATCCGTAAAATTTATTGAGACATTTGTGCATCTAGTCGGGATAAGAGAATTAGGTACACTTGTAGAATATTCCATTAGGGTGGCTTTCTTGTCTCATTAATATGATATATGTCGGCTTTTTTAAAATATTGGATTTTTTGCATTCGTATTTTTCATGTATAGTATTAAATGCGAACTCCATTTTATAGAATTTCTTGTAGAAAATTGTATATTGCAGCATTCAAAATGATTCCCAACCCCCTCAGCTAAGTATTCCAAATTTTATGCGACAGGAGGCTAATTTGGTCAAATTCGCATTTCTTATAACGTAATAGTAGAGGGGAAACTAATTCAAGTAATGATTTATTGCCCCATAAGTAACGGTATGAATATATATGTCCAGTGCATAACAACTCAATTGATTTAACTATGATGTGCCGATTTAACCATCACTCCCCTCTCCCCTGCCCCCTTTTTATCGCACAGTTCACCATTTTAAAGGTTTAAAGGCCGCTCATGAAGAGCAGAGGCAAGGGACAGTGATATAAACATATCAGGCAAGAGAATGCCCTAGAGAGTGACCATATATACATATGATCAGTGCCCAAGCCCCCTCTCCACCCAAGCTAGGATCAAAGAGGGCCAGAATATGGTTGCTGATGATTCAGCAGATAGACTTGTAGGCTTCCCCAAACCCCCCATCCTAGCTCACAAGGATAGTGAGGTTTCAACGACCAAAGAAACTAACGAGTTTGATCGGGACTGGAACCCCAGTCTGGCATTCTCCAGTTAGGGATGTTACCACATCGGTCATCACAACCCTTAGAATGAAATGACTAGAGCGAGTCCGCAAAATACTAGCTACAGAATCAATTCTTTAGTAATTCAAGTGAGAGGAAAGGGTCACAGTGCATTTCGTAACCAGCACAGCTAGAACTCTAGTAGGCTTCTGTCAACACTAGACATTTCAATTTTATTGATCACAGACTTATTTGTATGCATTCGCCTATCATATTTATTTTAACTTATTAATGCATGCTGTTATGTCATCCAATGGAGAAATTAATTAGATGTATAGACAGTTGTTTTGAAGGGCTTAATTCATATTCTATACAGCAAAAATCTAATATACATATATATATATATATATATATATATATATATATATATATATATATATATATATATATATATATATATATAATGTGTGTGACAATTTTATTAAGTTGAATTCCCTCTCATTTCAGTATTAAAAAGTATTTGTGGCTCAATATGTGTATTTAAATATATGTATATGAATATATTGTATATGTATATACCGTATGCATATATATATTATATATATATATATATATTTATATATATATATATATATATATATATATATATATATTTATATATATATATATATATATATATATATATATATATGTGTGTGTGTGTGTGTGTGTGTGTATTTGCTTTATACAAAAAGTTTTTTAAGAAAGTGATATATTAGGAAGATGATGCTATTATATTTCATATAAAGATGATGTGATGACATTGGCGCTTAGGAATTTTATGCAAAGGGGAACTGCTCAAATTTCCATTATCATCTAAATAGTTGAAAATTGGAGCACCTTGTTTAGATTATTGAATGAACGCGATAGAAATATGCATTTGAATAACTAACTGGAAAATATGAATCATTTTATATTTTCAGTAATTTCATGTGGATTGACATATCATTAAATATGTGACGTTACCTTGTCACTGTTCCATTATTCGATAT
Source organism: Palaemon carinicauda (assembly GCF_036898095.1). Lineage (NCBI taxonomy): Eukaryota > Metazoa > Arthropoda > Malacostraca > Decapoda > Palaemonidae > Palaemon > Palaemon carinicauda. The sequence goes on from NC_090752.1 coordinate 16,707,959, forward strand.
CGAAATTTACATTATTTTCCATTTTCATTTTCTGGTCATTAAATTGATACCATATAGACAAGGACTTGATTTGTTTCATGGTAGATTATTACAGTTTTTGTACCTTTACAATTAGAATGAAAAATTGCAATAGATATTAGTACAATTATTACATGAAATGAATATCTATGAAATCACTACTTTGGGTGACTAAACCTTTTTATAATTACCTGCGTTCGTAAGCATCGTAACAATAGGAAATATAGTCATAGGTATATTAGAAAATTATAATTTTCGGGGGGAATAGGTGTAATAGGGGCTTTATAGGTCTAACTATTTATAATTACAAATAAAATTTTTGGGGTATTAGTTTTAATAGGGGCCTTATGGGTCTCTGACTTTTTATAATTGCAAAGTATAATTTTGGGGAAATAGGTGTAAGGGGGGGGGGGGGAGCTTATAGGTCTCTTGACTATTTATAATTGCAAAATATAATTTTTGGGGGAGTAGGTGTAATATTATTATTATTATTCTTAAATGCTAAGCTACAACCCTAGTTGGAAAAGCAGGATGCTATAAGGCCAGGGGCCCCTACAGGGAAAATAGCCCAATGATGAAAGGAAACAAGGAATAATAAAATATTCTAAGAACAGTAAAAACATTGAAATAAATATTTCCTATATAAACTATAAAAACTAACAAACAAGAGGAAGAGAAACTAGATAGAACAGTGTGCCGTACCCTCAAGCAAGAGAACTTATAGGCCTTATAGGTCTCTTGACTATTTAGAATTGCAAAATATTACTTAAGTAACTTCAAAAATTATAACTTTTTTTTTAGCTTAAAATATTGAGACATGTTCAATTGATGTTTTAGGTGTTGATAGTATTTTTCCCTTCCAAAATATTCTTAAAAATACTAAAAAAAAATGACTTGAGGTTATAACAACTGGAAAATCGTATTTCGTTTCATCCTAAGAATTATGTTGTTTTCGTCTTGTATTTTGCTTGTAATACAGCAATTGGTCTCGGTTCCCTGATCATATGCTTAGAATATGATTTACATAGCCAAGCCGCAGTAAATAAGTTGTTATTATGTCTGAACCTGCCATGGGTACATTATGCGTGCATATACCGCTTGGAATACGGGACAAGATGCTTCAATCTGAGTAAATTTCTGAGTAAATTTCTGGAAATGTATATATATATATATGTACACACACACACACACACACACATATATATATATATATATATATATATATATATATATATATATATATACTATATATATCATATATATGTATATATATATATAATATATATATATATATATATATATATATATATATATATATATATATATATATATATATATATATCTCACCAGTGTACGGTACCCGTCAAAATGACGGCTAAATATTTAGATATGCACACAATTAATATATATATATATATATATATATATATATATTTATTTATTTATATATATATATATATATATATATATATGTATATATATATAAATAAAATAACCCACAATTTTTCATACATTGTGGGTTATTTTATTTATCATAAATACACGGAAAATTGTGTATTTTAATGTATATATATATATATATATATATATATATATATATATATATATATATATACAGACATCTGATCCTTATTATATCAGGGAGAAAGATTATTGTTCAAGTATTTCATTTTTCGTTTATCCCCAATAGTTTACAAAAAAGAGATACAGATATTTTGATTGACAAGGATCGTTACGAAACCAGAATGGTTTGATTCAAAAGGAAATACAATTTATTTTGTTATTAAGAAATCTGTTTTATTCTATATAGACATGTTTCTGTCTTTCAATTTTGCTTAATTAATATTGTCAGCAATTTTTGCTTTTGGGATTTTTAGGTTTCAGTATTTAAATTATGTATTGTAGAGATAAAACTAAAAGGAATTCTGTAATCCAGCTGTAAGGTTAACACTCTTCTAAGACTTCCGCATTAAATGTCATTGCTCTGGTTTTCTATACATAATCATATCACTTTAATAAGGCTCTGAATTTTTATTTACCAAGTAAATAAAAATTTCTGACGGACTAAACTACCCATCAGTGCTAAAATAATTGAAATACGTATGTTTTGTGTTACCCCTAGGATACGTAAACTTTTTACCATCAAGAAATTACAGATTTGCTTTTTTTTCCGCGTTAACTAATCCTACATTTTTTCACCGTGTAGCAAATTTTGAAAATTTTTCTTAATTTGTAATTATTTCCAACAAAAAGGGTAACAATTTTCCTCTAGATTTTAAAAGATATAGTTCGAGAAAGTGATTATTAATCGTTGTGTAAATAGCTTTAAAAGCTTTTTTTTAATACAATGTTGTTCCTGATGTTGAAGATATTTTATAATTTTTATTATCTCTTATATATAAATTGTTTATTTCCCTCTTTCCTTTTCTCGCTGGGCTATATATAAATTGTTTATTTCCCTCTTTCCTTTTCTTGCTGGGCTATATATAAATTGTTTATTTCCCTCTTTCGTTTCCTCGCTGGGCTACTTTCCCTTTGTGAGCCCTTGGGCTTATAGCAATCCTGCTTTTCCATTTAGGGTTGTAGCTTAGCTAACCGTCGTTTGCTTTTTAATTCTCCGCAGCCATAGTTATTTTTCTTTCGGATTAGCTTAACAACCACTGCTTTTTTCCGAAAAGAATGACTAGGTAAAGAAAAATTACTCCACCCACAGAACAAAACTGTAATTACATCGTGTTGTATCTTTTTCTTCCTTAGGCACTTTCATTCCCCAACAGCTGTTGAGCTTCAGTTAACTCTGTTTTTATTTCCACAAAATGTTATTTTTTTTATTTTTTTGAATGAATATAGCTGAATCAAAATCGCGCCTCTTAAGTTTAGATATGATTTTTTTCCCTCCTGTGGCCATAGTATCTTTTATCTTTTTATTTACATATGAAGTTTTCTTGTAATATGTTGAAGTCGAGTAAAATTGAAGTGTGAGACTCACGAGATATGATATGATTTTAATTATGATGGATCTAATAGTTTTATTTTTTATTTTAGATATATAGATTTTTCCAAAGTTACTGGCATCTTTATGAAACTCTTAGATTTGCAGGCAATTAAAGTTAAAATGCTTTAGATCTCTTGTCTTTTTTTTTTTTTTTTTTTTTTTTTTTCCACATGGTTATTGTATCTTATATCTTTTTATTCACCTATCAAGTTTTCTTGTGATATGACGAAGTCAGGTAAAATTGAAACGAGACTCACGATATATATGATTTTAATGTTGATAGATCTAATTGTTTTGTTTTTTATTTAAGATATATAGAATTTTCCTGTGTTAAGGGGACCTTTAGGAAACGCCCAGATTTGCAGGCAATTGAAGTTGAAATGCTTTAGACTTTTTTTTTCTTTTTTTTTTTACACGTGGTTAGTTATTTTATCTTTTTATTCACATATTAAGTTTTATGTTGATTTGACGAAGTCAAGTAAAATTGAAGATAGGGACTGACGAGCTATGATATGATTTTAATGTTGATAGATATAATTGTTTTATTTTTTTATTTTAGATATATAGATTTTTCCCAAGTTACTGGCGTCTTTATGAAACTCCCAGATTTGCAGGCAATTAAAGTTGAAATGCTTTAGATCTCTTGCCTTTTTTTTTTATACACATAGTTATTGTATCTTATATCTTTTTATTCACCTATCAAGTTTTCTTGTGATATGTTGAAGTCAAGCAAAATTGAAAAGAGAGACAGGAGATATGATATGATTTTAATGTTGATAGATCTAATTTTTTTTTTTTTTTTGTTTTTTTTTTTTTTTTGTTTTTTTTTTTAGATATACAGAATTTTCCTGTGCTAAGGGCACCTTGAGGAAACGCCCAGATTTGCAGGAAATTGAAGTTGAAATGCTTTAATTTTATTTTCATGTGGTCATAATATATTTTATCCTTTTATACACACATCAAGTTTTCTTATGATATGACGAAGTCGGGTAAAACTGAAACGAGACTCACGAGATATGATATGATTTCAATGTTGATAGATCTAATTTTTTTTTTTTTTTTTTTTTTTTTTTTTTTTTTTTTTTTTTTTTTTTTTTGTGTGTGTGTGTGTGTGTGTGTGTGTTAAGGGCACCTTGAGGAAACGCCCAGATTTGCAGGAAATTGAAGTTGAAATGCTTTAATTTTATTTTCATGTGGTCATAATATATTTTATCTTTTTATACACACATCAAGTTTTCTTGTGATATGACGAAGTCAAGTAAAATTGAAGAGAGAGGCTCACGAGACTGATAAATCTCCGGACTTTTCATACCTCGTTTCCCGTTCGCATTGTCACAGGTTCCTCTGGTGGAAACTGTAATGTCCAAAATGAGAAATATATCTCCCTCTTATCAAATGAATGGATCTTACAATGTAAAGGGAGGTTGGGTTCACTTGGATAATGCGTTACGGGGCCATGCATAAGAAGAAAGAGTGCACCCATTATATGCTTTCTTATTTTTTTTTTTAAGTAGATTTATTCATTAGTTTTTTTCTGTTTTATATCAAAGGTACGTTGAAAAGAACTGGCAAAGAGCAAAAAACGTTTATCTATTTTATTTTTTTTTATTTTATACCTATTTATTTGCCTTCCAAGAAAGTCGAATAAAAATTAAAAACATTTCTAATGTTTTGTATTTTATCTTAAGTTTATTTTATTATTTTCGATCGGGCTTTTAGTAAAAATACCTATGATTATTCATGTGTAAGTTAAGTTTTATATTTTAAGATTTATATTCTTCAATATAGAGAAGAACCTATAAGAAGCAAGTACAAAAAAAAAGAAAAAAAAATAAGCTTCAGGAAATTCTAATTTTTTGTATTTTATCTTGTTTATTTTATTATTTTCGATCGGGATTATAGAAAAATACCTTTGATTATTTGTGTGTAAATTAAGTTTCA
>NC_090752.1:16717912-16740412 GCF_036898095.1 Palaemon carinicauda
TCAGGTAGCCGATATTTTTATATGATTTATCGCGCTCTATTGGATCTTTGAACACCCCCCCCCCCGACCAACACCCCTCTACAAACGCACATACGCGTGCGCACACACGCACGTAAGTTATGAATGCTGTAAATATTTCCATCCCATACACACAAGCCGCGCGTCATAATGGAAAGCAATTTTCTAGGAGTGGGTCTTTCGCGAATGACTTAAATATGTTTTCATATCAAGATCCGACGTCATGCTGGTACACACACGGTGATTCCACGGCACCCACTTTCCTGTTTCCCCTCCCACTTCTCTCTCCATCCACATCTCTATCCTCCCCCTTCACGCCGTTCGCCCTCCGCATCTCTCTCCTTCTACTCTTAACCCTCTTCTTAACCTTTCTTAACCTCTCCATCGCTAGTTCCTTTGAGGTAGATGGAAAATGGATGGGCGAGGAGGGAATAAAAAAGGGAGTTTGTATAGGGAATGGTAAGGAACAGATAGAATTTAGATTCTTCTCGTTTGAAAGAAAATGTCGTTTGTTGATCTTTGTTGAAGAAAAATAGACTTTTTGTTGTTTCTATGTTTTATTTATTTGTTGGTTGATGAAAGTTATATTGGATAATGGTTAAGAACGAGATGTTTTAAAATTAGGTGGGTAAGAATAGTGGTCTTGTTTAACAGATACAGATAAGAAATACAAGGACATGTAAAGATATGTGGTATCCTATAAGAGGCATTGAATAATACTCCGATAATAGTTACATGAATTAGGCTGTCAATTAACGGAATTAAGAAAAGTGATAAAACTGATTTTGAGTTTTGATATTCGTGACGTTTTGCTATTTTGATTTTAAGAATAATTGAAGTTTTTTTAAAAAAAATGTTCAACATTAATGCACATGGATGTGGAAAGTTTCATGAAGGCCATATGACTGGAAATGAAAATGAAAATAGGAGCCCTGACAGCAGTGATGGCTGGAGAAAGAATAACATTCCGAACGGGAACTTTGCAGGAAAGAAATATAACTGAATAGTAAAATAAGAGGAGAAACATTAGTTTAAAAGGTTAAAACTATAAACGGAGGAAGATAAAAGAGAAAGGAGAATGATAACTAACAAAATAGGTAAATCACGGTTACGCCGAAGACTAAAGGAGAAAGATACAGTATTTTAATGTATTATAGTCACAGAAGGAAAAATGAAAATAATCCATGTAAATGACTATACCCAAGGAATATTGTTGAATCCTTTTTAATCTGTATCAAAGGTCAAAATTTGAATCTAAGCCCTGGTCTGTTAATCTGGTGTTATCCTCTTATCCAAAATCTAACTTTAATGGAATTATTAAGAAATTGACAACTCCCCTTCTCCTGTATAAATACGATGTCTTTGTATATGTATTCTCATGGTTTAATCTGTTGATGTCCCTAATGGACAAAAGTACTAACTCCAATCAAGTCTTTTCATTTTTCCTTCCCTGGCTGTAATGCACATGTTATACTCATCACGTGTCAGCTTCCATAATTTCTACACACGGTATATCAATATTTACAAAGGTGAATGAATTAAAGAGGACGTAGATAAATGCAGACAAGCTGTGATAATTAAAATGTAGAGTGACGTTAAAGAAATATCAGAAGCTTATTGGCAAGATGAGGTATGAGTTGGCCTATTGGAAGCGTCCCTGCCTGGAGTTCGCTGGACTGGAATTCGAGTCCTCGCTCAAGCTTGATAACTTCTTGTAGTGTCTGCAACCTCACCATCTTGTAAGCTAAGGATTGGGCGTTTTGGGAAGCCTATAGGTCTACTTGATCAGTCATCAGCAGCCATTGCCTGTCCCTCCATGGTCCTAGCTCGGGCGGAGAGGGTGCTTGGTTGCTGATCGTATGTACAGTATATTTGGTTAATCTTTATGGCATTCTCCTTCCTAGCTCGGGTGGATAGGGTGCTTGGTCGCTGATCATATGTACAGTATATTTGGTTAATCTTTATGGCATTCTCCTTCCTAGCTCGGGCGGATAGGGTGCTTGGTCGCTGATCATATGTACAGTATATTTGGTTAATCTTTATGGCATTCTCCTTCCTAGCTCGGGCGGATAGGGTGCTTGGTGGCTGATCATATGTACAGTATATTTGGTTAATCTTTATGGCATTCTCCTTCCTAGCTCGGGCGGATAGGGTGCTTGGTGGCTGATCATATGTACAGTATATTTGGTTAATCTTTATGGCATTCTCCTTCCTAGCTCGGGCGGATAGGGTGCTTGGTGGCTGATCATATGTACAGTATATTTGGTTAATCTTTATGGCATTCTCCTTCCTAGCTCGGGCGGATAGGGTGCTTGGTCGCTGATCATATGTACAGTATATTTGGTTAATCTTTATGGCATTCTCCTGCTAACTAAGGCAATGCCACAGTCCCTTGCTTCAGTCCTTCATGAGCGGCCTTTAAACTTTTAAACTGCCAAGAAGTAATATGACAAATGAAGATTCGCGCAAAAACGACGTGGGTACAGATAATGTAATACTTATAGCCCAATTTCCCCTCAGAAAATTGTAGAGGGAAAGTTTCCGCGATAGTTAGGGAAAGGAAGATAATTAGGAGAAGATTTAATATGGGAGGGAAAGGAATAGTCATTATCAGAGGAAAATATTAAAGCGTAATTAAAATGGTTTTTCATGGGGTGTCAGTAATTGAACCCGCTTGTAATAAACCTTTTTGGGAAAACGAAACAAGTTTAGAGGTTTTGAAATATGTTGCTCATTATGAAATGCCAATTTATTTGTCTTGAAAGAAATATCATCTGTCAGGGGGTAATGCAAAGGTCGTAAATATTAATCGGAATGAAATTTTGTACTGGATATATTATGTACAGTTTTCATGTGTACACAGCGTATTACACAAATGTGCAATTATGCACTTTTTTCATCAAATAATGAAATATTCGGCAATAATGCACGTTTCAAAAGAGAAGGACACTCCAAAATCAAACCATTGCTACTACTACTACTACTACTACTACTACTACCCTCTTCTGAAAAGCTGCATGCTATAAGCCCAATGGCTTGGGTAGTGCTCTCACCTCTGTACCATGGTATTCCACTGTCCTGGGTTAGAGTTCTCCTGCTGGAGGGTACACTCGGTTACTATCCTATTTGTTTCCTTTTTCTGTATGTCGTTTCCTCACTGGGCTATCTTCTCTGTGGGAGCCCTTTGGCTTACAGCATCCTGCTCTTCCAACTAGGGATGTAGCTTAATAATAATAATAATAATAATAATAATAATAATAATAATAATTCTTTTTTACCAACAATTGAAATTTCAGGATTTGTCCGCATTTTGTGGTATTTTAGATTTTTCTTATTTAATATGATTAAAATATTCTCAAAATAGAATTGAAATGTCTGGTCTTGATGCTGTTCTCTCTAAGTATTTTTGGTTTACATTAACGAAGTCATTCGAATGTCAAAGTTATAGCCGATTAGCTGTCTCGTGTAAAATAGACTGAAATTAACTATTAAAAAAGAGTATCCTCAAAATAATATAATTTACTGCTGATGATTTAGTTGATTAGATTTTTATTAGATTAATTATTTTCACCCCATCATGGTTCATTAACCAACCCTTCTATTTAGTAGTACTTTTATGTATGTGCATTCAAGTGAGCTTGCAAATATTTCCTCATAAGTCTTTGGACTTTATTACATATTGGTCAGATATCCTTAAAGGGTTGTCACATTAATTGTATTCAAATTGACTTTCCAAATAGCGCCGGAAAGGAGCAATGATGTGCGTGGTAGTACCAATCCCTGTTTTGTAAAGGCAACGGGAAACCCTGAGTAAATTTCGGGCCTCCTGCACTGTCCCCCCCCCCATCCCTATCCCATCCCCTCTCCATCCTTCGAGTTATACAAATAAGAACGGGGTTCTAGATAGGATGGAGCTTTAGGCATAGAAATGGAGAAAGAAAACATTACAATACCATTACCATAACAAAGATCCACAGGAGGTGCCTATGTTCCCATTAGCACATTTTTTATGTTGATCTTTGACCTTAATTCTATTAAAGCATCAAAGAAGCACCGTCGCTTTTAAATTCAACTTCTTTCCCCTTTTATTTTCCTTTGAAAATTCGAGAGAATTTTTTTTTTATTTGTTCCTTTTAGTCATGTTGTTTTGGTTTCTTTGGTCTTATAATGCGAGTGAGCTCTGCTACCCACTCTTAAACCCCCCCAGGTCTTGTTGGCATGTGTCCCCCCCCTCCCCCCTCAGAGAATATTTTTGTCAACTTCACTTCAGAATATAGACGACTCGATTTCAATTCCATAAGAGCCAAAAAAAAAAAAAAGACCTTTTCTTTGCCTTTGCAGTTTAGCTAAATTGAGAAGAATTTCAAACGCCGGTTTAGGTCAGACATTTGTGTTACCTAATTTTTTTCCAAGTTGTGAAAGCTTGAAGAAATTGATGAACAAATGTCTGTTGCTTGTTTGAGTGAAAAGCGACTGACAAACTAATTCTACGTTTTTATAGGTGGGCGAGTTTGGATCCTGGTCGAAATGCAAGATTTTCTCTCGTATTGTTAAACTGAAACATGAGAGAATCCAGAATCTTTTATCGCATAGGTCGGAGGGCTTTGATGGCAAATGTAACTCAAGTTCTAAATTTCAGAATTAAGTTTATATGTACTTTTAAAAGATGACAGTAAAGAAAATATATTTCAGATGAATTTAAGATGAAAATGATTAAAAAGAAAAGTAATTATCAACTAAGTACCGGTAAATAAAGACAAACTTGGTTCAATAAGAAACTTTAGTTCGTACACAAACTACTTTTTATCAGTAAATATTATTGATTCAGATTTAATTTTTATTATTATTCCCTAGTAAAGCAAAGTTTAGCAGATTTTAAGCAGATGATATATTATGAAAGCTAAGATTTTTTTGCTTGATACGGCAACAGCTTATTTTTAGTTCACGGCTGATCAGATTCGATAATAAAAACTTATTACATAAATTCTTTTTCGATGTTTAGTAAAGAAAAAAGGAAAAGCAGCTTATTGAGATTCCAATTATTGATTTTCTACTACCGATTACTTATAAAAAAATATTATTTATATAGATTAGTTTTCAACGTGGATATGAATAGGTGTTGATTTATTCAATACTATTTCGAAATGACAACAAATAACTAAGGTAGTGACGTATTGAAACTTGTTGAGTTTTGCCATATAACTCTGTAATGTCTTACCTTTTTGTGAAAGACGTCACTGATCTATGATATATTTTTGTATATATATATTGTGTGTATATATGTATATATATGTGTGTGCGTGTATATATATATATATATATATATATATATATATATATACAGTATATATATATATATATAGATGTGTATATACAGTATATATGTATATATATATATATATATATATATATATATATATATATATATATATATATTTACAGTATATATGTATATATATATATATATAAATATATATATATATAGTATATATATATGTAAATATATATATATATGTATATATATATACATATGTATATATATATATATATATATGTAAATCTATATATATATATATATATATATATATATATATATATATATATATTCAACCCTGGTGTAAAAGGCAGAATTTTACAAGGTCAAGTGCTCCAAGAGGGAAAGTTGCCCTGTAATGAAAGTAATTATGGGGATAATGAATAAAAGATATAAAGTAATATTAATAACAAAGTTAAAACAGATTACGCAAACATTTATATGTGTGCGTGTAATATGTATTATATGAACGAATTGAACATTAACTACAACTGCCAAATTGGACTTTATAGAATAATTTCTACGCGCACTTTTTTTTTCCTTTATGCATCTGTTTAATTCCTGTTTTATCGTATTTTGGTCATGCTTTTGACTCCTATGAATCTAGTTTTTTAGATGCGAAATTACTATTGCTACAGCTGCTGCCGCTCGTCTCCATACACTCTGATGAAAAATGAGAACCTTCGGATTTTTAATGATGCATATCTCCACCACTCCCTTGCCATTAGAGAGAGAATGGTTTTGGCCTTGTGTTTAAGAATAATGATAATGTTACTATTATAATCCAATGAGAAGAGATAAAATGGAAAACGTAGAACTGAGAAGAGAAAAGAATTCCGTTGTTGAAAAAAAAAATTAATAGATGTTGTATTTCTTTATTGTAGTATATGAGGTTATTGTGATATTTAAATTTTTTAATTGTAGCTTTCCTAACATTATTCTTGCTGTCTCCTACTCTGAGCACAGATCTGGCAGTAATTTTAGCCTTCTAGAAGCGTAAACGTTAGAAGAAAACAGGAAATATCTGGTAGTAATTTTAGCTAACGTTCTATCAAATTTTTTTCTGAATGACTGTATTATCCTGTTTCAGTATGTGTCGAATTGCAAAATAATACTTTTTTCCACTTGATCAAAGCCTTTCTGTTTGTGTGTGTGTGTGTGTGCTGCTACACAGAAATTCCTTTTGGTTCCATACATTACCTTACCTTTAACAGGTTTTTGTTGTAGCCTTTATACCATTATTTGTGTTGTCTCCTACTCAACTTCTATTAAGTTTTTCTGAAAAACTATTATCCTGTTCCAGTGCTTGTCGAATAGCAAAATACAGAAACACTTTTTCCACTTAACCACAGCCTTTCTGTTTCTGTGTGTACTGCAACACAGAAATTCTCTTTGGTATGTTTCAGTGCTTGTCGAATAGCAAAATACTGAAACACTTTTTCCACTTAACCACAGCCTTTCTGTTTCTGTGTGTGCTGCTACACAGAAATTCTCTTTGGTACCATAAGTAATCTTACTTTTAACAGGCAAGTATCTCACTGTATACAGTAAATTGCTCCAAAGTAATCCATAATGTCAGGCCGAAACTATCAACACATTTATTGGTCGTATGGATTATAACTTGTAATAACAGTCTGAAGGAGAGCTGTAAAACTGTTATTTTTGCAGACTTTATTCGAACATAAATTGGCTCTGTTATAGATATATATGGATCCGTGACGAGAATAACCTGTTTTTGTTATTATCATTTGTCTCGATAGCGAGACATGTAATTAGTTTTCGTTAGAGACGTTTATAGGTTAACAGTAAACTGTTGGAGATGTTTTTAAGGTATATGGGATGTAGTCTTTAAAATATCGCCAAGTATTGAAATATGTATCATCTGTAATTGATAGAGGAGTTGGTAAAATGTATACAGAAAGTTCAAAGCTTTAGCCGAATCTCTCGTAATATCTATAGTATGCATTGGTTTGAGTCAGGAACGTTGTATAATACCTTATATAATTATGTATGTGTGGTGAATATTTCTGTTGTATGAATAGTATTACGCCAGGCAAGACTTTTAATGCACAGTAGTAGTATAATTAATGATTAAGATACAGTGGGACTTTTTCGGTGACTTATGATAATGATGATTGCCAATTTTAGTGCACACTAGTTCGCAGGAGTTTAATTTTATAGATAACTGATAATCTTAATTGTCTTACATATTTTGAAGTTTGTAGTAGCTAGAGTCTTCGATCATTTTCCTTCCATTTTAGTAAATTTCAGGAATCAAGATAGGATAATTTGCATATGATTTGATACCATAATTAATTGTAGTTATTGACTGGTTTCCCATTTTATATTGCAATAAGATATTTTTTTTTTTTTTTGATGTTCTATCCAACAAACCCGCCAACCCCTTTAGGTGGTAGTGCCACTAGTGCACCTCATATGGTGCACTGAAGGCATTGCTTTGCTTGGGGTACTTCACAGCATCCCGCTGGTCCCCAGCTACAACCCTTTTTAAATATTTTATTTACCTGTGTTCCAGTTTCTTTTCTTCAATTTTGCTATCCGAACTCTTCTAAATTTTATTTCATAGTCCATGATTGGATTTACCCAAGGTTGCGTCTCGGGTGTTAATGACTTTCCAGGTACTGGTTGGTGTCTATATGACCGAAATCACATAAATTCAATCTATAAACAAACGTCATTGCACCAAAGATCACCGGCGTCAAAATAACATTTGTTGTCGTTATAATGAAAATGTTCCTTATTTTTATTCAAGTGTATCATATGAAATAAGAAAGGCCCTTTGCGTCAATAGGCGTAGGAGGAGATGGTGATATGAAGCAAGAAAAGCCTTTAGTCTATATCGTCGGAATACTTATTATATTTGTGTCCTGACATATACAAAATCGAATTCTTTGGACTAATTTTAGATGCGTACCATATTCATACGCACAATAAATGTATTGCTCGCAATTAAATGCTAGGAGTAAAATGGACCTGTGAATATCTCATCTCTATTTAAGTTTCTCTTGTCTCGTCTTTCCCCATTCTTCGTCACACTTCACTCATACAAAATAAAGTGCCCACGCTAGTTATTTAGGTGAAAATTAAATCATTATTGCTATTCTCTCTCTCTCTCTCTCTCTCTCTCTCTCTCTCTCTCTCTCTCTCTCTCTCTCTCTCTCTCTCAGAATCTTTTTGTTGAACGTGTCATTAATTACGACCCCCTTCTGGAACGAGAGAGAAACGAAGTTTTTTTTTTTTTTTTTTTTCCGACGTGTTTGGGTAATGTCGTCCATCATCAGCGTGACGCAGTCGTTTAATTTATTTGTAATTTTTGTTGTTGATAATTATTTTGTTTTAGGTAATACGTTTAGGCAATTGTCTCCTTTTATTTGCTTGATGACGGTGTTATTACGGGTGCTTCCATCGCTTTCAAAGGAAAAATTACGGATTTATTGGGTGTTTTTATAACAGTTGAAATACGAGAAATGCGCTTTGCCCGTGGTATAAATATCTTTATTTATTATTATGAACTGATGGAGGTAAAAATAAAGGGGGGGGGGTTTATTAAGTGTTTTTTATTACTAATAGATTAAGAATACTACCTGCTATCTATCTCGCATGATTAAGTTCTTGATCATTACGCAGGTTTTTTAATGCACCGTGACGAGTGATGCAGTAATCCGTATATCACGGGTACAAAACTGGTAGCGTTTTATTATTAACCCTATTTTATTCATACATTATGAAGTTACAGTGGTGTTGCTAGAAAGGTTATTGTGATATATTGCTTATAAAACATCTTGGGATGATGGATGTTTATTAGGTTTGTGAGGATTGCGTTTCCGTTTCAATACGAATTTATATATATATATATATATATGTATATATATATATATATATATATGTATATATATATATATATATATATATATATATATGTATGTATGTATGTATGTATGTGTATGTATATATATATGTGTGTGTGTATATATATATATATATATATATATATATATATGTATGTATGTAGGTGTATATATATATATATATATATATATATATATATATATATATATGTGTGTATATATGTATAAAATATATATATATATATATATATATATCTGTGTGTATGTGTGTATATATATGTATATACAGTATATGTGTGTTTGTTTGTTTGTATGTATTTTTACCGATCTCTTAACTTTTCAATATCCTCTCATGTCTTTACTTATTACATTACTCGGGGAGGTTCAATCTCACTTACGGTAGCATCCCAACATGTATAGAAATATCATTCATTTTATCATGTGTTATCCACCAGGATTGAAGGTTTGCAGTGATAAGCTCGTCAAAAAAAAAAAAAAAAAAAAAATATGGAGAAACTGGGAAGTTGAAATGTTATTGTATATATATATAAAAAAAAGTCTTATTGTGGTAAGCGTGACTAGTGGATTATTTCATGTAGACTTCATAAACGTACACATAGCTAATCGGTAATTCATTCTCCCTATTCATGATTTATGGTTAATTATTTCCAACACTTTTACCTCTAGTTTGGCCGTGCCTTTCCAAGGCTTTTCTGTTCTTTCCAATACACCCTATACCTTTACTTGTCTTGCAGTTTGTTTATTTCCTCATTTCCTTTCCTCACGGGGCTATTTTTCTCTGATGGAGCCCTTTGGCTTATAGCATCCTGCTTATCCAACTGGGGTTGTAGCTTTACTACTACTACTACTACTACTATTACTACTACTACCACTACTACTACTACTACTAATAATAATAATAATAATAATAATAATAATAATAATAATATAGTTTTTTTCTGCATTTGACAAATTGACTTCAAAAGAAATCTGATCCTTATCTTTACCTTATTAGAATTTTACACTTACATTACTTTCTACAAACAGCTCTCGTTTTCTTGTGCCTCGGAGGTCCAATTATACGTTTATATACATGCAATTAATATAATTTTCTAAAACTATTTACTTAACAAATATTGAACTGATGCTGTTTTCTTATTTGACATCCTTATATATGTGAATAATGAGAAGGCTCCCTGTCTCAAGATAATGGCTGATAGTCATGCCAATAAGTTTTATGGTGCCTCATTGGAATAATGATTTTACGTCTATAAGTTATATGAATCATTAAGAGTAAATACCAAACAATATTCCACTAACAACATCACTTCAAATATCTGTCAAAACAGGACAGGAACATCATTTCGTATCTTAGATAAGAGAGTTTGTTACAACCAAAAATTGTCGAATTGACGTTATGATTGGGCGTCTAAATTGAAATGCCAGTTAATGAATGCAGTAGAAAGTATAAAACTTGTGTAACTAGATCAGCACGTTTCTCATTAGTCCTATCCCCACCTTTAGAAGATGAAATCTTTATTTTGTCGTATCTTCCGCCACTTTGCACTTTAAAGGAAGGAGACCAATTGGCCTCTCATTTTTCGGGAGACCGGTCATGACTGATTTTACTTCATGAGCATTGTTAGGTGAAATAATGATGAATCGGTTTTTTTTTTTGGTCAATCGATATGGACATGTTGTTGAGTGGTACATCCCTTAGCTCAAGTTTGGTAAGTTGTGGATTGCCACCCGATTGCCACCCACAAGTCAGTCAGGCTGTAGTTGTGTACCAACATATGCTTGTAGCTAAAATCCTTACTCCTAAAGACTTTTTGGGAACCTTCAAAGGGCTTAAGGTAAATCTCTCTCTCTCTCTCTCTCTCTCTCTCTCTCTCTCTCTCTCTCTCTCTCTCTCTCTCTGCGTGGGGGCTAGTGCTATCAGTTGACCTCAAACCTTTGGATTACTCAAAGGTCTTTTCAGTGTTCTTTTGGGTTGCACTAACTTTTAAGCCATCAACTAAGCCTCTGTTCCGTCTCCCATTCTTTCATATTGCTATCCAACCTCTCAAGTTGCTACTTCATACTGCAACGGCGGTGGTTTCCTTCAGTTGCAGATGGATGGTGAATAGCCCTCCCGACCCTAGTGCCTCTGTGTGTCTATATACTGTGTGTATATATGTACATATAATGAATATATATATGAGTATTCGTCAGTACTGACTCCCAGTTTTTCTTTTTGATCTTCTGGGAGGGATTCTTTTGCTGATGAGCTGATCAACCCATCCTGAAAGTTTTCAAGGTTGGGGCGTGCCACTCATCTCCTGGAAATGAAGGCGCCGGAACCTCTCCGTGAATGGACTGAAACGACCACCCTGGGCGTTCTTCGGAAATATGGAATCATCCGGGGCTTTGAAGTTCAAGGGGGAAGAGTGAGTGAGTGTGTGTAGTGTAATATTTCGCTACCTGGTGGAGAACTTTGCTTTTGGGGGTAATCGTTGGGGTCGGATTATTCACACATACACAGATACGCACACATATGTATATATGTGTATGTTTGTGTTTGTGTTATCTCTCATGTCATTGCGAATAGTTGCATTTTACCTTGGGAGCTGACGTCATCATGCTATTCACTGAAATGCAAACAGCCAACCACTCCATAAATCATTATCCACTAACGTCGAATCATACATCTCCGCTCTATAATAAAGAGTGTCTGGCTTTGTATATATATATATATATATATATATATATATATATATATATATATATATATATATATATAGATAGATATATATATATATATATATATATATATATATATATATATATATATATATATGTATATATATATATATATATATATATATATGTATATATATATATATATATATGTAATTTATGTATATATACTTGTGTATATATTTCTTTCCGGTCACGCTGAGCAGTATTATAGGTTTTCAATGTTAAAGGCCGCTCATGAATGGCAGAGGCAAAGGACAGCAACAGCGTCCTAGCTAGCAGGACAATGCCCTAGACTCCTAGAGTCTGACTATATATACATATGATTAGGGCCCAAGCATCCTCTCCACCCAAGCTAGGACCAGGGAGGGTTAGGTAATGGCTGCTGAGGACTCAGCAGGTAGACCGGTAGGCTCCCTCAAGCCTACCATCCATAACTCGCATGGAAGGGGAGGTTGCAGACACTAAAGAAACTAATCGGTCTCTCCCAATCCCTCGGGTAAGGAGGGAGAGGGACGACCCTGAGAGGTACACTCGGAAACCACAATCTTCCAGAAATGTGTTCGTGTATGTGCGTAAATACTTAGCAGTCATTTTTGACGGGTCGTGTACACTAGTAAGGTCATATTCACGTAGGCTATGATGAATAAATTTTCTCTATTGTCACTTGTTACTTCCTTTGTCAGTGACAGCTAGATTACCAAAGAATTTAAAAACATCCGATGCTGTCTAATAAATGTATTAAATATCAGCATAGAAGATATTGATCGAATTCCACAAGCATGTGTGTGTGTGTGTGTGTAGCTAAGGCAATCTACACACACACACGAAGAATAATGACCTATTATATACATACATGCATGTGGAATTTTGATGTATTTCTTTTATTAGATAATGTATTTATGTTCTCATTTTCTGTAATATAGTCATTTCTTTTATCTGAAATTAATCATATTCATGAAACGAGACTGTATAAACCGCGTTGCATTAATCTGCCAGTTCTTCTAATCATACGGGAATCCTATTTTATTGTGTGACGGCGGCATCTAATTTCAAAGCCTTGGGAACAAGGACGAGTCAATCAGTATGGGAAATTGGAAGTCCGAAAAGACCAAGAAATAGATCACTATTCCGAATTATCTGAATATCAGACAATGTCACCAGTGCTTCCATTGGACGAGATATATATAAATGGTAGGCGCTAACCTGGTCAGCCATCATTAGATAAAGCCAATTAAGACCTCTGACTCAGTTATCCTCTGCGTCCTCCTCCTGCCTTCGTCATTTCATCATCGTCATCATCATCATCCTCATCATCATCATCATCGGAAATGCCAGATGAATTTGAAGGTCTCGTTAAATAAAAGAGAAAGAAAGAATGAAAAAAAAGGACGGCCAAGCGAGAAAGGCTATTTATTGGTTTGGCTTCACTCGTAAAAATTTCACCATTTTTCCGTTTCGTGGATTCTTTTATTCTTTGGTATTTTGGTGTTGAATTATTTAGAAAATGATTTGAATTATCTTCAAATGAAGATAATAGCGATGCATTTCGATAGAACATAAACTTGTTTTAAATTCACCGTTGATATTCCGTGTTGGATAATACTGTAAGAAAAGTATATTCGAGCTGCAGAAATATTCGGCGTAAAGAGATAAAACGTTTTGTTTATGTAAGAGTAAACCTTTTTATAGAACGTTTTCTGTTTATATAATCCTTTTTTCATAAACTTATTGCAATTTTATCGAAGTTGCTTAGCTGTGTACACACGTCCGTGCGAAGAAATTACGTAAATTTGCTCGCTCACTGAGAAAGAGTCGAAATAAAATGAAGTTCTCATACTATTTAAATGTATTTTGACATAGGAAAAAAAATTGCTTAATGCTGAAGATTTATTTTGTTCCAGGACATCAACGCAGTGAGTATAGCGCACAGTAGAATTCTTTTTTAAAGTTAACGGATTTTAATTTTTCAAACTGGAATTTTAATTTTAAACAATTGTGTAGGATTCAACGTTATTTAAGCAGCATTTCCCTGTTACATTTCATATTTTATCTTGATGATTTATTTGGACTAATGGAAATGACGCACTTGCTCACTATAATATAGCGGTGTGTGTGTGTATATGTATATATATATATATATATATATATATATATATATATATATATATATATATGTATGTATATATATGTGTGTATATGTATATATATGTGTGTATATATATATATATATATATATATATATATATATATATTTATATATAAATATGTATGTTTGTATGTATGTATATATACTCTCTCTCTCTCTCTCTCTCTCTCTCTCTCTCTCTCTCTCTCTCTCTCTCTCTCTCTCTCTCTCTCTCTATATATATATATATATATATATATATATTATATACTCACACAAACTTACTGAAATAGTTGTCTTATTCATCTCTTATTACTGTAATAGTAATGAAGCACATTAGGGTAATACATATATACTCCAATGAAATTTCATGCAATTTAAAAATCCCAGGAGATGCTCATGCATATTAAATAATCTTTGCCCGATAGGCTATGCTTTGATTAAGTTCATATGCCTGCCTGTTTGGAATAATTTATACTGTGTATAATGAACTGAATTTAGTGGAATGTTGTGCAACCCTTTATTGAACGTCCTCAAAGAGTATTATTAACGAGTTAACGATATATCTCAATTGAAACTTCGGAATTGCATCCGCGTCTGTCAAAATTCATTATCTGTAGGAAGTCTCTTGAGTTTATTACTAATCTTATCTTTGGACTTTGAATTTTATCTTTCAAGCT
This sequence comes from Palaemon carinicauda, assembly GCF_036898095.1. NCBI lineage: Eukaryota > Metazoa > Arthropoda > Malacostraca > Decapoda > Palaemonidae > Palaemon > Palaemon carinicauda. The sequence goes on from NC_090752.1 coordinate 16,732,661, forward strand.
CTGACATTTTCGAGATATTTTGACGAAAGTGACAAATAAAGATGTTTGATAGAATGTGTTAATTGAGGTAAGAAGTGTCTCAGATACGTGCTCTCCTGTTGACTACCATTAGGTTTAAAGGTTTTGAAGGCCACACTTGAATGGCAGGACAATGCCCTAGAGACTGCCCATATATACATATGATCAGCGCCGAAGCCTCTCTCTACCCAAGCTAGGACCAAGGGGGCCTAGGCAATGGCTGCTTATGACTCAGCAGATAGACCTATAAGCTCCTCCAAACCCCCCATCCTTAGCTCACAAGGATGGCATGTTTGCAGCGACCAAAGGAACTAACGAGTTTAAGCGGGACTCGAACCCCCATCTGGCAATCACCAGGCAAGGACACTACCACCAGGACACCGCAACCCTTATTGACGATTTCTGTTTATGATGTGATAGTTTAGTTCCATTGCTAATGTTTCAAGTTCTTTTAGGACAAATGATACATGAATTTCAAGTATAGGAGACTTTTAGTTGATAATTGTAATGAAAATTTCGGCTTCCGTTCGGTTGTAAATTAATTATTCGCTGATTGATGAATTGCCTAGTGGAGACCTGCTACCTATTAAGTGCCTTATACTCTTTTATTCGTGAAGGCTTTTATTTTCATTATGCATTCCAATTTCAATCTCTCTCTCTCTCTCTCTCTCTCTCTCTCTCTCTCTCTCTCTCTCTCTCTCTCTCTCTCTCTCTCTTATATATATATATATATATATATATACTCGTGTATATATATATATATATATATATATATATATACACATACATACATACATACATACACAACAACAACAACAACAAATGTAGCCTTTTCCAGTGCACTGCAGGATAAAGACCTCAGATATGTCCTTGTTTATGTTTTGGGTTTGACCAGTTTTCATCCACGCTGCCCAACTGCTGGTCGGTGATGATAGGAGAATTATGGCTGATCTCAACAAACCAACTTAGTATGAATGACCCTGACTAGTATAACTTTGCTGATCATGGCGATACACAAATACTTTCACCACGTTGAGGTATTCCCACTCAGAAAGGATATATATATATATATATAAAATATATATATATACATATGTATATATATACATATGTATATATATACAATATATATATATATATGTATATTTATATACAGTATATATATATATGTATATTTATATACAGTATATATATATATATATATATATATATATATATATATATAGCTATGGAAAGAATAATGATGTGAATAACACTAAGAGACAGAAAAAGAGCAACATGGTTCTAACATGCCAGGAAAAGAAAAGGACATATGATGAGATTGGCAGACAATAGATGGGCACGAAGAATAACAGAATGAACCCTTAGAGATTGCAAAAGAAGCAGGGGAAGGAAGAGAAGACGATTGATTGACGAACTCGGAAAGTTTGCCGGTGTGGACTAGCACAGAGAGACCATAAACAGACAAGCTCCAGTAGTGAAAAATAGTCAAGTAAGAAACAGGAAACAAGGAAGTAATTAAACTACAAGGAAGGTAATAAACAATCAAGATAAGATATTTTAACAGTAACTATAAAATTTTTAAAAAAAAAGAAGACAAATAAGGTAGAATAATGTGCCTGTGTGTAATCCCAAGCAAGAGAACTCTATCCCAAGACGGTGGAAGACCATGTTACAGAGGCTGTGGCACTACCCTAGACTAGAGAATAAAGGTTTAATTTAAGAGCTACTTACCAAGGCTAAATACTGTCGTCTTTTCTACCCTCACCTAGGGGAACAATTACAGTGCAGTAGTTAACCCCTTGAGCGATGAAGAATTGTTTTGATAATCTCAGTGTTTGTTAGGTATATGAGGACAGAAAATCTGGAAAGAATAGGCCAGCTCACTCGGTGTGTGTGTGTGTAAGCGAAGGAAAAATGAGCCGTAACCAGAGAATGGAATCTAATGAAGTGTGGTTTGGCCTGAAAAAAAAAAACAATCACGGTAGTATCTCAACTTGTGGCTGCTTGCCTGGCCAACGTACTACCTATCTATCTATCTATCTGTATATATATATATATATATATATATATATATATATATATATATATATATATATATATATATAAACAAAAATATATATGTATAAAGGGAATAAGCGAAATATCTGAATGTCATTACTGAAGTAATAGTGAATGATATGGATGCCTGAATGACAGTAGGAATTCTTTAAAGGGGGAGGGGGTTTAGAGCGACATATTATACGGACGGATGAAAGTACAAGTGTTTTAGACTTAGAATTGTATAGTATGTGTAAAGCTGAAGATAACAGGAATATAGAAGAATTGTTGTGAAAGGGTGTTTGAACCAATGCTTGGTTGAATTTGGAAAAAGGAAGCGTTGGTTGTGCAAGAGGATTCAAATGGAAAGATAGGTGACGATGAAAGGAATGACGTATTTGATAGGTTTGTAGTTTCTAAGGTGATTCAGAAAGGAGGAAATATAGGTCATGTGTTTGAAAAGGATCTTGACTTCGAGAAGTTTGTGAGATAACGAGGTTGTCAGATTTTTTTTACTTATAATAGACGGTGTAGCAAGTATATGTCTATATATATATATATATATATATATATATATATATATATATATATATATATATATGTATATATATATATATATATATATATATATGCATATATACTTATACATTGGATCCTTTTCTCTGGTTACGGTTTATTTTCCCTTTGCCTACACATACACCAAATAGTCTGGCCTATTCTTTACACATTCTCCTCTGTCCTCATACACCTGACAACACTGAGATTACCAAACATTTTTTTCTCTCTCAAGGGGTTAAGTACTGCACTGTAGTCGGTCAGTGGCTATTTTCCTCTTGGTAAGGGTAGAAGGGACTCTTTAGCTATGGTAAGCAGCTCTTCTAGGAGAAGGACACTCCGAAATCAAACCATTGTTCTCAAGTCTTGGGTAGTGCCATAACCTCTGTACCATGGTCTTTCACTGCCTTGGGTTAGAGTTCTCTTGCTTGAGGGTACACTCGGGCACACTGTTCTCTCTTGTTTCTCCTCCTCTTGTTTTGTTAAAGTTTTTATAGTTTATATAAGAAATATTTATTTTAATATTGTTGCTGTTCTTAAAACAGTTATTTTTTTTCCTTGTTTCCTTTCCTTACTGGGCTGTTTTCCCTGTTGGAGCCCCTGGGCTTATAGCATCCTGCTTTTCCAACTAGGGTTGCAGCTTAGCAAATAATAATAATAATAATAATATATATATATATATATATATATGTATATATATGTGTGTATGTATATATGCATAAGTATACATATATATATATATATATATATATATATATGTATGTATATATATATGTATATATATGTGTGTATATATATACTGTATATATATATATATATATATATATATATATATAATGATGTAGCAATGAGAGAAGTACCTGAGGTATTTATGATCATTATGGAAGAGGGTGCTTGGGCGCTGATCGTATGCATATATGGTCAGTCTCTAGGGCATTGTCCTACTTGATAGGGTAATGTAATGTCCATTTCCTCTGCTATTCATGAGTGACCTTTAAAGTGAGACGAGATTTTCAAAGCTTGGCGGTAGAGGAATAGTAAACCATCTGAGAATTAACAGTTTTCATGTATTATTGGGAATAGTTGATTTGTCGCGAAGTACGAGATCACCTAATGTATGTCCCATGTCAACGGATAACTAGACATCGGAACATGGTTTTTTTTTTCACTTTATTACAAAATGGTTCGTGAATACACTATGTACAGCCAATACTCTCAGGTGAGTACCTTGTCTACTGATCGCTCGAATGGTACTGACTAACCCTCGGCAAGGAAGATGCAATCTTGCTCTTATCAACATGCTGAATTGTTTGGTTTTGTAGAATTCTCTACTGTGATGGAAATATACTGTCAAACACATAACCTTATGATTCTAGGGACATGTCACTTATAACAGAGTTCAGTGATCGCGCCCTCCAATTTAGGACACTCATAGTACTCTTAATAAGTTCATCAAACTCACAATATAAAACATATTTTGCATACAAGGATTAGGACATGTATGTTGTTTTTATTTCAAATAAGCATTGTGCAGAATCTTTGGCTACCTACTTCACCATAAACAATATAACAGAAAAACAACGAAAATATTACAAAAAGATTCTGTATTTCTTTGAATGACCGCCAATAATAACTGATGATTGCACCTCAGACTCGGAGCTAGTACGAGATGAGGAAAGACTAATTAAAGTGGATATTACATTCAAATACCAATGAAATACGTGTGAGTGAGCGAAACCTAAGGATGACATAAATGCTCAGTGTTGCGGGTTTTTTAAGTACACGGAAAAGTTGAAATAACGTGTTGAATTTTAACTATATAAAGGAATTGTGTGTCATTGTGTTTTATTCTTAGGAATTTGCCTGAATGTAAGAGAAAAAAATCGAAAAGGAAGAGAAACGTTCTAGCTGAAAACTCTGAAGCAGTCACTCATATAATGTTTATGATACCGGAGTTAGTTGCATTTTTGTAGCTAGTTTTACCTCACTTGTTAGTTTTTAAAGGATCGTTCTCGGTAGTAGATATAAACAATATCGAATGAATTTAAGGAAATGATAGAAAAACTCTTACAAGTAGAATTTGATGATGATGCTCTAAAGCGTAGATGTTAGAAATAATAAATGAAAAATAATTGTTCAATTCTTGATCATAAAATGAATGAAACGTGAGAATGCGAGTAAGAAAGGTGAATGAAGTGCTCGTAGGTTTGTGCGTCAGAGGGGGGAGGGGTTAGGGAGGCTAGATGCTGCTGGTGTGCCTGCTATGTTAATATTTATGAATTGAATCATTTTATCGAAGGTTTCTACCTATTATATAAGTGTGTGTTTGTGTGTGTATATATATATATATATATGTATATATATATATATATATATATATATATATATATATATGTATATATATATATATATATATATATATATATATATATATATATATCCACAAATTAGTAGCCAGAACTGGAATATGTTTTTGGTATCATTTTTGTCTGTAGAGCCAACCTTGTTAAGAAACACACGCAAATATGTATATATATATATATATATATATATATATATATATATATATATATATATATATATATATATATATATATATATATATATATATTATGCATTCGTGTGTGTTTATTACTTGAATGACATTTATGAAAAATAAGATATCAGGGAAGTATTTATATTCTGTTCATTATTAGGTTTTAAACACTCCAATTGTCAAAGTAAGAAATTTCAGTTTTCAAATTCGCATTTGTCAAATATCTACACCGTCCATGTGAGGTTCCATCCACATAAAATGTTTACAGCCGTAAAGAACCAAAATAAACCAGATCAGCCGAGGGCGTGTTGTTGTCTCAAGGGGCCTAGAGTTTGGTGATAGAGGGATACAGATGTCATATGGTTTGGGGGGGGGGAGAGAGAGAGAGAGAGAGAGAGAGAGAGAGAGAGAGAGATAAAGAGGAGCGTGTTTGAAGTAATGGTGTAATAACAATTATGGATAGGCAAATTCGATAAGTCTGTGTTTAAATGTGTGTATGTATATATACGTGTATATATGTCCATATTTATATCATATGTATATATATATATATATATATATATATATATATATATATATATATATGCACGGTATATCATATATCAACATTAAACGTTATAATCAATCGTGGTTAACTCTTAAGAAAATAAGTAGTGGCTTCTAACTTCCATATTAACTGTTAAGGCTTGGATGAACCCCTGTGCAGAAAACTTCCATAGCATTTAGCCAATTCATCCTTCTACACAAATGACTCACCTGTAGTACGTTAACCCCACATACACTCGAAATTCCCTGATAATAAGAACCCTCGTTTTCAGTAGCTAAGTCATCTTTCACATTATATATCCTGTGATTCCTATGTATTCTTAGCATTATTCATCTTAAAAACTTCTAATAACACGCTCTCCACAATCAGTTGTTCCCCAATCATTTTGCATGACTAAACAGCTGCACACACTAGCATGTAACCTTTCACCTGCGAAATTATAATGACCACTTTACCTATCGCCACGTTTCAAAATATGTTCTTATGTTACTAACTACTCAAATAATTCACCTTAGTGGCTTCAAACTGTTTGTTTTCTTTTTCATTCATACTTCACTTCATTTCCATAAACGCTCCAAATCTTACGTAAATGATTTGCAAACATCGTGCTACTTTCCTAGCTTTTATATTCCGCAACCAGCTCATCCAGTCCATAAAAGAGGCAAACTTTTATTAATCTATTTTCTTATGCTGTTGCGTCATGCTTTCTATTACACCTTATAACTAATTACTACCTCGAAACATTCTCCTTTTGGATAACCTCAGATCCTTTCACTAGTATCTGCAGTCTCTCCATATGACCACCAGTCATAATAAAATTTGACAATCGGAAGACCTCAGCCATTCCATTTTCAATCAATTTTTTTCATCTCACTTTTGAACAGAGAGAGAGAGAGAGAGAGAGAGAGAGAGAGAGAGAGAGAGAGAGAGAGATGTCGAATCTATGGAGCATCATCCATGGGAATAAAGGTCTCTAGGATGCAGACTCTGAGGATTTCTCTATTGGAAAGGGGCTTTTGTGGGACGAGATAGATAGTTCTGTCGTTCAAGGAATGGGTCGGGAATAGTGTGGAATACTATAGACTGCACAATATGATCAAGAGCTCTATAGAGATATAGATATATGTATATAAGTAAGAATAATAGGCTATTAATTCCTAGTATTATAATAGTAAATTGGTGTTAATAAACTGGTAGCAATTTATTAGAAATCATTTGATTGTAGCTGAGATTGGTTAGTATAAACCACGGCCAGAAGTTGCAATTCCAGTTGTTTTAGCTCATTTGTGAAAATGGTTTAACATATGAAAATTTTTTAATATTTGAAAATGGTTTAATATATTTAATTTCGATTCATAAAATAGGTGTCTTTCATTTTATAAGTTACATGGTAAAGTTAAATTTCTATTTTAGTAAATTTAAAGCGTTTTCATTTTCTCAAATTAATTATGCTTGCTTTTGGATGACAGATGTGTCTGCACTGTTGGTTATGTCAATGGTTCATTACGAGTAATGAGTAAAATTGACTTTCCATAATGTATGATCATGTATGTACATTTTGAATATTGAAGGAATGCACTTTTTTAAGGTGGAGAACATCCGAACTAAATAAGTATATTTTTAACGAGAGAGAGAGAGAGAGAGAGAGAGAGAGAGAGAGAGAGAGAGAGAGAGAGAGAGAGAGAGAGAATGTGTGACCATGGAAGGTATGGTTTAGGAGATTTGATCATGTTAGGTATGATCGGAAGATAGACTCTCTAAGAAATCGTAAAAGCAGGAGAGAGAGAGAGAGAGAGAGAGAGAGAGAGAGAGAGAGAGAGAGATCTGATCATGTTGGGTATGACTTTATTTGCATTAAGGAATCGTAAAAGCCGAAGGGGAGAGAGAGAGAGAGAGAGAGAGAGAGAGAGAGAGAGAGAGAGAGAGAGAGAGAAGCCGTTGATCAGGCAGCTCACCCATCCCTTCACTGGCATGGGCATTTTGGACGTAGGCAGGCAAAACCCCGTCATTAATTTTTACTGGAAATGAATAAAAATCATTTATTGCCCCTTTCAGA
>NC_090752.1:16751933-16759433 GCF_036898095.1 Palaemon carinicauda
TTACTCTTTTAATTGAGTTCATATTTCATGGTAAATGCAAGTACCCGGTAGTATGATAACTTATTTTACGTATTCTACAGTATATCTAGTGGTTTAATATTTTGGTTTGATTCCAATAATTTTTTATCGCAAGTTTTACAGCAAAGATGGAACACCATTTAGATTTTTTCGAAGCAACCTAAAAAAATTGAGTAGTTTAAAAGTACTTGAACGCTTTGTATTATTTATATTCAATAGGCTCCCAGCCTAACGATGAAATAATCAAGAGGACGTAAAAAGTTAAGTATATAACCATAGGTTAGAAATATTTTTTAGAGTGGGTCTTATCCAAGCTACGAAAACTCTCTTAATATCACGACTGGTTGGTTGATTGATCGATTGTAATCTATCTGGCTTCCTACAAATGTAATGACTTCGGACTGTTAGCCTGGTCTTTTCAAAAAGTAATTCAGTCAGACGAGAGATGGAAAATATCTGAACTTGTGATAAATTGTTTACATGGAAACTATCAAAGGAAAGACCCAGCCTTTTTTTTAGGAGGTAAAAATAGAAATATGTATAACGGTACTGTGTATATTTTATTTCTTTGAATTGCTGTTCAATGCGGTCATGGAAAAGCAAATATTCCTGTTCAGTGATATTACTGAGTAGCAAAATATTGGTATTGCATAAAATAATACACATGGGTTTGTAATGTTGGACATTGTTAAGAGTAATGTGTTTATAAATCCATTAGTACTGTGGTCGTATGTTTCTTAATGAAGAGTAATAATTCATTTACGATGAGGAAAAGTTATTAATAGGATAACTACACTGCTAAAAATTTGCTTTAAAAAACGGTAAATTCCTGGCAACGTATTTTCCAGGAATTTTACCGTTTCAGAAACGGATATATTGACGTAAAGGAGAGATATTATGGTCACCAACCCGTGAAAGATGATAACAAAGTATGGTAAAATTACGGTCGCCTGTATTTTACTAAAATACGGTTAAGAACAGTATATTTTTACGGAGAATTTCCGATTAAAATTACGGTTTTTAACAGTTTATTTGATACTTGTACGTTTGTATTTTGATGGTTTCTTATCCTTGTGGTAAGATTTGTGTAGTTCTTACATTTGCTCCTGCGATATAAGATAGTTTTAAGGCTGTAATAAAAGATATACATAATATTGTAATAAACACTAATGGAGATAAGAGTCGCGTCCAGTCTTATCTTATTGAAAACCTCATCAATATCTAATGGCTTGGTGCCTTCATAACTCCAGGTTTTACAGCCATCAGTCATGTCTTGCTTACTTTCATGTCAGGTTGTATTGTGCTCATTTGGTCGGAAATATTGATGCTCATTATTATGCAGCCAATCCGTCCCATGATGTTACGGCCCATGGTATTATTCGTGTGTATGATGCGTTATCACCCACTTATCATCGGTGGCCATGAGATATAAACCTTTTTCCATCCATTATCTCTTCCCCCCTCCCCTTTCCCCACAAATAGAATGTGTTTGCCCCCTCCCCCCTTCCTCTGTGTGGGTTTCTGTGTATGTGTATGAATAATCGTGCCATCTAAATCTGAGGGTTGCTGTGTACCTGTTTTCTATCACTAATAAAAGCGGAGGACAAAATTCGGATAATAGAATGCTGTTATGACGCGGGTTTATGAGATTTTGAGCCAAATTCCCAGAGCAACAGTAGCGGTATTTTGAAACAATTTCCAATTAACATTTATCACTCAGGAACATAACTTTTTTTTTTTCTATTATTACATTGTAACGCAGTATTAAACATAGTTAGGGGACTATATATCTGTTTGGGCTACAGTTCATCCAACGCGACAGATGGAATATTTTTCTCCCCTTTGGGCGATATTACGGACAATAAAACCTTATGACTTACTATAAAGAGTGTGCCTCGCCGGCTCTAAAGATGAAAGGTTCAGATTGAATGTTTTACGATAAAAATGGTGGTTTTTATTTGGCTTTAGAAATGAAATCTTAGTGTGATATGAACGGCGGGTATGGCTGCACAAGGCTCGCTCCTCGGCCGCCCGATACACCACAAAAATTTTTATGGCGATTTCAAATCCTGTTTTATCACGGATTTTAATGGAAAGTTTATATATTTGAAGGAGGGTTTAGTAAGTAAAATTGTACGAGAGAGTTTAGATTTATTCGTATGCACGTTTTTTTTTTCCCATGAGTTTTCCTGTTCTAATTGTTTCTGCTAGAGAGAGATTGATGGAAATTGAATAGAATTATAATTAATGGTTGAATGATAATGTATTTTTTATTTTGTGGAATTTAGATAAATTTAGTATTGATTTAACTGTAATTCTTATTGGTGCAAAAAAAGAATTAATCTTTCTCTTCCTTTATATATTTACAATTTCTCTGTCTCTCTCTCTCTCTCTCTCTCTCTCTCTCTCTCTCTCTCTCTCTCTCTCTCTCTCTCTCTACAGTATATATATATATATATATATATATATATATATATATATATATATATATATATATATATATATATATATATATATATATATATATATATATATATATATATATATATATATATATTATGCATATACACACACACGATGAATTCAATCTGAATGACATAATTTTCCCCCAACGTAATTACGCATTTATCATACAAATTTTACGACATTCATCGTTGTCATAATTCCTAATTTATAAGAATGATAAATTTGCGTAAAATTTTCTGCTCAAACTATTCCTCACATTTTTCCATGCTGTGCAATACATTCCGGTTTTTTTTTTTCATCCGTTGCTGATTTCGTTTAATTTCTTTCATTGCAGGTAATGTCCATGACTCATCCGGCATTTATGGTAGCAGGGTACAGGTAGGGTGTGCTGGTCATTGCGTATTAGTAGTAGTGGAAATGTAGCCACTATAGTACTCGAATTAAGGTGTGTTTTGATGTTTCGTTTCCAGGGAGAACGTAGATTTCGTTCTTGAATTTGATATATTTTGGTTTTATTTTTCCAGGGAGAACGTAGATTTCGTTCTTGAATTTGATATATTTTGGTTTTATTTTTCCAGGGAGAACGTAGATTTCGTTCTTGAATTTGATATATTTTGGTTTTATTTTTCCAGGGAGAACGTAGATTTCGTTCTTGAATTTGATATATTTTGGTTTTATAATTGTTATTATTATTATTATTATTATTATTATTATTATTATTATTATTATTATTGTTGTTGTTGTTGTTGTTGTTGTTGTTGTTGTTGTTGTTGTTGTTGTTGGTGTTGTTGTTGTTGGTGTTGTTATTATTATCTAAGCTAGTTGGAAAAGCAGGATGCTATAAAAGCCCAAGGCTCCCACAGGGAGAAAATTAGCCCTGTGAGGAAAGGAAATAAACTACAAGAGAAGTAATGAACAATCAAAATATTTTCCAAATAGTAACTACGTTAAATAAATCTTTCATATATATATATATATATATATATATATATATATATATATATATATATATATATAATATATATATATATATATATATATATATATATATATATATATATATATATATATGAGAAACAAGATAGAATAGCGTGCCCGAGTATGCCCTCAAGCAGATCCATAATTCACGTTTAGTACTTGGATTTCGTGTTATTTTCTCTGTAGTATATTTGTTCTACGTCGTTGTTTTTATTATTATTATTATTATTATTATTATTACCTCCGCCAGGAGGTTATGTTTTCGGTTCGGTTTGTTTGTTTGTTTGTTTGTCTGTCTGTCTGTGGACAACGTAGAGGCCACATTTCTACACGGAATCACTTCAAACTTGGCCAAGTAGTTCCCCAATGTGTATGGAAGAACTGATTAAATTTTGGTCAAGGTCACCCCAAGGTCAAGGTCACAGGGGTCACTGGTGTCACTATGACATAAGTGGCCATATCAAGAGACAGAAATAAAGCACTGACTTTTGCATAAGCCAACAGGGAAGTCCTAGTCCAGGCGCAACCCATGGGTGATGTTCAAATTTATAAAGGTCAAAGGTCAAGGTCATATTGGTGCATTATATCAATGTCATATTAAGTATCAGTGGCAAATGAACAAAGATCACTTGAAGGTCAAAAGTCAAGCAGGTCACTTGAAGGTCAAGGTCACGTGAAGGTCAAGGTCACGTGAAGGTCAAGGTCACCTGAAGGTCAAGGTCACGTGAAGGTCAAGTACATTTGAAGATCAAGGTCACTTGAAGCCAAGGTCATGTGAAGGTCAAGGTCACGTGAAGGTCAAGGTCACTTGAAGGTCACGGGAAGGTCAAGGTCATGTGAAGGTCGAAGTCACATCAATTCATGATTCTAGGACATATGGCGCTCTAGGTCACCTTGGCGGAGGTATGTCCTCTACGAGGACCATGTCCGCGTTCAGGACTTGCTCACTTGTTATTATTATTATTATTATTGTTGTTGTTGTTGTTGTTACTTGCTAAGCTACAACCATAGTTTGAAAAATAGGATGCTATAAGCCCAGGGGCCCCAACAGGGAAATAGCCCAGTGAGGAAAGGAAACAAGGAAAAATAAAATATTTTAAGAACAGTAACAATATTAGAATAAATAAATATATAAACTATAAAAAAATTTAACAAAACAAGAGGAAGAGAAATTGCATAGAATAGTGTGCCCGAGTGTACCCTCAAACATTTGGAATTTCGTAATTTTAGCTTCATGAAAGGTATTTAAGTGTTTCTCAAGTGTACAGATGGAAATCTGTCATCTGTTAATCATGGAGTACGATATTAACGGCTTTTAGACTTTATCCTCTTTATCTTTGGATATTATTTTATATCTTTGGATATTATTTTATATCTTTGGATATTATTTTATATCTTTGGATATTATTTTATCATAGTGATAATATACATAATATGTCGGAACGGCGAAGCCATCGAATACTTTTTATTTTTTTTACGATCATATTAAACGGCAGTAGATAAAAGGGAAAGGTTAAAGAAAGGACTGTTGAATCAAGCGAAAATAAATGAGAAAAAAAAGATAACGCTTCTCTTTTTGAGTCATCAATCTCTCGAGTCTTTCTCAGGGACGAGGTGAATTATTGTGTAGTTTTATCGTCTTCATAAACCTTTTGGAAACCAAGACTGCTCTCTATATAAAGGAGATCGTGGCCGGCTTCTATCCGCCATAACCCCCCCATTCAGCCTATCCCCATCTATAAAACCCCATCAACTCGGCCAGGAAGTCCACTTAACCTTTTCTTTTTTTCTTCTGCGTTCTGCCGATTTTGATTGGAAACAGACTGTCCGGTAAGAAGTCTTTGAGACTTCTCCCGATAAAAGGTTTGCTGCCGGTGGCCTGATGACCGCCGACACACCGGTGCCGCCTTCTTCCAGTTGGCTGACGTTTCCTCCTCCTCCTCCTCCTCCTCCTCCTCCTCCTCCTCCTCCTCCTCTTCGTAGTGCTATGCATGTTGGGACCATGATTAGATTTTTTATTTTTTATTTATTTTTTTTTCATTCCATTTGATGATATTTTTGGGTATTTTGTTTAAAGCCATAACATTTCTAGAGATTTTTGCTTGATTGGCATGTGTGTGTGTGTGTGTGTGTGTGTGTGTGTGTGTGTGTATATATATATATATATATATATATATATATATATATATATATATATATATATATATATATATATATTTATATATATATATATATATATATATATATATATATATATATATATATATATATATATATATATATATATATATATATATACATACAAATATATCTATATATGTATGCATATAAATATATGTACATAAATGCAGTATATATGTATGTTAGTGCGTCTGTTTATGTATGATTAAATATGTATATAACACACACAGACACAAACACACATAAATGCGCATGCGTGTGTATAACTGACTTAACTCATTATAAAATAACTTCGCTGAACAAATACACTTAGGGATTTTGCTTGAACGAATATTATATTGATTGTTTATCTTATAGATTGTGCGTAGAATAATATTGTATATGCCATGATTATGATGTGTAAAGTATACTGCTTACTTATAGATGAAATTGTCCCTGTTCTGTTTCCTCTTAATTTCCCACTTCCATTCAGTCCACGCTTAGTCGATACAATACAAAGGAAGTAAACTAGAATGGAATATATCCTGACCTTTGATGACATATTGAATAATTGTGACTACAGGGTTTCATCACAAGCGAATAATCACACTTTTGCCGTTCATGGCACGAGTTTGCTTTTCCTGCTTCGTAAGATGCACTACTATTACTACAAAATAGGAAACGGGAAAAGATTATTATATCAATTGTTGTTATCATCATTCCACTATTACTACTACTACAAAATAAGAAACGTGGAAAGATTATTGTTATATCAATTGTTATCACCATTCCACTATTATTACGAAATAAGACTCGGGAAAAGATTATTGTTATATCAATTGTTGTTATCACCATTATACTAATACTGCAAAATAAGAAGCGTGGAAAGATTGTTATATCAATTGTTGTTATCACCATTCCACTACTACTACTACAAAATTAGGAACGTGAAAAGGTTATTGTTACATCAATTGTTATCACCATTCCACTACTACTACAAAATAAGAAACATGGAAAGATTATTTTTGTATAAATTGTGGTTATCACCATTCCACTACAACTACCAAATAAGAAACGTGAAAAGACTATTGTTATATCAATTGTTATCACCATTCCACTACAACTACAAAATAAGAAACATCCTCGTTAACCACCAAAAGGCTCAACTTTCAGATCACATTGGGAAACCAAGCACCTTCCCTCTCTCTCTCTCTCTCACTCTCTTGCACACACTCGCGCGCTCTCACTCTCCTCCCCTCCCCTCCCTCTTGGCCTTAGTCAAGTGTGACGATATCTGTAGATTCCCATTAGCTTGGGGTTTGTTTTGACGGATAGGCGACTGTCAGGGAAGGATAAAAGACGTACATCCAACGATATCCCGATTTAGGGGAAGGAGAGACAGCGGGAGCCCAATTTTGAAGGAATAGGCAGCCTGGGGGATCATATTGACAAATCGAGGAACTGGCATGGGAGATATTGAAACAGACTGAAAAGGAGAGAGAGAGAGAGAGAGAGAGAGAGAGAGAGAGAGAGAGAGAGAGAGAGAGAGAGAGAGAGAGATGTGGGGGGGAGGTATTTAGATATCAGCAATGGATTATTTTATTGTCGATGAAAGGAATGGTGGTGATATGCACTTTATGTATATAATTGTATGTTTCTTAGGATATTATTCATTTATGGTTTTGGCGTTTGTATTGTTTATGTTGAAGATAGGTACAGTAAAAAACTGATTATTAGCTCAATTCCAATTAGTTATAGAATTTCCTGTCACAGAATTCCAGTTATAGAATTTATTGTCCCAGAATTCCAATTAGTTGTAGAATTTCTTCTCACAGAATTCCAATTAGTTATAGAATTTGTTAGAGAATTCCAATTAGA
>NC_090752.1:16764433-16774433 GCF_036898095.1 Palaemon carinicauda
AAAAGCAAGATGCTATAAGCCCAGGGGCTACAACAGGGAAAAATATTCCAGTGAGGAAAGGAAAAACGGAGATAAATAAACGATCTGAGAAATAATGAACAATTAAAATGAAATATTTAAAAAACAGTAACAAAATTTAAACAGATACTTCATATATATACTACAAAAAGACTTATGTCAGCTTGCTCAACATAAAAACATTTGCTTCAAATTAGAACTTTTAAAAGTTCAATCGATTCAACTACCCGATTAGGAAGATCATTCTACAACTTGATTAGAGCTGGAATAAAACACCATTGTATTCGAAGGTTGGATTCATTTATATGGCTCTGGTGTCTACGTCTCACATTTCGAGTTTTTAAAACATAATTATTGACTTTGTGAAAGGTTATATATTTAACCCCGTCTGGCATAGGAAGATTGCATAATACGGTTGTTTACATGGGAATATTACTTTGAACGTTGAGAGATTGTTAGTTTTAATGTTAGTTATTTTAATTAATAGAGTGTTCATATTATGAATAAAAATTATAAAAGCAGCTGCAGTGTTAGTAGAAATATTAAACTTATTTTAATTGCCGTTGTATATGTAATTGGTAATATTGTGATAATTTTCTAGGTACAAACTAAGTCCGGTATTAAACTGATTATTAGTTAGAAATATATATATATATATATATATATATATATATATATATATATATATATATATATGTGTGTGTGTGTGTGTGTGTGTGTATTCATATTTATATTTAAATGACCGTTGTAGTAAGAGTGAAGTGAAATTTATAACTAAAATTTATTTTGACAGATACGGATGTTTTGCTAAAATAATTATTGTTTTGCAATGTAATTATTTTGGATTTGGATCTTTTTTAATCATAGTAATTTTATAATTTTGAATATAGGAGGGATTTTATTCAATCTAAACTTGATTGCTGCAACTAACGAGGAAATTAATCATCGAAATTTTCATAAATTAGAAAACATGTATTTCTTAAAATCATACTGACTATTTTACTGTACCTGCCTCTTATAGCAGTTTCCCTTTCGTATTGTTGAGATAGAAATAATAATTTAGTCTGATCTTGACCATTTGAAATTATTGATTGTCTTCATTTAAACGTATATTTAGATCACATACATGATTTAAAGAATAAGTATTTCTTAAAATCATGCTAACTATTTTACTCTACCTACCTCTTATTACATAGATTGCTGTTCATATTGTTGAGATAAAAAATTTAAAAATCTAATCTGGTCCTGACCATTTGAAATTATTGATTGTCTTCAGTTAAACGTATATTAAGATCACATTCATGAATTAAAAAACATGTATTTCTTAAAATCTTGCTATTTTACTTTACCTACCTCTTGTTACATAGATTGTAGTTTATATTAATGAGATAAAAAATAAAAATCTAATCTGGTCATTACCATGTGAAGTCATTGATTGGCTTCATTTAAACGTATATTACGATCACAATGCTCAAAAGGAACACAAAAGCAAGATATTTCTTCATTAGAAGATATCAAGATTTCGGGTTTCTAAGTTTACAATTTCAATACAGTGATTATTGGCTTCCAAAAGACTGAAATCAGCACCAACTGCTCTTGCTAGCTCTTGACGCATTCAAAGCAATAGTAATAGGTACCTGCTTTGTTAACCGAATTCTTGAAAATTAGATGGTTTTTTTCACAGACTTTGGGAATATTTATAGGAGTATGCGACTGAAAAATGAATATCTCAACGTCCTAGTTTTGCATTGTTATATGATTCAAAATGTAGTTTTTATTTTATATTTTAAGTGTTGTAATAGATATATACTTATTTTTAGTACTTGGGATAGAGGTTATACATATGTAAGCATATATGCTTTCTATGTGTTTGTTTCGTTGAGGAATCAACCTTGGAGTTAAAAGATAGGGAAATGAAATGGCTCTTTCCCATGAAAAAGTAATGGAAATCAAGAAGACTGATGATTTCGTTGACAACTTCCACTTTTTTTTTTTTTTTTTTTTTTTTTTTTAAGGAGTAATGCTCGCACTTCCAGGGGAAACATTTATTTTGATGTCTACTAGGAAGAGAAAAAGTTCATTTTGGGGTGCTATGGAAAAGGGTTATATCTACCATATCCAAAGAAATTTTGCTGTTCAAGAAAAAGTTTGCCAGGAAATATAGCAAGATACTGAAACCATATGGTACTCTAAGCTTGACAAACAAATCCCCCGTGAAATTTGAAATATGCTTGTTAAAGGGAAAATATATTACTTAACAATTTTGTGCAAAGAAAAGTTAAATATCAGTTATTAGTATCTTTAGATAATCGTAAACTCAAACTTACTTTAATGAAGAAATTAACTGACCTGAAGGGTTTTGAGATTATAATTCATATCCATTTTACAGTGAATTTACCAGTGAGATTAAAAGATCTTTGGACCCCCCTGAAACTTATATGGTGATATAAAGTTTTATGAATGATTTTATTTAGAATTTAACGTATTTTCTCACTATTTTGAAATAATAAAAATTTCCAGATAACTCTACTTTCAGTCTAATATTTATATCGGGATGTGTTTAGCTACTTTTCTTTTTCTTTTCACAGTGTATGGAACATTATACATTAATGAAATAAGGCTTAAAATAGCATAAAAGAGAAATATTGACCCTTCAATGAGAAAAGATCCGTCAAAACAATAATTTTTGTCGTGGTTACCTTATGAATATTTTAGGGTATTACTCATCCCGTCTAAGTAACTCAGAACAGGGAACCTCTCTTTATTTATGTAATTTTCCTGAATTTCGATGTTTATTTTTTAAATGAATAATAAATTTCTTACCATAAGCATTCCCATTATTTATGTCTTTTATGAAATAAAGTTTAGAATACCTTAAAAGATCCATTCTTCAATGACAAAGGATCCATTAAAACAATAGTTTTTGTCGTGGTTACTTCATAAATATTTTAGGGTATTACTCATCTCGTCTAAGTAACTCATATAACAGGGAACCTCTCTTTATTTATGATTTTTTTTTTCTGCATTTCGTTGTTACTTTGAAAGCTTTTCGGCTCCCTGTATCCTTTCCCATACCATTCTTACTCTTTCTTTTAGAGAGGCTCCATTTCCCACTATCCCACTCTTTCTCCTCCTTTAACTGCAAGTTCTCCCCCTTTATCTTCTCTCTTTTCCCCATTCCATTCCTCCTTACCCTCTCTCTCTCTCTCCCTCCCCCTGCTTCACTCTTCGTGTACTCTAGAGAACCCCTTCAATGTTATCATTGGTAAATCCTCTTTGCGACGGTGCACCTGAGCCGTCTCGTCAGTCTTTGCAAAATAAAGTCTGCAACTCCTGTATGTGTCGTGTGTGTACGTGTGTGCTCATACCCTGTACGTCACCTCGTGTGCATCTGTGTGTATATGCATGCCAGGACTTCTTAGTGGGAGAATTTAATCGGTTTTCCTACTCTAGTGGTTCTGGGTTGAAGCTACTTTTGGGGGGAGTGGGGGGGGAGGGTTGCTGTTTTGTGCGATAGTGGTTAGCAACAAAAGTCGGGGTCTCTGCGCAGCAAACTTTTTGGCAGAAGAAGAGTTTTCTTTTAGTTGCTTTTGTCAGATTTTCTCAGATAATTGTTTTTTTTGAAGGTGGACATTATTTTGGATTTTTAGTTCTCGTTTTATTAGATGGATTTTTTTAAATATTTTTTTTTTACCAATTTGAAAAAAAAAAAACATACCTTTTTATTAAGATTATTTCTTGATGTTTTTTTGAATTTCAAAACGCATCCCTCGTTTTATTGATTGGATTTTTTATATCCATTTTTTTTACCAATATGAACAAAATCTTACCTTTTTTATCAAAATTATATCTTTATGCTTTTAAGATTTCAAAAAGTAGTATAGATTAAAGAAAATATTTACGTAAATAGTGATGTCTTACAATCACCTTGCAAGAAGAAGGGTGTCTAGAGTCCCGTTTTATTAAGTGGATTTTTTTTAAATAATTCTTTTACTGATATGAACAAAAATCATGCTTTTTTATCAAAATAATTTCAAAACGTAGTATAGATTAAAGAAAATATTTAAGTAAACAACGACGTCTTACAATAATTTTTTGCTAATATGAACTAAAACCTTATCTTTTTACCAAAATTATTTCTTGATGCTTTTGAAATTCCAAAACGCAATTTAGATTAAACAAAATATTTATGTAAATAGCGACGTCTTACAATCACCTCGCAAGAAGAAGGGTGTCTAAGAATCCTCGGGTCCGCTCCGTAATGCGATTAAATCCCATGTATAAGTCTTGTGGGACACCATTCATCTTAGAATCCCTATCATGTCACGGGGGAATCCCCGAATAATCGCACGCTACCAAGTTTTTCCCTCTTAATTAGTGCTGCGGCTCTTTACTGACGCTGTGTCCGTCTTCGCAATTTTGCTGATGTGGACGTTTTGCAAAAGAGGAGATTGCGTCTCTAGATTGCTCTGCTATTTTTTAATGGGTTCAAGAATATTTTGTTAAATTTTCTAGGTTGCTCTGCTATTTTTTAATGAGTTCAAGAATATTTTATGTTCTTTAATTCTCTAGGTTGCTCTGCTAATATCCTAAATGGGTTCAAGATCTTTTTTTGTTTAATTCTCTAGGTTGCTCTGCGATTTTTTTAATGGGTTCAAGAATATTTTGTTAAATTTCCTAGGTTGCTCTGCTATTTTTTAATGGGTTCAAGATTATTTTGTTAAACTTCCTAGGTTGCTCTGCTATGTTTTAATGGGTTCAAGAATATTTTGTTTAATTCTCTAGGTTGCTCTGCGATTTTTTAATGGGTTCAAGAATATTTTTTGTTTAATTCTCTTGGGTGCTCTGCGATTTTTTTAATGGGTTCAAGAAAAACTTGTTCAATTCTCTTGGTTGCTCTGCGATTTTTTTTTTTAAATTGGTTCAAGAATATTTTTTATTTAATTATCTTGGTTGCTCTGCGATTTTTTTAATGGGTTCAAGAATATTTTATGTTTAATTCTCTAGGTTGCTCTGCGATTTTTAATGGGTTCAAGAATATTGTTTAATTCTCTAGGTTGCTCTGCGATTTTTAATGGGTTTAAGAATATTTTATGTTTAATTCTCTAGGTTGCTCTGATTTTTTAATGGGTTCAAGAATATTTTATGTTTAATTCTCTAGGTTGCTCTGCGATTTTTTTAATGGGTTCAAGAATATTTTATGTTTAATTCTCTTGGTTGCTCTGCGAATTTTTTTTTAATGGGTTCAAGAATATTTTATGTTTAATTCTCTTGGTTGCTCTGCGAATTTTTTTTTAATGGGTTCAAGAATATTTTATGTTTAATTCTCTAGGTTGCTCTGCGATTTTTTTAATAGGTTCAAGAATATTTTTTGTTTAATTCTCTTGGTTGCTCTGCGAATTTTTTTTAATGGGTTCAAGAATATCTTGTTCTTTAATTCTCTAGATTGCTCTGCGATTCTTTTAATGGGTTCAAGAATATTTTGTTCGTTAATTCTCTAGATTGCTCTGCGATTTTTTAATGGGTTCAAGAATATTTTATGTTTAATTCTCCAGGTTGGTCTGCGATTTTTTAATGGGTTCAAGAATATTTTTTTCTTTAATTCTCTAGATTGCTCTGCGATTTTTTAATGGGTTCAAGAATATTTTATGTTTAATTCTCTAGGTTGCTCTGCGATTTTTTTTAATGGGTTCAAGAATATTTTTTGTTTAATTTCCTTGGTTGCTCTGCGATTTTTTTTAATGGGTTCAAGAATATTTTATGTTTAATTCTCTAGGTTGCTCTGCGATTTTTAATGGGTTCAAGAATATTGTTTAATTCTCTAGGTTGCTCTGCGATTTTTAATGGGTTCAAGAATATTGTTTAATTCTCTAGGTTGCTCTGCGATTTTTAATGGGTTCAAGAATATTTCATGTTTAATTCTCTAGGTTGCTCTGTGATTTTTTTTAATGGGTTCAAGAATATTTTATGTTTAATTCTCTATGTTGCTCTGCGATTTTTTTTAATGGGTTCAAGAATATTTTATGTTCAATTCTCTTGGTTGCTCTGCGAATTTTTTTTTAATGGGTTCAAGAATATTTTATGTTTAATTCTCTAGGTTGCTCTGCGATTTTTTTAATGGGTTCAAGAATTTTTTTTGTTTAATTCTCTTGGTTGCTCTGCGAATTTTTTTTAATGGGTTCAAGAATATCTTGTTCTTTAATTCTCTAGATTGCTCTGCGATTCTTTTAATGGGTTCAAGAATATTTTGTTCGTTAATTCTCTAGATTGCTCTGCGATTTTTTAATGGGTTCAAGAATATTTTGTTTAATTCTCTAGGTTGCTCTGCGATTTTTTAATGGGTTCAAGAATATTTTGTTCTTTAATTCTCTAGATTGCTCTGCGATTTTTTAATGGGTTCAAGAATATTTTATGTTTAATTCTCTAGGTTGCTCTGCGATTTTTTAATGGGTTCAAGAATATTTTTTGTTTAATTTCCTTGGTTGCTCTGCGATTTTTTTTAATGGGTTCAAGAATATTTTATGTTTAATTCTCTAGGTTGCTCTGCGATTTTTAATGGGTTCAAGAATATTGTTTAATTCTCTAGGTTGCTCTGCGATTTTAATGGGTTCAAGAATATTTCATGTTTAATTCTCTAGGTTGCTCTGTGATTTTTTTATTTAATGGGTTCAAGAATATTTTATGTTTAATTCTCTAGGTTGCTCTGCGATTTTTTTTAATGGGTTCAAGAATATTTTATGTTTAATTCTCTTGGTTGCTCTGCGAATTTTTTTTAATGGGTTCAAGAATATCTTGTTATTTAATTCTCTAGATTGCTCTGCGATTTTTTAAAGGGTTCAAGAATAGTTTGTTCTTTAATTCTCTAGATTGCTCTGCGATTTTTTTAATGGGTTCAAGAATATTTTGTTCGTTAATTCTCTAGATTGCTCTGCGATTTTTTAATGAGTTCAAGAATATTTTATGTTTAATTCTCCAGGTTGGTCTGCGATTTTTTAATGGGTTCAAGAATATTTTGTTCTTTATTTCTATAGATTGCTCTGCGATTTTAATGGTTTCAAGAATATTTTATGTTTTTCAATTCTTTAGGTTGCTCTGCGAATTTTTTTAATGGGTTCAAGAATATTTATGTTTTTTAATTTTCTAGGTTGCTCTGCGATTTTTTTTTAACGGGTTCAAGAATATTTTACGTTCTTCAATGCTCTTGGTTGCTCTGCGAATTTTTTAAATGGATTCAAGATTATCTTATGTTCTTTAATTCTCAAGGTTGCTTTGGGAATTTCCTTAATGGGTTCAAGTATACAGGGTGTCCCAAAATAATGTATACACTCTTTGGATTGTTACAACTTGTTCAATTTATTGATATTAACGTGGTTACCGTTCTGCTTAAATTATCGATTCAGAGTCAAAGAGTGTATACATTTTTTTGAGGATCACTGTATATATTTTTTATGTAATTGCGTCGCCTTGTGCAAGAATTGGTGTAAGAGGGAGACGATGGTATTTATGGTTTTTATAGAAGTGAAATTTCCGGATTTATTAATCACATATATACTAGATTTTATTGAACATTGAATTTTCTTTTCTTGAGTCACCTTAGAACTAAAATGTAGGAGAAGAATATGACTTTCCATTAGAAAAAAATTAATAGTTTTAAAATTAATTGGTTTGCAAAGAAAGAATACTTGAAAGGATTATACAGCTACTTTTAATCAAGAGGGATCAGATCTGATTCATTTTTTTTTTTAAATATTCTTGTTGATCTATTGAGCCTAAAAAAAAGTTTTTTTTAGCCCTCTACCTTACCGTTGGGGTCCCCGTCCCCTTTTATCCTGTTGTCTAACCACTTTTAACTGTATCTTATTAGTGCAGCTACTGAGTTTTTCATAAATTGCACCTTATACATATATTGTTCCATTTGGTTAATCTAATCCTTTTTGGAAAGGGTGCTTAGGTTGTGCCTCTGTCCATTAAAATGCTTTTCTATCCCAATTTGATTCCCCCTATTCTACATTTTGTTTAATACTGACTTAATAGCTTCCCTCTGGATGGTGTAGAATGTTAGATATTCCAGTCGATGTTGCGGTTCATATGTTTGCTATCCGAAAATGCTTTTCATTTTTATTGAAGTAAAACCCAAATTTTGGTAGTTTTCCAGCAATGTTAGTACTTTGAAGAACGTAACTTGTGAAACCTAGTATCTATGACATGTCATTTTGTATTCAATTGACCGTCGTTCTGTATAATCTTTTCTTCAGTGTTTGCAAGAGGTTTTTACTCTTTCTCTTTTTAATTCGTACAGTAACCTATAATTTGTCTCCAAATGAGATAATGCAGGTTTAAATTTAATGCAAATCTTTTCCTACCCGGATTGTGCACACTCGTAGTTATTTGCTGCCCCGTGCACTCGCATGCGCATAATATGCTATCACCCCTTGATCCAGGTGTAAATTGGTTATTGCATTTGCCTAGAACAGAGTAAAGGTTGTGAGACAGTAACCTCGCCCCACAACTTACCTAGAAACTGTAGGGGTGTACTTTACTGGCGCAATCTCTACAATTGTCTCCTGGAAAGCGAGGCTTCAGAACTTATTAAACATTGCGGTTCGCAATAATTTTTTGGGGATAAGGTTCCGGGCACCATAATACCCCCCCCCCCCCCTGTTATCCAGTTCTGTCGACTAACTTCTTGATACCTAATTCCCTGCTTAAATCAAAGCTAGCACCGGGGATTTTTTCAGGCTAGGTAATATTACCCCCATGGGATCGATTTCATGAGCCTCGGTTTTGAATCGAGACTTGTAATCATTACAGGAGAAGAACAATTAGCACAATTAGCAAGTAAGCAATTGTTGTCTCATAATGGAACTTGTTACACCGACTGGTGACGTAAAACAAGATCATCAGTTTGCATAAATGTCCACTTGTGTAAGTAAATCTATGGTCTGTTATCTATCCCTATTTTTTCAAAGATTGTATTATTGAAAATATTCTTGTGAAAGTGCATTTTGTATCGGAAACTGTCAAATATCCTTGCATGTTTTCAACATGAGTCAGGAATAACACCATTAATTGGTTTACCAAGCTATTGTAAATATTTTTCCCATGCTGCTGTGCCTCGGGGCTCTTGTTCACCTCTGTTTTCAGCCTGTCGTGCTCCTCTTTGGAAGCTGACCGAAATATGTATTTTGATAAACATGAATAACCTCAATTGAGATCAAATAGACCCAGATACGTTTCACACAGAGTGGACAACATATCGGAGATAAATAATGTGAGAAAAAGGGAAAGATTTGGAATATTAACTTGGCATTTATTCTTGGAAATTCCTGTCTTGTAATAACTAGTCACACATATTTTTTTTATCATGCATTTAGTTCTTCCAGACATCTAGAACGTATTTTGTTCTTGTTCTTTCTGTTGTGATTGACAAAGAATGTATAACTTTGGTCACTTACTAAAGATTTTTTTTTCTTTTTTTGCCGCATATTTTTATCCAAGTCATTTTGTTTTATATTTAAAATAATTTATTCATTAGGACATTGCAAATCTAGAACATATTTGCTTCTTGTTCTGTCTATTGTGATTGGGAAAGAATATATAACTTTGGTGTATTACTAAATATTTACGGTTCAGAATTATTTTTGCAGCGTATTGTTATCTTACTAATTTTGTTTTATATATGAAATAACTTATTCATTAGGACATGCAAATCCTTCACATTGCTTAGTAAGTTAGTTTTATATATGAAGTAATTTATTCATTATGACATGCAAATCTTTCACATAACGCTGCTCTAGAAAAGGAAATTAATATTTATTTGTAACAAATTATATTGATTATTACGAACAGAATACTTTACATTTTTTATACTAGATCGAGTGCGTCTCTTTTCCAGTTCATGTCGAGGTGATGAATTACGTTATTCATCATCAATTCACCGTAGGTAATGAGTACTTGATATTCCGCGCTGCAAAAAGGAGCT
>NC_090752.1:16779433-16784433 GCF_036898095.1 Palaemon carinicauda
AAGTGGCACGCACTGGTTTTTTTCCCGCACTGTTCACGACACGTTCACGCATAGTTCACGACAAGTTCATGCCACGTTCACGCCATGGGACGAATTGGCACGCCTAGTTCACGACAAGTTCACGACACGTTCACTCATCTTTCCGCATCGTTCACGCCAGTTCACGAATTGGCCACTCCATATAAAAACGGGGCTTCTCCAACCCGAGGACATTCTTGGATTGGCTTCGGAAGAGACAACAATGCTTTCTGTCAGAGACAACATTGCATTGAGGAGAAGAAACGTTTCTTTTTCGTTTGTATTTTTTGTTGCCCTTTATTTTTGTTTCAATAAGAAAGCGTTTGATTTACATATAAATAGCAGACATAAAATATGTACAAGTATTAAGAAAGAATTTTATTTTAACATTAAAAGCAGCAAACATGAAAAGTTTTTAGGCTGTTGATTTTAAGGTAATAGAGAAAAAAGTGTGTTGAAATAAGAAATCATTTTATTTTTACATTAAAACAGCAAACAGAAAAAAATTTGTTTTGCTCCTCATTTTAAAGTAATAAAGTAGAATAAGTATGTTGATTAAATAAAACATCATTTTATTTTTACATTCTAACAGCAAACTTAAAAATTTTTTGGGTTTATTTTTCAGTTCATTTTTATTTAAAACAAAAGTTTTGGCTCTTGATTGGTAATAGGGGAAAATAAGTGTGTGCATGAAATAAGACATCATTTTATTTTTACATCCAAACAGCAAATATAAACAATTATTAGGTTTATATTTTTCTTTCCTTTTCATTAATTTTTTCGTTTCCTTTTTGTTTCTCTTCATTATAAAGTTCACACCACTTCCCGCATCATTCACTCCAGTTCCCGCACTGTTCACTCCAGTTCACTCCAGTTCGCGCATCGTTCACGACTATTTCACGACTATTTTTGGCGTGCCAATGCGTGCCACAAACTTTAAACATTTCAAAGTTCTGGGCACACATGGCACGCATGCCACGCGTCGTTCCCGCACTGTTCACGACAATTTCACGACTCGTTCACGCTAGTTCGCGCATCAATGCGTGCCATTGCGTGCCACGAATGCGTGCAAGTGTCAGGTACCCTTTAGTTTCTGTAAACTGCTACACTGGAACCGTTCTCTCTCTCTCTCTCTCTCTCTCTCTCTCTCTCTCTCTCTCTCTCTCTCTCCTTCCCCTTTTCTTATGTTAATAAGTTTATAGGCTTAGCAATTCTGAGCTGCACGATGGCTGTGTGGAACAGATTGTAGAATTAATGGTTTGTTTACCTCCATTCATTTTTATGGCACTTCTGTTCCAATAAACTTGAGGTATCACCCCTTCACTAAATAAGTCTAAACAAGTCCGGCCTTTACAATGGTGATTTTCTTTAAGCTACTCTCACTGTATATGAATGTGATGTTTTGTTTGTTGAGGAGGTCGATCTCTTTTTACAAGATAACTTTCTCTTTTTTTTTCTCAAAATTATAACTTTTTAATCATTACTCTTGTCAAAGTAGTTTGACTGGATTTACAGGGATTCGGGCTCCTCTTACTTGTGCGTTTCGAAGTTTCGGAGGAGGAAATGAAAACACTTACCCATATGGTTCAATAATGTATGGGACAGTTACGGGCGGAAGGGTAAGTTACAGTTATGTCCCAGCCTCTTATCCAAGTTGTTGTTGTCGGTCGAAAAAAAAAAAAGAAAAAAAGAGGCTGAACCTCTATGTTCCACTTACTCAGATATCTCGCCGTTCCTTTAGTTAGCAATTTAGAAATAACCCCCCCCCCTCTCTCTCTCTCTCTCTCTCTCTCTCTCTCTCTCTCTCTCTCTCTCTCTCTCTCTCTCTCTCTCAATTCTTTCCATTATTCCTCACTGCAAGCGTCTCTTATGTTTGTGGCTCTTTATTCTTTCAAAATACCATTTGTTCTTTTATTTTTTCTTAAACAGATTGTCCGTTCTCTTTGTATGTCATTTTTCAATTATAATTTTGGGTTTCCCTCATTTTTTAATTGAGGCGTTAAGAACAATATTTTTTTAATGGTTGTCTTAAATAGCATTACTTTTTTGTGTCTGGGTTTGAGCCACTAAATTGTAAGCTTTTTTGTTTCTTGAAAATAACTAAAAAAACAATGGATTGTAGATGGAAAATCAACCTGTTGGTATGTGTCGATTTGCAACAAAAGAAAATACAGTTCTAAAGAGAGAATCATTGATGTGCAAGAAAAGAAATTAAAGTTCTTAAGAGAAAGTAATCGATGTGTAAGAAAAGAAAATACAATTCTAAAGAGAAAGTCATTGATGTGCAAGAAAAGAAAATACAGTTCGAAAGAGAAAGTCATTGATGTGCAAGAAAAGAAAATACAGTTCGAAAGAGAAAGTCATTGTTGTGCAAGAAAAGAAAATACAGTTCTTAAGAGAAAGTAATCGATGTGTAAAAAAAATACAGTTCGAAAGAGAGTCATTGATGTGCAAGAAAAGAAAATACAGTTCTTAAGAGAAAGTAATCGATGTGTAAAAAAAAATACAGTTCGAAAGAGAAAGTTATTGATGTGCAAGAAAAGAAAATACAGTTCTTAAGAGAAAGTAATCGATGTGTAAAAAAAAATACAGTTCGAAAGAGAAAGTCATTGATGCGCAAGAAAAGAAAATACAGTTCTTAGAAGAAAGTAATCGATGTGTAAAAAAAAAATATAGTTCGAAAGAGAAAGTCATTGATGTGCAAGAAAAGAAAATACAGTTTTTGAGAGAAAGTAATCAATGTATAAAAAAATACAATTCTAAAGAGATAGTCATGAAAGAAATGGTAAATATTGTGTTCAGATATTTTATATGTCGTAAAGAATATTCTCTTCGTTATATAGGTCAGAAACAGTTTCAGATTTTTTTTGTAGACCGTTTTAGGTATTTCAATACTCAAATATTTATAGACTTGACCCGAAAAGTTGCAAGGGTCATGTTTTATGGTCACATTTTAGGAACCGGTATCGGTCACATAGGTACTTGTAGGATATTGTATTTTATTATTTTCCTTTTTTTTTATTTATTTCTTTTTTTACCAGTGACATGTTGTTGTTAATATTTTCCTGGGTTATTTGGCCATCAGAAAAGCTTTATTTACTAAGTAATCAGTTTTTGTTTTTGCTATGTCCATTATTTATTATATGCCAGTATTCATTGCTCTTAGTCAAACTGATCATGGATATTCTTTACGGGTCATTTTTGCCCGTTTTTATTCGTGTTGGATATCAAACTCGTATATTTTTTTTTTCACACAGGTACAGGAAAAAAAGAATTGCGTTTATTTTTTTGTATTAATGGATTTTCACGGAAAGAAAAATAATTGTTTTTTTTTTTTTTTTTTTTCTTTTTTTTTTGTATTAAGCTCTCTTAATCTGGAGTAATTACTATGCATAATATGTTGTTTCTGGAAGAATTTGCGCACTAGATACAATAAGTGCAACAGCATTCTCTTAACTGCAAAGCGATGATCGGACAATGAACGACTGTATTACGATAACATATCTTATTGATAATAGAGACTATGAACTATTATGATCATGTATTTTACCTCATGACAAAATCTAGTTTCATAAAAAATTTTTTGATTTATAGCCATGTTCGGACAATACTTTTTGACCATGTTTTCCTTCAACTTTACTTACATAATAAAAGTTCGCCATAAGTGGAAAACGATGTAGTTTGGTCATTTATGGCATCTTTGAATTAAACTTATTTTTTTTTTAAATACTTTTACTTTTACATACACACAGACACAATGCATATATATATATATATATATATATATATATATATATATATATATATATATGTGTGTGTGTGTGTGTGTGTGTGTATATATATATATATGTATGTATGTATGTATATGTATGTTTTGTAAAGCTGGGTTTTATTCAACCAAACTGAAATTAGTGTGTGTGTATATATAAATATATATATATATATAAATATATATATATATATATATATATACATATATGTATATATATATGTATATACATATATATACACACACATATATATATATATATATATGTATATACATATATATACACACACATATATATATATATATATATATATATATATATATATATATATATACTTATTTCAATTTGGATGAATAAGCCACAGTTCTACTAAAAGTGAGCCAAGTGTTGTACCGATATTGACTGATTACCTCTTCCAAAGGTGGGTGATATGATTTAAACATCCCTGAACGGTCTCTATACAGCATATGTAAATAAACATAAATGCCTTTGATAAAAAACTGGGAAGTGACTAATGATATACCAAAAACTAAATATCTTTCAAATGTTCAATATAAATCTTTTCATGAATGGAAGCCAGACGATTTTAAAGGAATGTGAATATCTAGATAAATGAACATCCTGCTATGTTAGCAGCAGTAGAGAGGCCAAAACTGCTCTGTTGCGATATTTTCATATCGTCATTTGGAAATGTAACTGTGATTGGATTTATTAGGTGGTAACTCGGTAACCTTTTATGAACGGGTTGGGAAAAAAAAGGGGGTTCGTTTTTCAGGGTGATTTGCAGTGAAAAGCGGAAATTTCATTTTGATGAGCCTTATAACGATGCAATTGTAGGCGAATAATTGGTTAATGGGTGGTAATATCACCTGGGAATTGGCATTACGCACAACACATCCGCGTTACACGGGTACTAACACTCATAAATATCTCGAATGCCCAAAAACTCTCCCATTGGTGACGTAAATAGTTGCCTTTCTCGCTCTCTCTCTCTTTCTTTCTCTTAGAGGTATGTCGTATTTTGGTTTGTAAGCTATTGCCTGTTCGTTTTTAGGCCTCTCTCTCTCTCTCTCTCCTCTCTCTCTCTCTCTCTCTCTCTCTCTCTCTCTCTCTCTCTCTCTCACAAAGTATTGATAAGGCGTATTGAATTTTCTATATTATTATTATTATTATTATTATTATTATTATTATTATCATCATCATCTAAGTTAC
>NC_090752.1:16792760-16815260 GCF_036898095.1 Palaemon carinicauda
AATATTTTACATACATAAATATGTGTATATATCCGTATGTATAAATTATATATATATATATATACTATATATATTATATATATATATATATATATAGAGTGTGTGTGTGTGTGTAGGTATGTGAATGTGTTTATTTTTTCAATATTATTGCAGGTTGCTAATTGATCCTGCAGGGCTTTGTTAGGTTTTTTATAATGAGAAATAATTGAACCATTAGTTTTGTAATTGATAAGCTCCCCCCCCCCCTCTCTTTTTTAGCAATATTGTTCTTGTTGATTATTATTGCTGTTTTTGTTCATTTGAAACGTTTTTTACAGCTTCTCTTGCACCAATTATTTGAGCTGTAGCTTCCCTATTTTCTTTGATTTTAATTAACGAATCGTAATATTCATTACTACCTTTTGACTATATCACTGGTTTTCATCTTCATATGTCATTATTATTATTATTATTATTATTATTATTATTATTATTATTATTATTGTTATTAATATTATTATTATATTATTCAGACGAACAAATTATTAGTATTCTTTCTGTCATTATTGTAATTTTTATTTCTGCCATTCTGTTGGTTTAAGACGTCTGATTACACTTCCTAGTTATGAATAGATGTTATATAATAATCTTTGTGCAATATATATATATACAGTATATATATATATATATATAAATATATATATATACTGTATATATATATATATATATATATATTATATATATATATATATATATATATATATATATTATATATTTAATATAATTGTTAACTTTGTTACATTTGTATATCAAGATTTTCCTCAATCGGTTAATTTGTTCCTGGTTTCATATATTCGTTACATTTGTGAGGTCTTGTACTTATATATGTCGAATATACATTAGATGTTTAATTTTTTAACTAAATTGTTATTCAATTTTACCAACGTAAAATTTAATTTTCACAAGTTACACGGATCATTTCGCCTGAATGTTCCTCCCACTGTGAAATACCACCCAACCGAGTGTGTTTTCAAAGGATGAGGTTTGTTTAATGGTTGCCTGAAGCTCTGCATCCAATCGGTATTTCCATGACTAGTAATAGAATATTACTTGCGAGCAGGGTGGCCAGGTTGTGTTTTTCCAGGCCCATAAAACCCTAAAATTTGTCCGTTTTGAAAGTGGTTGGTCTTTTTTAGGCAAAAAAACTCCTCAAGTTTGTCCTATTTGAAATTGGTTAGCCCTTTTCAGGTCCAAAAACCCTTAAATTTGGCCTATTTGAAATTGGTTGGGCCCTTTTCAGGACAAAAAAAAAAAAAAAACCCTTAAATTTGGCCTATTTGAAATTGGTTTGTCTTTTTTTTTCAGGCCAAAAAAAACCCCTAAAATTTGGTCTATTTTAAATTGGTTGGCCCTATTCAGGCCAAAAAACCCTTGAATATGGCCTTTCTGAAATTGGTTGCCTTTTAGTAAAGAAAATATATTGGCCTCAATGCTATATTTTTGGCCTTTTTGTTCTAATGGCCTGGCCTTTTAAGCTGCAGTTGATTAGGTGGTGTCCTTTTCCCATTTAGAAAACCTGGCAATCCTGCTTGCGAACCTCCACCTTTAACTGAGGAGATTAAAAATCTCCCTCCAGGGCTGTGATGGTCTGTTTTTGCAGGCGGTTTTTATTTTCTTTATATCTCTCGATTCCCTATATTTAGACGCCTCTTCTTACACTGCCTTAATTGAATTTTAAGCCTTTGAATGTGTCTCGTTGCCTTTTCGATTGTCAATTGTTGTCTCTCGAAGTGGCTGGGGGGCCATGTTGCAGTTTCTTTTCCTTGCTACTGCTCCTTTTTTTTTTTTTTTTTTTTTTTTTTTAGTTCTGAGCTTCTTTCCTTTTTCTCCTTTTGTCATTGCGTGTTCATTAGTTCGTTAATCCTTTTCAATTTTCCAGTGCAGGCGTTCTCTGTCCCTCTCTTCATTATCTCTCCCCTTCCAATACATCAGTGTAACAGACACCAGACGGATTGCTTAGTAGTTCGCTTCTACCCCCTCGCCTTTCATTTCGGCTTTCTCTCTCTCTCTCTCTCTCTCTCTCTCTCTCCTCTCTCTCTCTCTCTCTCTCTCTTTGTGATTATTATTTCTTTTCCCCTCTCCCCCCTCATTCTCTCTATCCTTCAGCTTTGTATGGCAAATGACAATTCTTGATGTCCAGGGAGCCTGTGAAATTATATTTAATGTGTCGAATTGTCTTAAACCCCTCTTTGCCATTGCCATATATTCTCATGTTTATCTACTTTCATAAGTTTTCCAATTTTTTTCTAGTTTTGTTACATCACACTTTTGCGTGTGGTATTTATGTAATCCTTATGTTCCAGCTTTAGCATTAATTCTGTTTCCTTAACTTCGTGGTTGTCTCCCACTTGTGTGGGTGTGTGTGTGTGTGTATATATATATATATTATATATATTATATATATATATATATATATATATATATATGTATATATGTATATATATATATATATATATATATATATATATATATATATATATATATATATATATATATATATACACATATTGCTACATTCAAATTACTATTTTCATTACTGTTCTATGATTACCTTTGAGAACGTTTCCAAATATTAATATCACATAATTGAGATATATACCAATTTTTCCCATGCTGAAACTTCAGAGCATGGTGTAATTAACTCTATCATCTTATTTTTTTATGTCATTAATCATCATTATTCATAAGGGAAAAAGGGGTAAACGATACGCTCCCTATTTGTCAACTTTGGTAAAGAACTTGAGATAATATGATAGAAGTGCCTAAAATTACGCTTCGGTTAGAAGTAAACGCCATATGCATTTTTAGAGCTGAAATTACTTATGAATAGATTAATTTTTATGAATTCGTAGTCTTAAAAGTATGCATGGACATGAATTCGTATTGATGAAATTACTTGGGGTTACATATGGTGGCAATGAGATACAATGATTAGCTTGGTACATAAAACAAAAACTTCGACTTCACTTTACCAAAAGGCAGGGTTGGAAAAATCATGATTTTATTTTAATAAAAGAAAAAATAATTTTTTCATTTAAATCTGATTTTATTCAAATATTTTTTTCATTTAAATGATTTTTTGTTTTCAATAATACTTATTTCCTGCCGCTGATTATTTGTTTCAATCTTATCAGAGTTTTTCTGTTATTAAACTTGATTAATGTTAAATGAGACGATTGTTTTATATACATTACATAAGATGAGTTTTTCTCTTAAAAAACAAAATTCCGAATAATAATTTCATAATAGCGGACGAATTATAGTAAATAGTACATCAATACACAGATAAACAAGAGAAATTGCAATCAAACAAAAACACAAACATACAGCAATATTATTTTAACAAAGTACAAGGTTAAAAAAAAATACATATTAAGGACTTCTCTATATGCATGCTATACTAGAAATAAAAATTGTAGTTTTTATTAACGCTGTTTAAAAAAAAATCAAGACCTTTACAATTTGTATAATTGCAACAAAAACTTTCATTCTTAAGAACACCAAGGTTACCCAAAATTTTGAAGCGATTAACCAGAGATTTGCTTATTTGTTGTAAGCTTTCTCTTTTCCAATGCGATTTCTGACGGTATATTTCATTTCAAATTCAACCATTGTTTACTCAGATTTAAATAGGTTTGAATCACTTGATTTAAATCAAACCAACCCTGTCAAATTGTTAGTGTATGATTTACAGGGGAAGATAGAGATTTAAGTCTCTCTCTCTCTCTCTTCTCTCTCTCTCTCTCTCTCTCTCTCTCTCTCTCAGCTACATGTCGTCCGTCTTGAATTGTCTAGTCTTAACCAAGTGATAATGACTCCTCCCCTTATCCAGACGGACTCTCTCTCTCTCTCTCTCTCTCTCTCTCTCTCTCTCTCTCTCTCTCTCTCTCCTCTCTCTCTCTCTCTCCTCTCCCCTTAAACCATCTAGCAGAAGCCCGTATTTGCTGTCATTGTTCCTCTTCATTTTAATTTTATTGTAGGTCTTGATGTTTAGTAGTTTGTTTATAATGTTTACTGATATTCATTTAAAAAAAATATTTATAATGTTTACTGATATTCATTTAAAAAAATTATTTATAATGTTTACTGATATTCATTTAAAAAAAATTATTTATAATGTTTACTGATATTCATTTAAAAAATTATTTATAATGTTTACTGATATTCATTTAAAAAAATTATTTATAATGTTTACTGATATTCATTTAAAAAAATGATTATATGTTATGAAATATTGTTATGAACACCATATATTATGGGTCGGGTTACATAACTTAGTTCTTTACTAACAAATTATTTACCGACTTATATTTTTATTTTTCATGGTTGCATATGCCTTTCATCTCCATAAAAAGGTTTTTAATTGCATTATTATGAAACATTTCGAAACCTGTAATGAGATTCATAACCAGAGGGAACACACAGTAGGTAATCACGTAATGGCAAATGGCTTGGTCCGCTGTTTCATGGCTGATTCCGGGCGATTATATTCTCTGGAGAAGAAAAAAATATTTTCATCACCTGAGGAACGTATATTAATTAAATCGCGACACCTGCTTCATCTGTTTTAAGCTTTACGTGTTGCTTCTGTCCGCTGTTGTGGCATTTTCATTGTTACGTCGTACGTGTTTGCCACATTTTGGGTAACATAACCAAGTGATTATTAGATCGCGGTTCAGACATGTTTTCCTTGCATGATGGATAGTCATGTGATAATTTTTTTCCGTCGTATAATTATGCGCTGATTGAATTATTAGTATTAAATATGTGTGTACTTGCTATAGGAAGATTAGGTTTTGGGTAGGTATTGTTAAATTTACTAAAAATTTGCCAAGATCCTTCCCATGCCTCCCGAGACCCGAAATTTCAAGGTAGTCGTACAGAATGAAAGATGGACGAAAGCATAGACCTTGGACGAGTATGTACTTGTTATAAGAAGATTGTGGGTTGGTATTGTTAAATTTACTTTGTGAAACTCGTAAGGAAAGGTTGTTTTAGTTTAAATAAACGTTGTTGTTAGCACGTGATAGTGTAATTATAACTAATTTACATTACAAGCTTAAATAATATGCTTTTCACATAATTGTGTAATTATAACCAATTTACACTACAGCTTATGAATGTACTTGTTCTCACATTATTGTGTAATTATAACTAATTTACTTTAAAGCTTATACATGCGCTTGTTTTCACCTGATAGTGTAATTATAACCAATTTACACTACAGCTTATGAATGTGCTTGTTTTCACACGATAGTGTAATTATAACCAATTTACACTACAGCTTATGAATGTGCTTTTCACATGATAGTGTAATTATAACTAATTTACATTACAGCTTAAATAATATGCTTTTCACATAATTGTGTAGTTATAACCAATTTACACTACAGCTTATGAATGTGCTTGTTCTCACATTATTGGGTAATTATAACTAATTTACTTTAAAGCTTATACATGTGCTTGTTTTCACCTGATAGTGTAATTATAACTAATTTACACTACAGCTTAAATAATATGCTTTTCACATAATAGTGTCATTATAACTAATTTACACTACAGCTTATAAATGTGCTGGTTTTCACATGATTGTGTAATTTTAACTAATTTACACTACAGCTTATGAATGTGCATGTTTTCACATGGTAGTGTAATTATAACTAATTCACTCAACAGCTTATAAATGTGCTTGTTTTCACATGATAGTGTAATTATAACTAATTTACACCACAGCTTATAAATGTGCTTGTTTTCACTTGAGTGTAATTTCAACTAATTTACACTACAGCTTATAAATGTGCTTGTTTTCACACGATAGTGTAATTATAACTAATTTACACTACAGCTTATAAATGTGCTTGTTTTCACATGATAGTGTAATTATAACTAATTTATACTACAGCTTATAAATGTGCTTTTTTTCACATGATAGTGTAATTATAAGTAATTTATGCTA
This sequence comes from Palaemon carinicauda, assembly GCF_036898095.1. Classification (NCBI taxonomy): domain Eukaryota; kingdom Metazoa; phylum Arthropoda; class Malacostraca; order Decapoda; family Palaemonidae; genus Palaemon; species Palaemon carinicauda. The sequence continues at coordinate 16,798,756 of NC_090752.1, forward strand.
TAGCTTAAAAATGTGCTTGTTTGCACAAGATAGTGTAATTATAACTAATTTACACTACAGCTTATGAATGTGCTGGTTTTCACATGAGAGTGTAATTATAACTAATTTACACTACAACTTATAAATGTTCTTGTTTTCACATGATAGTGTAATTATAACTAATTTATACTACAGCTTATAACTGTGCTTGTTTTCACATGATAGTGTAATTATAACTAATTTATACTACAGCTTATAACTGTGCTTGTTTTCACATGATAGTGTAATTATAACTAATTTACACTACATCTTATAAATGTGCTTGTTTTGACATGGTAGCGTAATTATAACTAATTTACACTACAGCTTATAAATGTGCTTGTTTTCACATGATAGTGTAATTATAACTAATTTACACTACTGCTTATATATGTGCTTATTTTCACACGATAGTGTAATTATAACTAATTTACACTACAGCTTTTAAATGTGCTTGTTTTCACATGATAGTGTAATTATAACTAATTTACACTACAGCTTATAAATGTGCTTGTTTTCACATGATAGTGTAATATAACTAATTTGCATTACAGCCCAAGTATTGTTAGACGAGCATGTAACTATGTACAAGCAATTTTTAACTCACCAGCTTTATAAGTACGTTGTGGTGGTAGGGGTTGGGGGGGGGGGGAATGGGGTTACCCGAAAATACTCTTGTGCACCGGTCCATGAACTCAACTGATGTTACTGATGTTTGATTCTGTGAATTATTGGATAGAAGTATCGTTGACTAGCGTGGACAATGGCAGAGCGCAAATAACAATTGGAAACGTTTGGCTGCGTGGAAACTAATGACTCTTCAAACGTTACTACACTTTTAATACCTAGATATGACCTAAGGGTAAATCGTCCTGCAATTTAATTTCTCTCTCTCTCTCTCTCTCTCTCTCTCTCCTCTCTCTCTCTCTCTCTCTCTCTCTCTCTCTCTCTCTCAAATCTTTTGACGTAAGAGACGCTACTGGGTTTTAATTAGCTTTGTTTTTTTCTCTTGTGTGTGTTTTATTTTTGTATGTATGTATTTATGTGCGTAATTTAATGTTCTTCCCAGAGTCAGCAGTTAAAGATGGAATGTTACAGTTAAAGAAGTAATGTGGTAGCATTACCTTTTATTGTTGTTCTTCATTTGTGTCACTTCCTCTAACAGAAAACGGCTTATAGTGAAGAAAGTGCACACACGCTAACACGATATACTGTATGTGTGTGTGTGTGTATATATATATATATATATATATATATATATATATATATATATATATATATATATATATATATATATATATTTATATATATATATATATATAAATATATTTATATATATATATATATGTGTGTGTGTAATATTATATATATTTATATATATATATATATATATATATATATATATAATTACAAAGCAGTACTCTTACCAATGATATGTCAAGTTCCCCCCCCCCCTCCATTACTTGTGATATATAGATGTATCCTCACTTTCATTGAAAATTAAGAAGGATTTGTATATCTACTGTTATTGTGGTTATGACTGTCAGTTATTGCCATGCATAAACAATAAAATGACAATTTTAGGATTAAATGTTATCGATGCCTTGTTAGAATTACCAGCTTGTTGATATATATATATATATATATATATATATATATATATATATATATATATATATATATATCTATTATTATTTGCATATACTTTTATTTATTATTTTTTTTCGTATTATTGGTTTGTTTATTATCGTTTAAGTATTCTTCATTAAATATTAAAACTTCCGCCATTTTGTCCAGGTTAATTTGCACGGTAAGGTCCGTTACATACACATATATAATTAAACTTCCCATAATTTTATAGTTTAGTGACTTTTCCTCTTATACTGTTAAACTTTGAAAATCTCTTACTGATATTTTTTGTTTTATGCTATCCTTTGGTTTTATTTAGTAAACGGGTCTATTGCAATATCCCTAGTTATATTGATCATATTTTACTTTGTTTTCGTTTTTCCAGCCAGGCCTAAAGAGGGCTCTAGGTTAACTGTATAATTGGTCTTTGTTCGTAATAAAGATGGTATTTTTATGCGCGACACCGCACTTGAAAATTTTCTTTTTTTCATATGAGAAATTTATCGATCAAAAATCTTTCCTAATGTTGCCTTATTAGGTTCGTTTCCCCCAGTTACTTCTCCTTAGTCCATCTATGTTCACGAGAGAAAATTCTTGACTGACTACCTTAATCTTCTTGATGGAGCTTCAGTGCAAAAATGAATTTGGTGTAGGTTTTTTTTTTTTCTTCAGATGGAAGAGCTTGCGAAGCATTAAGCGTAAAGCTTCAGTCATCAAAGCACCGTTTGACTTGTTTGACTTGAAAAGCTTACTGAAATATGAGAATTTCTTAATGTTTTGAAATTTGTTGGAATATCTTCCAAGAGATTAGAAGTGGCTTATGACAATCAGGAAAGTACAAGCTTAGCCGGCGTAAAAAAATGTCAGACATTCGTAAAAGTATAATGAAAGTGTTAGTTTCCAACCATTTATATAACAAGAAATAGTAATGTATTGAATTTAGAATTCTTTAAATTAGCTTCTTATGCAGGAATTAGAAATTGTTATGCTGAACAGAAAAAAAAAATTAAAAATTTTTCTCGCTATTATATCGGCATTATGTGTATGAAAATAATATAGACATTAACAGTTTGACCGCTACATCCCGTACCCGAAAATTATAGGTGTGAATCTTTTCATAGTGATGCATGGGCTATTATGCTACCATTTTTACAAAATATTGTGGAAGTGCGAAACTGAAATGTTAAAGGCTGGGTTTATACGGAGGAAATATTTTTGGGGATAATTTTGTTGCCACCATTTTTACTTTATCATTGGGAGGATTGTACCGAATTATTCTTGATTGTGAGAAAACATTTGTCTGCTTAAAAAAGGCCAATCTCATCTTCAGTTGTGTTCATACTGGGAGAGAGAGAGAGAGAGAGAGAGAGAGAGAGAGAGAGAGAGAGAGAGAGAGAGAGAGAGAGAGAGAGAGAGAGAACATACCGAATACTTGAAACTAAGCCAATCTCATCTTCACTTGTGTTCATTCTTGTTCATATACACTTTCTATATTATGAGAGAGAGAGAGAGAGAGAGAGAGAGAGAGAGAGAGAGAGAGAGAGAGAGAGAGAGAGTACTTGAAAAAAAGCCAATCTCATCTTCACGTGTGTTCATTTTTGTTCATATATTACTTTTTATATTATGAGAGAGAGAGAGAGAGAGAGAGAGAGAGAGAGAGAGAGAGAGAGAGAGAGAGAGAGAGAGAGAGAGAGAGAGAGAGAGAGAGAGGACATTCCGAATGGGAAGTTATTAAATGCAATTTTTATTTTGAATTGAAATTCACATGTGAAAGTATATTTCATCATGAAATTCCAGAGGTGCCTTTTAATTCATTCATGGAAAGCTTAAAAATAAATTACACATTCGAATCAAAACCCGTATAAACTCACGGCTGACTTTTACATTGACTAAATAAATAGTTGGAATGTGCCATTCAAATGACTGTTAAGCTTTCCAGTCTGAGAGAGAGAGAGAGAGAGAGAGAGAGAGAGAGAGAGAGAGAGAGAGAGAGAGAGAGAGAGAGAGAGAGAGAGAGAGAGAGAGAGAGAGAGAGAGGGGTGTAGGAAGTAGATTTTCTTGTTTATTCTTTTTCCAGTCATCATTTGTTTATTCTTTTTCCAGTCATCATTTGTTTACATTCGTAGAGTAAACATGTTTGTGGATTTGCCCTGGCATACCATCTTATGTTTCTTTACAAATTCATATTTACTTGTTTTACTGTAAGTTTCCATTGGTTTTTAATTACGAGTCGTTCTTTGAACATCCTTTATTATATGATCTTTTGTGAATTAGATGATTCCTATGACCAATTGTTTGATTATATACACAATTAAATTTTGTTAGTGTTGGTGATTCTAACAAGTTTTTTTGCGGACCTACATAGATTCATTTGACACTTGATGAAAGCATCTCTTACTTTACACCCTCATTCATTCCTTGTGTTTTGTATTCACCAAGTTGTTCATAAACATGACACAGGAAATTTACTGATTTGTAAACAGACTTAAATTATTAACAAGAAGCAAGGCATCGTTGCTTTACATAAATTGATTGATTGTATCATGATTTGACTGGTTTTGTGTAAATTAACATTACTACGTGGTATTTTCATTTGCTAATATCTGTTCATAGGAATTTCATTTCGCAAAAGTGATATTCAAATGGTAGATTTGGAATTCTCTGAGCAGTGATCCAGTGTAAGAACACTAAAATACTTGTGTATATAGTATCTCGTTTTATATTAATTCATTACTTTTTTATAAATTTATCATTGGTAACGAGAATTTATATTTACATTGCATCTTCTGTCTTTTTAGTGTTGTTATACACTAGCTTATACATAAAATGTCAAGGCTAACTGATCTTTCACCTTATTAATTATATAGTTGAATTTTTCTTATATTTTGAAATCGTAATTAAAACTAAATGTTTTTCTTGGTATATATCATACTATTGTGGTTACTCCCAGGTCACATTTTAATGTGAGATATTTGTTATCTTTATATATTTAAGACATTTAAATCTATAATGATTTCATTTATTATAGAATGTTCCTTCCTTTGTGGTGAACCACCTTTGGCGTTCCCCTCTACTATTTTCTTCCTCAAAAAACTTTTCTTGTTCGTTCCGTTGTCTCTTATAGTTCCCTTGAGTTCTGTTTCTCTCGTTTCACGATTCTCTTCACATCCCTTCGAAGTGATCTTCTCAAAGGACGTGCTGTTAGCAGCAGAAGCATCGGCATCATTCCTACCTTCTCCTCCTCTACTTCTTTGACCCCCTCCACCTCCACCACCTTCTCCTCCCCCTTTCCAAAATAGGGGGCTTGCCAGTGACCCACCCGCCTAGGGCACCCCGGTCCAGAGAGATGTGGAGGTGGGGTGTGTGCCGTTAACTGGGTGATAATGACGCTTGATCTATGGGGGACGAAAGGAAAGGGTCGCAGCCTCCTACAATCATTTGGGCCATTTCCTTCAACTTATGGGGAAGCAATAGATTTCAGGGGCCTCACCAGCACCCACTGCGGACGGCCGCTTCGGATCCCTAAATTGTAGTGGCAGGAGGAAGACGATGACGAGGAGAGAGAAAGAGAGAGAGAGAAATGTCTTAAAGGGGACAGGGGATTTAAGGAGAAATAGGAAGTAAAAAGGAAAGTAAGAGTGTCATTAATTAGTGAAAAATTAGGAGAATCGTGATAATCTGCTCTTGATGCGTTGAAGATGTATTCAAGCAGTTTATGATCAAGAAATAATATATAAAGGGGATATATAACGACATTTTGCCCTGACGGACGAACCTATTCAAAGTTGTGGTTTGAAAGTTTCAGAAGTGGGAGAACAGGAAACGTAGATTATAAAAAGAAAAAAAAATAGAAATGTAAAAGCATAATTGTTTCTACATACCTATGTACATATACGTGAGCTTATTTGTATTAAAGGAATTCTCACATCAACTAAATATAACTTTAGGAAATTTGTTTATTACTGTGCATTGAAAATTCGTTAAAGATTTTCTGTCTTTATTTTACGAAATTTGATGTGGGATAGTGGCCAATGACCTTAACAATAAATAGCCGGTCAGTAACAAAATTATTAATTTTGTCATAAGGCTTTCAGATATAGTTATATTAAAACGTAAGAAAGTCTTGGGACGGATTACGCATTCGTGTTTTTATTTACGAGTAATTTTTATTGCTGCCTAAGATAAATAGAAATAGAAAACAGCCCTTTCCAGAAGGAGAATTATGCTGAAATTACAATTTCAATATTGGAATTTTCTGGACAATTTTATTATTATTATTTTTATTTCTATTTTCATTTATTATTATTATTATTATTATTATTATTATTATTATTATTATTATTATTATTATTAAAGTCTATTAAGACCTCTTATATAAAAATGGATGAAAAAACTAACCAGTTCCTTTAAGATTTGCAAATTTTTCTTGGCGAATAGCCTTAAAATGGCGGATGTGATGTCTGTCCTTCGGTATGGATAACTATCTATTGGTATTTTATGCAGTTAATATTCGTATATCCTTGGAAAATAAGAATGTTTTAGGTGGCACTGCACTGTTTGATTTTTTGGATTTTCTAAGATGTGTCATCTCATTGGAACTTGTTTAGTCCAATTATTTTTCAAACGCACACTAATTCTAGAGAACGAGTAAATGATAATTACATGAGGAATTATAAATTGTCTCTGCAAATAAGTGAAGTTACTGATAATTTTACCAATAATTAAACTTATGTTATTCTAGAGAATTCAGGAAATTATTTCCTTTATAGGAAGGTCAGGAAATAGTTTTACTGTTTTATTTTTATTGACAAATTTCAAAGAGTTTTATGGCGGATAAAAATAGCCTCATCCGTGCAAGGAAAGGTAATACAAAGGTTACATGAAAATTCCACCCATAGAAAATTCCACATACGAAAATTCCACCCAGGTGTATATATGAAAATTTACCGAATGGAAGTTAATTATTACATGAATACTAAAATTGTACTTAAAAAAAAGAATATAATAAAAATTGCACTTCAAAAAGAATGTGCATGCATTTATTACATGAACAGGAATATATGAGTTATGAAATTGTGATTTAAATGTATATATATTAAAATATTTAACTTCAAAGAGACCACACATAAATTTTTGAACAAAGTTATTTTGCATACCTACAGCAGAACTGTCAATTAAAAATATTAATTTTCTAAATAAAACATATTTTCTGCTCACTTAAAGTAAGAGGAAAATAATATTTAATGAAGATTGAGTGACACCTCATAGAAACTTGAAAATATTGTCATTAAAATATTCGACGAAGTGTTTAAGTATGTCATTAATATTATTGTAATTTATATATAATATATATATATATATATATATATATATATATATATATATATATATATATATATATATATATATATATATATATTTTGATCCCCCCCCTTTTTTTTTATTTTGATCCCCCTAAGTTATTTGAATCATTTTTATATGATTCAGACTTTCTCAACTTCTGCATGAATTTTCTCAGGTAATTTTCTTATGGCAGTGCAGGATTCCACCGTGTCTCTTGATCCGGATGCTTGTGGCTTCCAGACCTTAAAGGGCTTTCCGGTATATCACAATAAAAAAGTTTTATGGATACGGGCTTTGATTATATTTTTTTCTTTAGTTGAATTACTTTGATGTTCGCAGATGTAATTATATTCATCACAAGGTTTCCTCTTCCCTTTTCACTAATGAGGAATTTTAGGACCATGCTTAGATATAAACTTGATTAAACTAGTATTAAACCTTCAGGATTTGAAGAAAATTTTCTTTTATATTTCAAATTTAGTGTTGTTTGCTTGTTAACCACTCTTCTTTTGGTAATAAAATTACCATTTGATATTTCAAATTCAAAGGTGTTGTTTCCTTGTTAATAACTACCCAGTGGGGAAATACAGTGGGTGGAATTTCTATGGGTGAAATTTTCCTCTCACGAGTACAAAAGTGATTAAAACGAGTTTGGCAAAACGTGATTGATTCATTAAAAAAGGTTTCAAGTAAAGAAAGGGTAGTTTGTTAGAACTACCCTTTAAAGAACTTGTTAAGGACAGAATAGTACTTGACTGCCAGAGTCAGTTAGGCACTCCAAATTCTGATAAAAACGAGATGTTTATTTTTCATTATCTTTTAACTAATAGTGGAATTTGATGGAAGTGTGAACAGATATATGGGCTGAACCTGATTCTGACTTTTTTAATTTTGTCTTCTCTGTCAATTAGTCTTCAAACATTGGAGTTTCTGAAAGAAGGATAAACATTTTGAGATTATATTCCAGCTGGGCAAATCTTTGAAGATTTAGTGTTAATATTAAAAAATGAATTTGATTTAGATGTAAGAGGTGATTAGATATTATGAATAATCACCTAACTGATATGAACTGATGTACACTCATGTTTGTAATTAAAGGTGCTTGATAAGGCTTATTTCCCTACTGAGGATTTCTTTCCATAGTAACTAAGTTAAAATATATATGTAATTTATATGGCTGTCTTTTTATCTTTAGTATCATTCGAAACCATCTCATTTGCCATTCACACAAAGTTGTTTGGAAACAGAGTGGAATTAAAATTTCCACGTCTTCAATGAACCACGTTATTATCATGCAATTTAGGCTAAATATACTTTGATGGTATTTTAATTCATGTTATGTGCCTGAAAGCACAAGCAAGATTGCATAGGTTTTTTTTTTTTTTTTTTTTTTTTTTTTTTGTAAAAGTTAAATTTTTCTATTTTTGACAAGAGTTCTTTAACTTACGTACGAGAGAGAGAGAGAGAGAGAGAGAGAGAGAGAGAGAGAGAGAGAGAGAGAGAGAGAGAGAGAGAGAGAGAGAGAGAGAGAGAGAGAACATTGCCATGTATACAACAGTGGCCGTTATGGGGTATGTCGCATACTAGCGACGTAAGTAATTCACTTTGGTTTATTTTAAATGTCCGGTGTAATATAATTTAACTCGGTAAATGAATTTGCCATGAACATGGGATGAATTACCAAATGGTTGTTATGAACGTCACTTGATGATAATTACTTATTAAATGTGACAATCCATGCTGAAATTTATATACAGATTCAGTGAAGTGGAAGTAGACAGGGCTCACAAAAGAGTTGAATTAAATCATCTGTAATACGAATAATCATATTTCCGATACCAATTTACGGGCGCGCACATACATCCTTACCGACATTAATTTATTAAATAATGTTTCATGAGTAAATATTTATACACGCTTTGTTTATATATATATATATATATATATATATATATATATATATATATATATACATATATGTATATATACATATATATAAATATACACACATATATAATATATATATATGTATATATATTTATTTTATATATATATATATATATATATATATATATATATATATATATATATATCTATATATATATATATATATATATATATATATATGTCACTAAGCTGGAGGAAGGATCAGAAAAACTATTTTTTTCTGATCCTACCTCCATCTTAGTGACAAATATATACATCGCATGCCTCAGCGATAGATCGTCTATATATATATATATATATATATATATATATATATATATATATATATATATATATATATATATATATATATACATACACACACACACACACATATATATATATATATATATATATATATATCTTTCCTTATTTCCTTTCCTCGGTGGGCTATATCTAGAATGAATGTGACAAAGTATATCTATAAGGGATTTACCTGAATATCATAAAGCTTGTTTTTTTTTTTTTTTTTTTTTTTTTTTTTTTTTTTTTTTTTTTTTTTTTTTTTTGTTAATTATATTTATGGGGAAATCTATCATTCCTTGGACATACTTATCGAGTTGATTAACTTATTTCAGTAGAACTACTTAAGGTTTCTTCTGCTTTTGTGTAGGTTAACTTACTACCTTCAACCTTGAGGGTAAGTATTCAGTGTGGTTTGTTTGTTGTTTGTTTAGCGGGAGTATAGGGTAAAAGTTTATGGTTTGTTTTATAAAGAAAAAAAAAATCGAAGATAGACCTTATCCTTGGTAATGAAGGTTTAGATTTTGTAAGAGACAAGGTTGTAACTGATGTGGTGATTAGGCATTTGTGAGTAATTACTCATCGTTATTGTACTGTAAATCTTCATGTAGTTTATGCTTAAGAAATCGAAACACAGCACAACTATACCGTAGAGTTTTGTAGCTCAATTAACAAATCTGCAAAGAATATCTGAAGAGGGTATGTCCAATCCTAACCTGGATCCCTAATGTACTGCTAAGTGATAATAGTAGATAAAAAATATGTGCTTATAAGAATTTTGACGTTTATGGCTGTTTACATTCTCAAGGTACTATTTCCGATTGGTGTATTTATGATTGCTTTCCAGGTTTCCACTCCTTTTAATTATGTGTATATTGAAATAAAAATCAAGAATTATTATATCATGACAAAAGAGTTATAGCTTCTTTTGATGAGAGGGTTTGTACCTCTTCTTGGCACTGAATCACACAAGAATGGTATATCCCTTTATTGATTTTCTTCGAGCGGTCCCCTTCATTAACCCAAATGAACCCCTCTCAAACCTGGAACTGAAATTTGATTGTGTCAACTCCCGTACCATTCGTGGTCATAGACGATTGTTTTGGGGGGCGAGAGCCAATAGATGGGAGGCAGTTGGAAACTCCAAGGGGTGAGAGGGGTGGGATTAGACACATTCATTCGTAACGACCACCGTTCTGTTTAGGTTTATGGTCGGCGTTATTTCATGCAGGACGGGACTCCTCCACCTGGACAGCACTTTCAGACGTCCCGGATTTTGAAAGAGAGAGAGAGAGAGAGAGAGAGAGAGAGAGAGAGAGAGAGAGAGAGAGAGAGAGAGAGAGAGCGTGCGTCTGCTTTGCTTGCCATGGAACTTACTGTAGGTGTACCACTTGCAAGGGGAACTATGTCGTAGTCGTCATTTTGACTGGTAGACAAGCGACTTGCAGATATTGTAAATATGTTTTTGAAGTTACTGGATAGATTTATATTAGTCCTGTCTTGGAATTGTTTATGTTATTGTTTGGAGAGAGGGATTGACCATTTCAATACTTATTAAAAACGTGATATTAATTATGTATTTAGATAATCTAGATTTATAGAAAGATGGCAATCCATACTAAGGCATACTTCTTTGCTATAAAAACTCGGAACACTTGTAATTTTTCAGTGATGACATTTCCTATAAATCGTAATAATTGCAAATATTTTGGAGAGAGACCATAATACAATGAAGTTTGAGTAGCCTATTAAGTTTTCCTTAAGATTTTATAAAGGTAACACTAGCCAAAGATTTTATTCTGGTAATGTTCGAAATTTTCATAGAAGCCTTGAATGTAATATTACAGGACAATAGTTCAAATCGTAATTTAATTATTGATTTATTCTTATTCTTATTGGTTTGGTTTATGGAAATAAGTGTCTATTTTGTGTAGTAAAATTAGGATTTTAACGAAATTTTACAAGATAAGTATTAAACTATAGTGGCAAATTTCACAAATGCAAATTTTCATGAGAAATGCGCATAACCCAAATGAAAAAGAAGAGGAAACTAAGTGACCTAAGTAATATTAAGCGGTTAAAGTTAAGATGAATATTTCCATAAAAATCTCATTTTTTAATGCATTATTAAATTCTGGATTTCAGGAATAATTTTAATTCCTTTTGTATTTGATGTCAGATATGTATCATTTTGGCAATTCTTGTTTTACGCTTTTTTCTCCTCTGAATGTAAATTCATGGCTGAATTATCGCAGGGTTGTGGTGACCGATGTGGTAACGTCCCTGACTGGTGATCGCCAGACTGGGGTTCGAGTCTCGCTCAAACTCCTAAATTTCTTTGGTCGCTGCAATCTCACCATCCTTGTGACCTTAGGATGGGGGTTTTGGGGGAGCCTATAGGTCTATCTGCTGAGTTATCAGCAGCCATTGCCTGGCCTTCCCTGGTCCTAGCTTGGGTAGGGAAGGGTCTTGGCCACTGATCATATGTAATATGGTCAGTCTCTCGAGAATTATCCTGCTTGGTAGGGCAATGTCACTGACCCTTGCCTTTGCCATTAAGAGTGGCCTTTAAACTTTTAAATCTGGATTTAATTTTGCAGTTCTATGTGAATTTATAATTGTCAGTTTAACGACAGGTTTATTGCTTGGCTATTGGTTATGTGTGATGGGTTAGGACAACATATGAATATGTCAAACGGTAGTTGTATTGCTGGTCTGTGAATATTATATGTGCAGAAAATACATCTAGCAAACAAAGTAAACTTCCTTTGGTCTCATTTAGAAACTTGAAGTGAATTTGGGGTTCTTAGAGTCTAGCTTGATTAACTTAGTTTTCAAGGAAAAAAAAAGCCTTAGAAAGCAACTAGAAAAATTGGAAATTGATTTGCAATGATCTTGGAAACCAAACACAGGTTGTGGTAGCCTATTGGAAACGTCCCCGTTTCTCTTTCTGTTTGTTGGGAGTTTGATTCCAGCTCAAACACGATGGTTTTCTGTAGAGTCTGCAACCTCTATGTCTATGTGAGCGGGGAGGTTGAGTCGAGTTATGGAGCCTAAAGGTCTACCTGCACTGTCATCAGTAGGCCTTACTTGACCCTCCCTGATCCTAGCTTGGGTGGAGAAGAGCTTGGGTGCTGATCATGTGTATGTATGTATGGTCGGTCTGTACAGTATGATACCGTCCTGTCCCAGGTGATATAACGATGTCCGTGTGCACTCTAATATGCAGAGTAAACAGTAGGTAGGTGTGTCCTTCCATTCATTGCTCTGCGTCAAATCTGTTTTACTGTTTTACTGCAATTTAGCAACATTGCAAGCAAAAAAAAAAAATGTAAAAAATGGCAAAACACCAAGGAGTATCGGCTGAATTTCTGAAGCCAATGTTGTATGTACCAGTAGTTCACTGTCATATGAATCCCATCATTGTAGGTTTTCATATGCTTTATAAATTGGTTCGGAGGAAGAGACCGTGTGTTTTGTCGACCGGTGTAATAAAGCTGTTCATTTATGTTTTCGAAACTCTCTGGAAAAGGTCACATAACAAAGTCAGATAACATAGGTTTTCTGAATAGGTCAGAGGTTGGACGGACGAAGAGTAAGGACTAAGAGTTTTCATCTTCTCTTTCAAAGCAAAGCGTTGTCGGTTCAGACGCGAGTCGTTTATAAAACACCAGGAACCTCATCTGTCAATGCGTGACCAGAAGAGAGCAAAGGGTCATTATTGGCATTTTGGAACACAGGCTCCTGTCACAAACATGTAATTTTATATGCTCGAATACGGTGCCCCGGGTTTAGTTTATAGGAATGGAATCCGCAGGTATGATGGCTGCTATTTTGATACACTCGAATTCTGTGAATTTTTTATTGTTGCCACTGATTAGCGATGCGTTACCTTGTATAAACATAATTTAAAATAGATATGTACAAGCTTTGCTGTCGTGTATGCACCGATACCCAAACACTTTTCTTTGATTTACTTCCTTATACGGGCTCGCAGGTAGTCGGAGGCTGTAGTTTTTAGTGTGGTTTGATATCCCAGATGGATGGTGTTTTTTTTTTTCTACCTCAAACTGATATACAGCAAAAAGTTAATTTTTTTATTGTATAATTTTTTCATTTTCAAGTTATATGTTTATATATCACAGAACATAATTTTATCAGCATATTCATAATTTAACTAAAATTGTAATGCATACCTTTTAATTTTTCCATATGAAAAGGTTGTATTTTTTTAGCTATTTAAGATGTAAATATTTGTCTTTGTAGAAGAATCTTAAATCGAAAGCTTCAATGTATAAACTTATTTATATAACCTTTGATTATGTTAGAGGTTTTCTCATAGCAATCATCAAGTACCCTTTTCTTACTTCATTTCCTCTCGAATCCCTTTCATTGGTTATTTATCTAAAGGGGAAGATGAATTCCTGTTGGAATCTGATTCCAAGCGAAGAACTTTCATTAACAACGTTAGTGTCTTTTTTATTTCTTCCCTTTCTTGATGTTTCCTTAGTTGTAAGGAATTGCTTTGTTTTGTTTGGCTTTCCAGAAATATCCTGCGGTTTTCTTTCTCCAAGTAAATGAAAGTAATTTCGAACTTCCCATGACGTTAGTCAGCAATTTCGAAGTTTATCTTTGAGAGAGAGAGAGAGAGAGAGAGAGAGAGAGAGAGAGAGAGAGAGAGAGAGAGAGAGAGAGAGAGAGAGAGAATATTTGTTGATTAATAAAGAACCTATATATTTTCAGGTATCTTTAACAATCATCCTTTAATTTTATATAAATGAGAACTGCATAATCATATATTTCTAAAAAGAATGTTTTGTGTTTATAAGTTCTAAATGGGCACTTATTTATAGAACTTTTTCTAGACAAATTTTGCAAATTGCAAATTATTCCCTGGTGGTAACGTCCCTGACTCGTGAACGCCAGACTGGGTTCGAGTCCCGCTCAAACTCGTACGCTTCCTCGGTCGCTGCAGCCTCACCATCCTTGTGAGCTAAATATGGGGGGGGGGTTCGGGGAGCCTATATATAGGTCTATCTGCTGAGTCATTACCAGTCATTGCCTGGCCATCCTTGGTCTTATCTTTGGTGGGAGAGGGGGCTTGGGAGCTATCATATGTATATATGGTTAGTCTCTAGGGCATTGTCCTGCTTGATAGGGCAATGTCACTGTCTCTTGCCTCTGCTATTCATAAACGGCCTTGAAACCTTTAAACATTTACTGGATTTTCACCAATTAACTAAAAAGTCAAGTTTTCAGGTAATAACCTGGATGTCAACTTGATTCAAATACATCAGGAATCTTCATATAACAATTGTTCTGAAAGGGGCACTTTAATTACGCTGCCTTGATCAGATTTAAACGAAAATAGAAAATATTGTTGGTCACATAAAAATTCCTTCGGGAGAGTTTTCGGTCGTGGACATCAATATAGAGTTGGTTTATTGGCCCCTGATTTCTGTGGTCCAACATCCGTCTTCGGACTGCTATGATCTCCATTATCAACCTGAAAATATAAAGTTCCGTCTCGAGTAAGAAGGAAAATCATATTAATCCGGGAAGTCGGGACAAGAAAGAAAATGGTATTGATAACATTGGGCAATATCAACATGAATTTTATATAAATATTCATAATATGAATTTTAGCAAATAAGTGAATTTTGTTAAGTAGACATTTCAAATATTTGATTCAAGTCCAAAGATTATAAAATCTTTAATAATAAAGTAGTTGATTGTTACTGTGTGTTTTCTCATTGCTTTGATATTTGATTATATAGGGTTATGCGAATATATGATGACAGGTATTTACATGAATAAAGTATTTGTATATGAAGTCATATAGTATGCCATGGGTTTATAACATGTTGAGACTGTGTATGACTACATATGATTTATCAGGTGGCAACATATGTGGATATTATATAATGAAGCACATATAACAGTTCAGCCAATAACATGAATGAAATCAGCATATAGCTAAATTTGCATGGTAAATATGCCCATAAATGAAATCCAACACATGGAACAATGCCAAAATTTAAACAAAAGAATTTTGAACATTTGTTATATAATGTAAAATTCATTAAGAAATTATTTTTGTGTCCGTTAACTTTCAAAGTTTAATAGTGGAAAGAAATTTTGGTCGTTGAAACCAGATTTATTAGATAAGGTCTAAAAGAACTCGGTTTAAACTAAAGGTTGTTTTAGGATATGGCTGTGAACTAATTGACCTCCTGTTATTTAACCTTTCTTATTCAAATTCTGGTCCCCATGGAAGTACAAATTTGTTTATTTGTCCTCAGAATAAAAAGAGCTTATTTGTTTTTATGCTACATCTATATGGGTTATCCTCACTATTTGTTCTGTTACACACATGCTCATATATACATGCACTCTCTCTCTCTCTCTCTCTCTCTCTCTCTCTCTCTCTCTCTCTCTCTATATATATATATATATATATATTATATGTATATATATGTATATATATATATATATATATATATATATATATATATATATATATATATATGTGTGTGTGTGTGTGTATGTATATGTATGTATATATATATTATATAGATATATATATATATATATATATATATATATATATATATATATATATATATATATATATGTATGTATATAATTATATATGTGTGTGTTTGTGTGTGCGCACGCGCATAGACAAATAAAAAGGATAATTGAATGCAACATATACATACATACATCAGTATGAGAGGGTAAATTATAAGTTTATCATGAATATCTACAACATGACCTGAAGAGCTGTCTGTCAATCTATTCGATGTCACCTTATCAAGATGAATGTTAGCTGGTTGTTTTTTATTTCTAATTGGCCATTTTTTTATGTTTTTTTTTTCTTTCGAGGAGACTTAATGGTCATTTTTTATCCTAGTCTTAAAATGCGATACGAGTGAAGCTAAATGTGTAGCAGAACCGTCTAAATATGTGATGATATTCACATTTGTATTATTCAGAAAAGACCCGGCAAAGTATTCCTTCCATCCCATCGTCCGTTCGTGTGAATGACGCTGCGAACTCTGGGAATTAACCTGCAGCAAATGAAGGAAGCACCAGTCGACATACCTTTTGCAGTTGCCAATAGATGGATTGTGTTTAGTGCAGGTACCAGGTGGACTTGCAGCTTCGAAATCAAAGGCAGCCACCTGTAATTTCGGGAGGGAGCTGTAAGTGCAGAGTATACAGCGGATTTAACTCATGAATAATTCCAGTGGGGAAGAGAGAGAGAGAGAGAGAGAGAGAGA
>NC_090752.1:16820260-16832760 GCF_036898095.1 Palaemon carinicauda
GTATTTAAGACCTAAAGTGTCATATAATTCCCTAATTCACAATATTTGAAGTTACAGACTTTCATTTAAAATAGGGTGATCACGGCGAGGTAAAACTTTATTTTATTTCAGTGTGCGCGTGATTGTCGAGATTTTATTTAATTTTTAATTTTTAATTAACTGGCCTTATCTTTCAATTAAACACAAACTATGACGCATCTAACTTTATACAAAACAATTATTAAGTAAAAAAAGATAGATATTACCCGTAAAAATATTTGAAATCAAAACCATCATAATGAACCCTGTTTTAGCATTACATGGAAAAAAAATATTTACTAAATTAAATATTAAGAAAAAAAAATGGGAAAATGGTAATGAAATTGTTAAATTTGGAATTGACCAAACAATCAAACGTGTCACAGATGTAGCCAACTTATAAAAAACGACTTTGTTTCAGATTTGCATGGTAAATTGGGTCAAGGGTATTAAGCATACTGATAACATTATAAAGAAAGACATGAATATGGTCTGAATGAACTAATTTATTGAATCTTTTGTGATAGCACTAACTTCATCTGACGAAGTCACCATAACCACGTTTGCTAATATAACCTTTGTTGTAAAGAAATTAATTTTGTCGATTAATTAAATAAATTCTAAAACAATACAATCACCTACGTAAATATACCATATTAAACATAGTTAATTAAATCCTTTGTAAAGAATCCTGTCTTTTAATAATCAATCAGAATTGAGAAATGAATTCATTTGATATCAAAATTAAGATTATTTCTGTTAGTATGATAATCGTTTTATAACAATTTTGCTATTTGTTATATTTAAGAGTTTCAACTTATCACCACGTGGTTGCAAACAAAAAGAACGAAGGAAACAATTTAGGGAGAGTATCAAATTAAAGGATTATATTCTTAGACCGTTCAAATCCGGGTGAATGACTTATTAGTTGACCCTTTTCTCCTATTCTTGGCTCGCCCATAGATTAAAGCGGCTAAGCCAGGTGTGCTTTAAAAATGACCCAAGAGAACTGGCAATGCCGCTATTGGGGTCCGAGTTTGCTCTTAAAATGGTTTGACCATACCCATAGTTGCAATATAACAATAGAACTCCTTGTGTCCATATATCTCTTTGTTTATTCATTTATTCTGTCACTGATAATGCATAGTAACTTCGTAGTATTTGGATGTTATGCAAGTAAAAAATAAAAGCTCAAATATAAATTACCAACATGCATGTCGTCGTGCAGACAGAATTAACGTTGTGTAAGCTACTGTTAGCTCGATTCATTTTAAACCAGAGGACATTAAAGATGGTATGAAGTCTCGATTACTAGGTATTGCTGTTTTGTCATTTGATGAAATGAGTAATAAGAAAGAATGGAGCTATGACAAAGGGGCAGAAGTGTTATATAAACTGCATGGAAATGTACAGGTGACCATGTGGCGAGGTCTTTTTTTTCTTTATGATACATTTCAGGTAAAATTCTTAAACATTTTATGACACCGTTTTTCAATAATTTTCCATTTCGAGGTCAACAACAGAGAAAAAAAATCCATACACGAATCCATCACTTACTATTCTGGAAGATGGTTTAAATAGGATTTGATTTAGCCCATGATAACACACAGCTGCCTGCCCTTAGGCTAAAATCAGTAACAACAGCTGTGAGATTAACAAAAGCTATGTTCAATGCAATCCATAGAGGGCTATAAAGTGTAACGACTTTACCGTAGTCCAGGTGTTTTCGTATACAAACAACCAATGTAAGTACAGTAGAAGCAAACAGCATGCACTGTACCATGTTTTATTAAAACTGTTATAATTGCTTACAATCTTGCTTTATTAAAAGTGTCAATTATTTACAGATATCATGAATGATATAGTATTTACAACATACATACAAATACATATACATGTATTATATATATATATGTGTATATATATATATATATATATATATATATATATATATATATATATATACAGTATATATATATATATATATATATATATATATATATATATATATATATATATATATATATATATATATATACAGTGTATATATATATATATATATATATATATATATATATATACATATATATATATATACATATATATATATATATATATATACACTGTATATATATATACAGTATATATATAATATATATATATATA
Source organism: Palaemon carinicauda (assembly GCF_036898095.1). Lineage (NCBI taxonomy): Eukaryota > Metazoa > Arthropoda > Malacostraca > Decapoda > Palaemonidae > Palaemon > Palaemon carinicauda. The sequence continues at coordinate 16,822,445 of NC_090752.1, forward strand.
TATATATATATATATATACATATATGTATATGTATGTATACATATATACTTATGATCAATATGTTGATTATACCTTATATAACATTTGCTTGCAATATAATTATGAAATATTTCAAGTAATGGAAAAAATAACCGTCAAAATAAAATTTCACCTCGTCTTCCTGTCTCGGTCAAATATGCGCCCATGACTGATAATGGAATATTCGACATTTATTAGCTAAGATATAAACATAAGACGGATAAAGGCTGGATATTAATAAACGATACCAATAGGTGAAACAGTACATGTATATTCATATAACCTAATGATTGTGTTGACCCTGATCAAAAGCAATTTATCAATATTCATAAATGATGAGATCCTGCGCAAAAACGAGGGGGGTAATTTGAAACCAGGGGGGTAGCATAAAACCGGTTTCAAATTACCCCCGGGGGTAGCTTGAAACCGGTATCAAGTTACCCCCCGGTAGTTTGAATCCGGTTTCAAATTACCGGGGGGTAAGATTTGGAGGGGGTAATTTCAAACCGGTACACCGGCTCTGTTATGTAATAATTTAGACCTGCTGTTCTCTGAGGCAGTGTAAACTGTTTTTTTGACGACTTTAATATCAGACCAGTGTAGACATTTGAAAGTTTCAAGATCTCGAAGAGGGATAAAAATGCAGCCTTCTTTTAGACGAACGCAGATACTGCTCTTCAATATACAGTGTCCTTAAGATCTCTAGGAGACTTAAAGTTTTCAATTGAGTATACTAAAATTTTGCCTGGTTAATAGCAAGTCCTAATTTTTTTTTATGAATTCTTACCACTTGTTATGAGAAAGTATTACTTCATTCAATTTCGAGTTGCTTGTTAGCACACTGCATATACAGTATAACAGTTTTATTTATGGTTTATGGTGGCCTGCGTGGTAACCTCCGTGACTGGTGATCGCCAGACCTGGGGTTCAAGTCTCGCTCAAACTCGTTAGTGCCTTTGGTTGCTGCAACCTCACCATTCTTGTGAGCTAAGGATTTGAGGTTTGAGGTAACTTATAGGCCTACCGTCTGATTCATTAGCAGCCATTATATGGCTCTCCCTGGTCCTTGATTGGGTGGAGAGGGTGCTTGAACAACGCTGATCTTGTGTATATATAGTCAGTCTCTAGGGCATTGTCCTGCTAGGTAGAGCAGTATTTTATTGTCCCTTGTCTCTACCATTCACGAGGGGCCTTTAAAATCTTCAAAAGACACAAGACACCACAGATGTGGACCGAAAGTCCATTGCATGGTTAAGTCATGTTACCCTTACAGAAACGCATAGGGCTAACTGTACGCATTAACCCATTTATATCGGCGTTTATGATTCATGCTATTTCAATGACCTTAAATTAATGTATATCGACCAAGCGACAATTTATGTCTTGTTACTGGTATTCAGGAATTCTTGTTTCAACCTTAAGTGTTCTTTGGTAACATACGTTAGTTTTAAGGTATCGTTAGGATTAACTACAAGTTTGAGGGGTTATTTTTAGATTTCCTGCAATGCATTGCAAGACCTTGAAATACTATCGACGTGAAATTACATTGGATTAGTTATTCTATATTCATTATTACAGTACACTGATTTTTTGTAACTAAAATCGTTATAATAGAATCGTAAAAATGATTAAATTACTATGATTTTTGTACTCAAATCGTAACAATAGAAGCATATAAATTATTACATTGCATTGATCTTTTTTATCCATATTTTTGTTATTGTATATATTCGTATTGTTAAAAGGCCCATATATGCTTGCATATCTTCATAACAACTTGGTATGAGTTCCTATTATCATTGCAAATAATAGGTTTCCTTTTGTATCGTGCAAAAACGTCCGCACACCTTTTGTTTCGTTTCATTTTAGCGCTTTATTCTAAATGGAATTGTTTCAGACATCGCTTACATGATTCGGGAAAATTGGGCTTGTGAATTTTTGCGATATTTTGCGCTTTTGTTCGAATTTTTTTTTTATCTTTGTTTATAAATAATTCTTATTTCTTTTAATATTTTCGACATTTTTGCCTGTTTTATTTTTCTTTAAATCCAAAAAAAAAAAAAAACATCAGATAAAGGTCAGTGTATCTAATTTCCTGTCAGATGTGTCAAGCTTTTTCCAATGTTCATAATTTTTAGTCTTATTTACCAGCATGTAGCTCCAATTTATCAAAATCAAAAAAAAAAAAATGAAAAATAATATTTATTTGGTCTGATGTAGAACAATAAGTTATATTACTTTTTTTTCTTTTTTTTTGGAGGAAAAGTTATAGAATCACGCTTGAGAGAGAAGAAATGGTAAGAGAATCTCTCTTTCTGAACGAAGAAAAGCGAATAATAATTAAGTTAAAAAAGAACAAGGAGAAAATATACCTTTGAGATAATACCAATGAAGATTAAATACACTAATGCGTAAATTGATGACCTCCACTAACGGTGATGACATCCAATTGCGTTTGAACGTTAATGGAGAAATCAGTAGCAACATAACAGAAGGTTTATAATTATTAAAACTCTCTTACCAGTTTCATTACATTGATTTAATTAAGACGGTGTCTTTCAAAATTATAAATTCTATTTTTATTTTAATGTTACTTTTCTTAAAATATTTTATCTTGTTTATTTTCCTTTTCTTGATTTTTTTTTTCCTTTCACCACTGGGCTATTTTTCCTGTTGGAGCCCTTAGGCTTATAGCATCCTACTTTTTCAACTAGGGTTGTAGCTTAGCAAGTAATAATAATAATAATAATAATAATAATGATATTCAAGAAGGGGAAACGAATTCATAATTACTCCATAGCTGTTTAAAGAGCCTGGCAAGAATTGTCAAAGAGGAGTGAGAATACCCAATACGGAATCGCAGAGTTAATGAACCAACGGAGATTTTGAAATAAAAGTCTTAAAAGGTAAAATATTACCTTATTTATACATATTAAAATTGAGTGAATTATTATTATTATTATTATTATTATTATTATTATTATTATTATTATTATTATTATTATTAATTCCTAATCTACAACCCTAGTTGGAAAAGCAGGATGCTATAAGCCCAGGGGCCCCAACAGGGAAATAACCCAGTGAGGAAAGGGAGCAAGGAAAAAATAGAATATTTTAGGACCAGTAGCAACATTAGAATAGATATTTCCTTTATAAACTATAAATACTTTTAACAAAACAAGAGGAAGAGAAATTAGATAGAATAGTGTGCCCGAGTATACCCTCAAGCAAGAGAAGTCTAACCCAATACAGTGGAAGACCATGTTACAGAGGTTATGACTACCACTATGACACTTTTGACGAATGGTACGGTACGCTGTTTAAAAATTTGCCGTATAAAAACGGTAAAAATCCTGGAATAAAAGTTACCAGGCATTTACCGTTTTAAAAACTTATATATTGATGTAAAGGAGTGATGTTACGGTCACCAACCCGTAAAATATAATAACAATGTATGTAAAAAATACGGTCGCCTGCATTTTACTGAAGTACGACTGAGAACTATATTTTTACAGAGAATTTCGGATTGACTTTTTTTTTCCAACAGTGTACCTTTTTGAACTGGAAGGCATTTCAAGGTTTAACTAGATTACGGTCGCCTGTATTTTACAGAAATGCAGCTGAGAACAGTATATTTTTACGGAGAATTTCCGTTTTTTTTTTTTTTTTTTTTCTTAAAAGAGTTCCTTCTTCAACTGCAAGTCATTTCAAGGTCTAACTAAATTACGGTCGCCTGTTTTTTTTTACAGGAATGCGGCTGAGAACAGTATACTTTTACTGAGAATTTCCGATTAAAATTATTATTATTATTATTTTATTTTTACAAGATTACCCCTTTTCAACTGAAAGGCATCTCAAGGTCTAACTAAATGACGGTCGCCTGTATTTTACTGAGATGCGGCTGAGAACAGTAAAATGTTACGGAGAATTTCCGGTTAAGATTACTTTTTTTTTTTTTTTTTTTTCAACAGTGTACTTTTTTTCAAATAAAAGGCATTTGAAGGTCTAACTGAAGAGGAGATGATGGAGATTTACGCAAGACAATGAAACCGATGACTTCTTCGAAGGTCTAAGCCTGTAAGGGGAAAAGCCATATAGAAGCATCGTTTACGAGATCTGCGAAATCATTGAAGTTAAATATGTGCAAAGAATACGGCACGGTGGAATAGAGAAGAAATAAAATACCTTTCTCCTTACAAACAATCCTGGTTATTCGCAGAGATTTACCCGTTACAAAGAAAGGAACATGTGCTGAAACGCCGGAGACTTTCAGTGAAAGCCATGTTAAAAGTCTTAGGGGATATAGTAGAATGGATTTTAAGACCACCTTTGAGAAACGCGTTAATCAAGATTGTTTGCCAAAGCGTTGGATAAAAGCTATGGCGAATGCTTTCTAAGCTAGATCGATGACCTGCACTTTGTAAGGTTTATTCATTTCTGTACATTTTTTTATTTTCCAAAATATTATGACGTCTTATATCAAAACCACATTGCCAAATTTACCTGAATTAACCAAAGGAAACTTTTTGGAAGTTAAAATGTCGAAATGTGTGTTTCAGATATGGTTTCAATTTTTCTTTATATGATATTAACTGAACACTCAGATAATGTATAGTTATTTTTTATATTTTGTTATTAATTAGAATTAGCGTAGCTGCCGGAAAGTTGATTTTATTGAGTGACCAATCATCAGAATAATTGAGCATGACATCAAAGAATGGAAGTCGTTTTGACAATGATTAGGTTTGATATAAGTTTTGGGTGTTATCAGCTGTTCCCCTCTTGTTGGAGTTGCGTCTTGGCACGAGATTTTTCATTAACCCTTAATGTCCAAAACCTTGTGCAAGTAAAGTAAGGAAGGTGGTGTTGAGGTGGCCAGAGGTCTAGCTGCCGAGTCCTCAGCAGCCGTTGCCTGATCCTATCTGGGTATACTTCTTGTGGCGATTGGTTTATTTTTATTTATATGGCCGGGTTCTGATAAAGGATATTGTGTGACAGTGCAATGAAGTTTTCTTTGTTTCTGCTTCTCTTGGATTTTGATTCATACCCATACTTATTCTGTTTGTACTTAAATAAGCACTATAAAAGGGTTTTGTAAACAAGATGAACTATTCTCGCAAATACTTGTTGCATCGGTTTTTCTTAATGTATGGAATGTTTATTTTCTTAATTGTCATTTTCGCAGTACAGAGCCTATCTGCATATTGAAAATATAATCTTTGGCTTCATTTCATCTATCTTGTTTACTCTTTCCCATCGTAGGTGTTATCTGTCATGGTAGATTGATCTCTGGGTACATGATTCACTGTTTAGGGATTCAGAGGCACAATTGGTGTAAGGTATTGTAAATAGGAATATATATATATATATATATATATATATATATATATATATATATATATATATATATATATATATATATATATATATATATATATATATATATATATAGACACATTCATACAATATATAGTAGGTCATATGCTCGAATTTCACACTTGAGTTTCTATGTATTGTAAATAAATATTGTGTTACTCCATCTTCCCTCCTTTCTCCACCTGGGATCTGCCAGTGGTACCGTTTATACATTCACACACACACACACACACACACACACACACATATATATATATATATATATATATATATATATATATATATATATATATAACGTCATGTTCTAATTTCACGCTGGTGTTTCTCTGTATTGTAAATAAAATTTTTATTCCTCCTCATATGCCCTCTTTTCCTTTCTCTCCAACGTCTTCTCCTCCTCCTTTTCCTCCACCTCTTGTTCCTCTATGGCTTATGTCATCTTCCCAGTCATTCCCCTTCTCCTGAAGGTTAGGTCATTGTAGAGAAGTAAATCGAGGGGAAAATTCTCAATCCTCTGAACAGAAGAAAAAGTAGAGATTACTTGTAACAAGGGAAAACTTTCTGCTTTCCGGGTAGTAAAGTGGATTGTCTACAACCTACAGCTAGAAGTCTGAAATATATACCAATCTGCAAAAGTTTACCACGAATAGATGATTTTGTTTTTGTTGTTTTTTCCTAGAGTGTAGCTGGTGTGTTATTTGCTTTGAACTTAGTGTTGGATTTTTTTTTTTTTAATGTTTCTTTCACATTAAGATAAAATCTTTCGTTATAGCTCGTATCTCATTCAAGTAAAATTCATAAACACTTATGTATGCTGATCATTTAAAATTATTTTGATGGTGCTTTTTCCTAGAGCGTATCTGTTGTGTTATTTGCCTTGAACTTGGTGTTGGGTTTTTTAATGTTCCGTTTCATTTAGATAAAATCTCTTTTTATAACACGTACATCATTGAAGTAAAATTCATTAACAATTCTGTATGCTAATAAATCCATTGTACCCTTGTTATCTTGTTACCATAGTATTTTTTCAGAATTTTGTAAGCGTTTTAATATATGTATATGAACGTTTTGTATGTTAAAGCATATAATATTTTCATTTACATATGCAGTACATATATGATAAATCATTTTGGACAAAAATGCTATATCCAAAATATGTGAAAATATAAATAAATATTAAGCAATTGGTATATCCTTGGGTAACTGCCTTTATACTATGTTCGAAAGATTATTAAGTAGTCCATCGCAATGCGGTTGTGTATTGTCCATAGATTTTTCTTTCATCTTTTCACTCGGGGAAAAGATGGTTTTGTAAGGGCTTTAAAGTTAATATTTTTTACGAATATGCTTGTACGGGATATATAAAATAAGTATTTGTGATGGTGATGGTTTGCAACTCAAAAAGAAAGGCTATACAAGGATCAAAGTCGTAAAAGTGTTAGGGCGTATTTCTGAGACAGGTTATTTCAATTATGTTATCTGAAGAATGGCATTTTTTTCATTTATATATTTGTGTATCTACCCATCTATCTATCTATCTATCTATCTATCTATATATATACATATACATACATATATATATATATATATATATATATATATATATATATATATATATATATATATACAGTATATATATACAGTATATATATATATATATATATATATATATATATATATATATATATATGTATGTATGTATACACACATATATCATGCCATATCAATACCGAGTATTGTAGTTAATTCAATAACCGAACTCCATCTATAGGTAAAGTAAGTTCTGAATTTCTTTGACGTATGCCTAGCTCTTAAAAAATTTCATTCATTACCTGAAATGATGTAGATAGTCAGTGAAATTATCCTCTCGGTTAAATGGTCCTCCACTGATCTTTGCATACTGAACAGCTTCTCCCTTCATTTCTAATTTTTTTTTTTTCACAACAGAATTTTTGAGTCTCTAGTTTTTGGTAATTACCTTCCACTTGCTGATGTTTTTGTTTTCTCTTTGTTCTGAAAGTAAAGCAAAATTCTGGCTGCTAACGGAAGAGTTTTCATTTTATCTTTTCATCTTTTTTTTCTTCATATTTTTAATGAAAAGTTAGAGCATCCGGCATAATGAGCTTTGGAACCTGTTGCTTTCTCATACTCATCATCCTGAATTATATTTATTGTTGCGCTGGGATTTTTGTTTTAAAGGAGAGGGTTTCAGGAACCTTCATAATAAGTAATTCGTTGTATAAAAGGTAGCGAGTGCATGGAATCCTGCTCTCAGGTGCGCGCGCTTCCCCCAAAAGCTTGTTTGCATGCCTTGCTGCAAGAGAGCTTGCGGGATTGCATGTGGATTTGTAGAAAGATGCACAAGTTTTTGGACATGCAGGTAGAAATCTCACCATTTTATATATACGTGTATGTATGTATGCACATGCATAAATGTACTACGATACTGCAAAATACACATTTTCAGTGAATATATTATAATATATAAAAAACAAACGACATTCACGGAAAAGGAAATCTATTTTAGTTTTCGAAGGGATCATCTCCCTTTCTCTTCGGAATATAAACAGTTCTACATAATATATATATATATATATATATATATATATATATATATATATATATATATATATATATATATATATATATATATATATATATATATATATATAGTTTTTAGGACAAAAGAAAATCCTTCAGTGAGCAAAAAAAAAAAAAAAATATTCAAGGCAGATTTTTTACATCTTTTAACAATATAAATTTTTTTTTTACATTATTCTTACCAATATTATTTACAAACAAGTCTAACTTAAAATTATTCTGATCAATATTGTAATTTTAAGGGTTTTAAATGAAAACTGTTCAACCAGTTTTCTTTTGCGTATCAGGCATTGATATCAGTTTATGAATATTCTTAAAATATATTGGATTATTTTCGTGTCATTTCTTTTAAAACAGGCCATTTTCACCTGTTCCAGTGGCTTCGTTTTACGTTCTGTTTTTTTCTTCAATATAAGGCTTGCTAAACGCAACTGAAACGAATAAAAAAAATTAAGAAAAAAGATTGCGAATACTCTGCTATTAAAAAATAAATTGCCTAATATTTATTTCTGATTTATGCATTTTTATTTTACTACTATGTCGTATTATATAGAAAATTTTGCTGATACCAGGTTTCATTAATCTATCAACAAAGATTATTGAATGTCATAGCTTTCTTATAGGTGCACAAACAGATATCCGTCCAGTTCTTTTTATGTATAATCCCACATTAAGCGATGTGAATAAGAATTATCATTTCTAACACATTATTATAATTTAATTTCTTTCAACATTAAATTTGAAAGTTTATTCCTTCTGTCATGACTTTGAATTCCGAATCAACATTCTTGTCATTAGAGCAACAATAGCCATCGTTTTGTCCGTCGTAAATCCCCGAGAATGATCAAAGTTAACTCCTTTGTCATGAAACACAAAATTAGGACGTGTTCGAAGCCAGCAGCAACTTTTAGCAAGAATAAGCAGCTCGTAACTAATGGGAATCAAACTTCGGCCAGTTTAAATTCCTTCTCTTCAAGTCGGCGGTGTCATCGCCCAAAGGCTTTGTTAGCTAGCTGTGTTTTAAGGTCTGACTTTTATATATATATATATATATATATATATATATATATATATATATATATATATATATGTATATATATATATGTATATATATGAATGTATATAAATATATATATATATATATATATATATATATATATATATATATATATATATATATATATGCATATATATATGAATGTATATAAATGTGTGTATGTATATATATATATATATATATATATATATATATATATATATATATATATATATATATGTTGTGGTAAGGAGAGGAGGGCGTGAGTTATCCATGATCATTAGGGAATTAAAGCAAAAGAGAAAGTAGGCTAGAGTAATTATGTAAAATAGGTGTTTGTAAATGTGTGTGTGAGAGAGTATGTGTGTTTGTGCATATATATAAATGTATGTTTGTAATATATATATATATATATATATGTATATATATACTGTATATATATATATTTATATATATGTATATATATATATATATATATATATATATATATATATTTATTATTATTATTATTATTATTATTATTATTATTATTATTATTGATTGCTAAGCTACAACCCTAGTTGGAAAAGCAGACTGCAGGGAATATAGCCCAGTGAAGAAAGGAGACAAGGAAAAATTAAATATTTTAATAACAGTAACATTAGAATAAATATGTCCTATATAAACTATAAAAACTTTAACAAAGCAAGAGAAAGATAAATAAGATAAAATAGTCGAGGTTTTAATTCCTATTTTTATTGAGAAAGTTTAATACCAGTTCGAATAAAGGAATCGTAGAAGGGAATACAAATTTCTTTGTAAGTCAGACTTATTTTTGACTTACAGAAATAGCATCTTGACATTTAACATAATCATTTCCTTGATAGGTATCAGCATCTGCTGGGATAAGAACTAAAGTCTACAAGCATCCTTACTGTCTTTTCTTGAGAAACCAGTAGGATGTATCATTAAATTTTTATTGATGTTAAAAACAGAAATTAGATTGAACGACATCGTAATTCATAGTACCTAAGACGTTATTTGATTGTTTACACTTTTACCTCATTTGTTTCAATAGTTACTTATATTGGATTTATTCTGGGAAACATTGAAATTCCTCATTTATCTGGGATTATTTTTTCACATGATTCTGTGGGGTTGAGACCTTCTTTTCCTTTTTTTTTTTTTTTTTTTCTCCATGTTCTCATTTATCTGGGATTATCTATTCACACGATTCCGTATGGTTGAAACTTACCTTTCCCGGTATTTTATTTTTTCTTCTCATATGTTACTCATTTATCTGAG
>NC_090752.1:16837760-16840260 GCF_036898095.1 Palaemon carinicauda
CTTATTTCCAATTAGACACTCAGCCTATAAAAGTCAAGTTTCTTTTCTATTGTTGACTGAAATATTATCCGCTCATCAGAGAACTTTAAAAAGGGTTATTTATTAGCAATTGAAATATTCATGGTCACATCATATATCTCCAAGGCCTTTTGTGTAAAAGTATAAGGAAATATTGGAAATAAGGTCTAGAAAAACTGATTAAAGTTGTAAGATTGTAGATTACTCGAACTCGTTGCATTGCTGCAAAGTTGTATAATTACTCAAGTATCTTGTAAACTTATTATTTCGCCCGTATCATATAAGTGATTAGCGCGGTTTGCACAATTCAGCTAAAACTATAACTAATAAAATTTAATTATTAATACTCTTTCGTATGTCATTGTTTGCCTAGCCCAAGGCAGATTAATTTACCACCGAAATATATTTTCACTTGAAAAATTGAAGTAACTCTGCATCCATAAGAATAATCGCCTCACCTATTCCCTTGTATCATCGGAAACATTGATACTTGATTGAAATGTATTTAAGTGACTATGGTTAAATAGCTTCTGTTGAACAAAAAATGAGTGTTTTAATCATCTACATCAGTGGAAATGTTCCCCATCAAAATAAACTGAATTCAAAAGGAAAGACATTCCTTTAAATATTGACAAAATTAAATGAAAGATATTAAAGTTACTGGAGAAAAAATTGACCGAAATATTAGGAGCCCTAACCATAATTAGTTCTAGAATTTGAATTCTCATTTTGAAACTGACAGTGAATATAATTGGAATATTACAGGTCATGGAATAGACTTGTAAAATACGTGTGAAGTGATCAATAATTTGTGAGTGTTTATTCTTCATTGTATGTGTATCTTTTTAGATTCACTTGAATTACCTATGTTCTTTGTACGAATTCTAACAACTGCTAAATTTATTGCCAAGCGGTTTTCACATCTTCATTTATACTAACAAGTCAACAATTCTGTAAGTCTTTTGTTCCCAATAATCACGTTCTTTATTCTTTCTTTATTTTCACGACGTGTTTACATCATATTTGCAACTACTCGCCCATGTTTTTCTTTTTTGTTTATATTATATTCTCATGCTATTACTTTGACCTTGTAATTGACATTGCCATGGTGTAATATAGTCCCTAATTGAAACATCCAAAAGCAAAGGATTAGAATGAAGCAAGTAAAAGAAAGATACGAATAGTAAGAAATCCGTGGTAATGGCTTAGTAAAGTTTGTGCGTCGTTTTGTTAAAGGGGTTAAATTCTTATTTCATTCTGAATAGAGAATTATGGTGAATAACTGACATAAAGTCCGATCATCAAAATGCTCTGTAGTATTTACATATCTCACAAAAAAAAGCAAATTTTAATTTAAAGTAAGGGAAAATTTTGGCGTAAATTCTAATTTTCAATCTGTTGTCCCAGGTTATACTACTTAATTGTAAAATCTTGGATATATATATATATATAATATATATATATATATATACAGTATATATATATATTTATATATATATATATAAAGAGAGAGAGAGAGAGAGAGAGAGAGAGAGAGAGAGAGGAGAGGAGAGAGAGAGTGTACACACATAAAAAAAAAATCTTGAGTGGAGATACCTTAACGTGGAGAAAGAATTTACGTATCGCCAATTCGCCATGCTCAGCAAAGCTGTACAAGCCAGGACCTCCCCCTATACTAGGTTGGTATACTGTGAGCGATCAAGCAAAAGTCTCGCACCATCAATCTGCACCGGCCAGCGTGTGATGAAAGCTGGCGTAACCCCAGATGTGAGGCCTTTGTCCTGCAGTAGGGCTAGAAACTGCTGCATTTGTTGTTGTTGTTTTTGTAGTGTATATATACACACACACATATACAGTATATAAGTATTTTCAAGACTTTTGTTTATACTCCGTAAAATATACTGTTTTCACTATTCTCTACAAAGAGAATTGGAATGAATGCGCAGCCTTTGAAATAATATCAAGAACACTATAGCTAGGGAAGATGTATGATAGCAGAGATCCCCACAAATTGAGCTTATCCGGGAAAGGGACATTTCCATAAGGTAACCTTCTTAAGTATGTGAACTTCTCTCGACAGTTTTCTAAGGACACAAAAACCTTCAGATAAGTTATTCAGCTGAATTTCATTTATATTCAGTCAACCCCTTAACGCGGCCCTTACATTTAGTTCCAACAAGTTTCTCTCCCCCCCGTTTCCTTCACTGTTCATTTGACTGTTATATTTTTCCATTTGCTGTCTCATTTACCATATTCCAGCCACAGAATAGTTCATATATTTCCGGCCCATTCGGATTCAAATGACCTTTCCTCACCCATGGTCGTTTCAGAAAGTTCATCCTTCTATGGTAAATCTTTCGTCTGGAAGGGAATTAATGTCATAGAAATAGTTTGTCCCCCTTTTTTTATTCCCTCTGGATTAGCTCCTGCCTGCGAGCCTACACATTTTGGGTATTGAGGCTTTGGAACTTGATTCTGGCAG
>NC_090752.1:16850388-16852888 GCF_036898095.1 Palaemon carinicauda
TTAGAATAAAAAAAAGAAAAAAAAAGATGAATGTGTTAATATGAATTCTTCGCAACAAAGGATTTCAGTTTTATGTTATCTACGACAATTAATCAATCCATCAATTGAATTAGTCTTGATTTATACCAAAGCTGTTTTCATCTTTAAATTTCTTATTGGAGGCCCAGCGGCAAATTTTCCATGCAACACTTGCAAGAAACTGGGGATAATTGTTCCTACGTTGTTGGTAGGATAATTCGAGTTTACAAAAGGGAAGAAAGAATGTTAATGGGACAGAGGGTCGAACGAGAGAGAGAGAGAGAGAGAGAGAGAGAGAGAGAGAGAGAGAGAGAGAGAGAGAGAGAGAGAGAGACTATAGATTTTTATCCAACAAGATAAGGTTTAGAGCTATCATCTAGATAGTTAATTTTTATAGAATGATAATATGGAATAAAGCATTAGAGGAGAAATGATAAGAAGTGAGAATCATTATCAGTTTTCGATTCCATTTGCTGTTAATTATGGTTTTGAATATTCATCAAATACTTTTCTTTCTTACTCTTTACAGAATTTTAGTTACGTTGGATGGGGGAAACATTTTTAGCTCGATCAGTTATTTTTTTAGGTTTTAACTAAAGGTTCGTGTAATACATATTTATAAATTTTTAACGAATGAAACTGATAAGTTGATCAGTAAATCTTCAACGAAACTGACACGTTAAGTAAATTTTCAACGAAACTGATAAGTTTCTTACGAGTAAATCTTCGACGAAACTGATAAATTGATAGCAAGTAAATCTTCAACGAAACTGATAAGTTAATAAAAAAAAAAAAAATCAACGAAACTGATAGGTTGATAGCAAATAAATCTTCAGCGAAACTGATAAGTTAATAACAAGTAAGTTTCCAACGAAACTGATAAGTTGATATCAATAAAATTTTCAACGAAACTGATAAATTGATAACAATTAAATCTTCAACGAAACTGATAAGTTAATAACAAGTAAATTTTCAACGAAACCGACAAGTTGATAACAAATCTTCAACGAAATTGATAAAGTGATAACAAGTAAATCTTAAACAAAATTGATAAGTTTATAACAATTAAATCTTCAACGAAACTGATAAATTGATAACAAGTAAATCTTCAACGAAACTGATATATTGATAACAAGTAAATCTTCAACGAAACTGACAAGTTGATAACAATTAAATCTTCAACGAAACTGATAAATTGATAACAAGTAAATCTTCAACGAAACTGATATATTGATAACAAGTAAATCTTCAACGAAACTGATATATTGATAACAATTAAATCTTCAATGAAACTGATAAATTGATAACAATTAAATCTCCAACGAAACTGATATATTGATAACAATTAAATCTTCAACGAAACTGATAAGTTGATAAGTAAATCTTTAACGAAACTGATAAGTTAATAAGTAAATCTTCAACAAAACTGATAAGTTGATAACAAGTAAATCTCAACGAAACTGATAAGTTGATAACGAGTAAATCTTCAACGAAACTGATAAGTTGTTAATTAAGTAAATCTTCAACGAAACTGATAAGTTGATAATAAGTAAATCTCAGCGAAACTGATAAGTTGATAACGAGTAAATCTTCAACCAAACTTAAAAGTTGATAAAAAGTAAATTTTTAACGAAACTGATAAGTTGATAACAAGTAAATCTTCAAGTCTCACAAGTCCAGTTTGATGAACTGATATTATCTGTCACTAGAGACATCGTTATCTCGCTCATCCTTCCTCAGTCTCTCAATCTCTGTAACTCTCAATGGTTACGCACGAATGATCTCAACAACCCGGGTGTTCAGAGTCACTGGAGTTCTAACTCTCAGCTGTTATATGAGCCTTCTTTTGTAGAACTCGCTACAGTAAAAGTTAATTTTCTAAGAAAAATTCTCGTTCAAATTCTGTAATTTTTCAAATTAGCATTTTTGTTTTTTATTTCTCACCTCTTTTCTGTCTCCTATCGCTTATTTAATTCCTTCTCGCTTATCTCTCACAAAATGCTATTCTTGTCTAAACCTTCACTTATTATACAATAACTTAATTAAAAATGTCGTGTGGTCTAGATCCGCTTCTCTTATATAAATATTTTTAACCCTAGCTCATGTTTTTCTTTATCTCTTTCCATTTACAATAATTTTACTTCATTTAAAATGTTTTTCCTAACTGCACCAACGGACACATTTTAAATCTTTCTAATTTCATTAATTGTACCCTCTATATTCTTTCTTAAGTTTCCTCGAGGTGAATGCCAGAAATAACTTGTCTTGATACAAACTCCGCAGCCTATTTATCTCTTCAATTTAAGAACACATATTCATTAAAGTCTTTGTAATGTAATTTTAGTTGGGCACTTCAGCACAGCAGCAATGTCATCTCCGTCCCTATCACCAAAGGTTTAGTATTCAGATCACCAAGCGCGACCACGCTTTTTCGTTATCCACGGCCCGGTAGGCACAGGTTCAAACTCTTAAAAACGCTCCT
>NC_090752.1:16855388-16867888 GCF_036898095.1 Palaemon carinicauda
AAATTCATTGTATCAATATTGGTACTCTGTTTTTTTTAAATTCTTTAAGCAGTCTCACATCATACGTTTTGTAGAACTGTAGGATATTTTAATGTTGTTTTTGAAATATTTTATTTTAATTTTCAATACTTCTTATATCGTTTACTTATTTCCTTATTTCCTTTCCTCACTGGGCTATTTTTCCATGTTGGAGCCCTTGGGCTTCTTGGGCTTATAGCATCTTGCTTTTCCAACTAGGGTTGTAGCTTAGCTAGTAATAATAATAATATTAATACACCTTTGCTTGAGTTACAGTTAATAAGGTTTCGACACCTGTTTTATTTGTTTATTATTATCAGCCCTTGCTGCTATCTCGGTTTACCTTGGTGACCGCCGAGGTAGAGGCAGTAGGAGAGTCTGCATATGAGCAGAGTCCCTCGTTAGGCAAAGAGAAATGATGAGTAAAAATCCCCTTTTATATCGACGACCTCCAAAAATGGGTGGAAGTGCCGTGTTAGATAGATTATTATTATTATTATTATTATTATTATTATTATTATTATTATTATTGTTGTTGTTGTTGTTGTTGTTAAAAATATTTCATGTATAAGAGGAACAGCTGTTCAATCAACCGTATCAGAACAGAATCACTACATATTGATGGAAAGGAGATTTAAAATGTTTAGTTCACCCAGCGTTTCGGCTACTCCGAATTTCAAAGTACACCAAACCAAAAATAAATGGACGAGGAAAGTGCAACAGAAAAAAAGAAATACTTTGATGCTCGAAAATTGTTTGTTGAGACCCTTTCATATATATGTACATTTAATGATTTTGTTGGGCAAATCCATGGCATTAGCTGAAATTTTAAAAATGTCACATCTCTTCCACGTGCTAAAAGTCAGTGGATTAAGGATGGATAAACTACTCAGCTCGAATGTTTTTAGACGGGCTTAAAGTGTCAATCATACACCTGCGCTCAAAAAGGTAATCTTGATTCTTTGCTTTTATTTTTCAACCTTCCAAAGAATTATATGATTCCATTGTTTTAAAAAAATATGTAGCTCTGCATTCTGACTCTGAAATGCCTCCTCTATACTTCACTAATGGGTTGCGCATTATTGCGGACTTGAAAATCTATAGCGTCCTACTTAAAAACAAAAGAAATGTGAAATAGAAATATCAGGGGAAAAAATTGCTTGGATTTTTATATAGTACTGCACGCCACAATGCATTTTTTCTGTTATATTTTTATCTCAATATTAATGTATTCGATCCAAGTCCTGGAAATATCTACATATTTAAAGCTGCGTTGTAGTACCAAAATGCGGAACCCAACATTCATGTGTTTTAAAGGAGTGTCTGAGACTTGCGGTATCAATAAGTTTCATAATCATTGTTTTTAATTTATTCTTCATCTTAGAAGTCAAGTAGATTTTTTTTCACTTTGTACCAAGCTGTTCATCAGCCTTCAAGATGTCTTAGAAAGGTGACAAGTATGTAGTAGGTTGGCCAAGGCACCAGCCGCCCGTTGAAATACTACCGCCAGAGAGTTATGGGGTCCTTTGACTGGCCAGACAGTGCTACGTTGGATCCTTCTCTTTGGTTACGGTTCTTTCTCTTTGCCTACACATACGCCGAATAGTCTGGCCTATTCTTAACAGATTCTACTCTGTCCTCACACACCTGACAACACTGAGGTTACTAAACAATTCTTCTTCGCTCAAGGGGTTAACTACTGCACTGTATTTGTTCTGTGGCTACTTTCCTCTTAGTAAGGGTAGAAGAGACTCTTTAGCTATGGTAAGCAGCTCTTCTAGGAGAAGGACACTCCAAAATCAAACCATTGTTCTCTAGTCTTGGGTAGTGCCATAGCCTCTGTACCATGGTCTTCCACTGTCTTGGGTTAGAGTTCTCTTGCTTGAGGGTACAATCAGGCACACTATTCTATTTAATTTCTCTTCCTCTTGTTTTGTTAAAGTTTTCATAGTTTATATTGGAAATATTTATTTTAATGTTACTCTTCTTAAAATATTTTATTTTTCCTTCTTTCCTTTCCTTACTGGGCTATTTTCCCTGTTGGGGCCCTTGGGCTTATAGCATTTTGCTTTTCCAGCTAGGGTTGTAGCTTAGCAAATAATAATAATAATAATAATGGGTCTTGCATCCAAAAACATATTCTTTTTAGTACTTCTTTTCTTGGTATATATTAAATCCAGGGTTCAACATGTTGCTCTTAAGAGCTCCAAGAATGTATAGGGTAACAACAGGACATCCTGGTTTACTTCACGTTACGCATTCTCCATGAAATTGTAAACTGAAAAATCAAGCAATTTGGTAAGGTAGTTCATCACCTGCGATTTATTTTTCTGGAAATGGTTCATTAATTGATGATGCCATTGGAAAATGAAGATTGTTTAAGGTAACAGAACGAATTCCTGTTTTACTTCACGTTTCGCATTCTCCATGAAAAATTAGGCAATTTGATAAAAGTAGTTCATCAACTGCGATTTATATTTCTGGAAATGTTTTATTGATTGATGATGACATTGAAAAGTCAAGAATTACGTCCCATGCGTTTTAAAAGGAGAATAAGTTAAACTTACCGTTTTCCTATTCTTAAAGACCCGAAAAAACCATAAGTAAAACTTATACTCATTTTCCTAATCTCAAAGACCCGAAAAAAAGCATCAGTAAAACTTATACTCATTTTCCTAATCTCAAAGACCCGAAAAAAGCATCAGTAAAACTTAAACTCGTTTTCCTAATCTCAAAGACCCGAAAAAAGCATAAGTAAAACTTATACTCATTCCCCTGATCTCAAAGACCCGAAAAAAGCATAAGTAAAACTTATACTCATTTTCCTAATCTCAAAGACCTCCCCCCCCCAAAAAAAAAGCATCAGTAAAACTTCTCATTTTCCTAATCTCAAAGACCCGAAAAAAGCATAAGTAAAACTTATACTCATTTTCCTAATCTCAAAGACCCGTTGATAAGGTCCGGTTGAGAATAGAACGCCGGCATTTCCATGAACGTTCAGTCGCAGCCACACACCGCAGCGGCTTCTCTAATGAACACTAAACGCAATTGATGACAGCGCACATCTTGCTTCTGGCTAGCACATGCATGCTTAGGGTCCATAATATATTGTTGTAATTAAACAGGTTTTGTATATTCTTGTACGCAAAGTGCGTTGCTTTGAATGTGGGAGGCTTGCGAGAATTAGCAAGGTATTGTTTGGTGGCATGATCCGTGAATGCAATGCAATGTATGTGATTTTTTCCCCATTAAATTTGATGGTAAATGTAATCAAAATGGTTGTTTTATGAATTTTTATAAATTATTCATGAAAGCGCGAATGTGTAATACAATGTGTATGCTTGTATTCATTTATGTCAGGTTTCATGCGTTTCTGTAACTTGCTGTTTAATATGCTTTTCTCATCTATATAATTTCAGGTATGCCTTTGTTAATTTTCCCCTTATCTTGATTATTTTTGAACGCTTTTTTTTTTTTTTTAAATTATTGTTTTATGGGAAATGCGCCTTATATGTATATATGAATTGGTAAGCCGATATTAATTGCTGGGTAAATTCTTCAGAATATGAGAAATTCCTTATATTCCTTTTTTTTTTCTTTTTTTTTTTTTTAGTGTTCATGATAGTGTAATCGAAGCAAGAAGACAAAAACACAGTTTCTATTTTATTTGTATAATCTCTTAGATAATTTTGTATAAATTTCTAATTTTTGCGCTTCGTAATTCAAAACGGGAAAATAAAAATATTTGTCTTATCGTATTTCAGTGATTTATTAGTCTCACCACACTTAGAAAACTAAAAAATAACTAAAATAATCACTAAACGTTTTTTATTAAATTACGTATAGACCTCACCAGACTTACTGCCGCCATTGAAACGTATAATGAAAACCGTAATATGCGACCGTGGCTTTCTATCAACCCATTCAGCAGTTTGCACTTGAAATTAAGGATTGACAGAGTTTTCCTTCTCCATAGAAAAGGGTTACATCAGTTTTCCTCTTCTAATGCTATTCTTGACAAGTTTTGCTCTCTTGCTGTACTTCTATGCCGCACAATTCGCGACATGTTTTTCTCTCGCTGTACTTATATGTCGCACAATTCGCGACGTTTTTCTCTCTTGCTGTACTTCTATGTCGCACAATTCGCGACGTTTTTCTCTTGCTGTACTAATATGTCGCACAATTCGCGACGTTTTTCTCTCTTGTTGTACTTCCATGTCGCACAATTCGCGACAAGTTTTTCTCGCTTGCTGTACTTCTATGTCGCACAATTCGCGACAAGTTCTTCTCTCTTGCTGTACTTCTATGTCGCACAATTATTCCCGTTTCCCTCTCCCGATTTCCACCCTCTACCCACTTCTTTCGTTTATCGTCATTAAACTCATTCTGCATATAAAAGACATGACAAATCTGATTAATAGTCAAATGTCAACGCCCAAAAGACTGGTACAAAAATTCGAAATGAGTTAGGGTGCGTTGTAGCGTGTCGCAATCATCTTAGGAGAGAGAGAGAGAGAGAGAGAGAGAGAGAGAGAGAGAGAGAGAGAGAGAGAGAGAGAGAGAGAGAGAGTCAAACAGGAAGTATTGAGAGAATGAAGCATAATTCAAATTTACATAGTATTTTATTCATATCTTAACTGCTGAATTTTTTAATCAAATAGATAAATGCCATTTGAACTAGAATTACACCTTGGGTCAAGCAGAACCGAAATCAAGTTTTAATCTGGTTCCTTTATATCTGGGTTTTGGAATGAGAATTATAACCCAGGTTATTTTAGACTTAGTGAAGCAAGGATATAGCATTTCTTTAGTATTGGGAAATGAAAATTATTGTTTGAGTTAGATTTATAGAGAATAAATGATCTTGAGATATACTAATAAGCCAATAGTTCACATTACGGTGAACTTTATTGTATTTATGGTCACATACGGTATTATATATGTATGTGCATATTTTATATATATATATATATATATATATATATATATATATATATATATACATATATATATATGTGTGTGTGTATGTATATATATATATATATATATATATATATATATATATATATTTATATATATACATATATATATATATATGTATATATATATACATATATATGTATATATATGTATGTATATATATGTGCATATATATGTATATATATATATTGGTATGAATATATATATATATATATATATATATATATATATATATATATATATATATATATAAAGTTGAGATTGCGTACGAAATGGAAGGAAGCGGCCCTAGCAAGAGTGAGAGAGAGTGGGTCCACCTCATCAGCATCTTATGGAAAATTCGTAAATGTGAATATTCAGAAGAAGCTGTGTGTTGTTGGGGGGAATCAATAACTAATTACTAGGCTTGAAAAAAACCTTCTCAATAAATCGACGCTTTCTTATGAAGTCGCTGCAGGGGATTACGGAACAAGGCGTAGAGCGTCAAAAAGAGTTCGTGTTCTAATTTGGAAGGAGGCCAACTTTTCCCTTCGCATGGTGGAGGAAAGTCTCAGGAGGAGCTCACAGCTTTCTCTCTCTCTCTCTCTCTCTCTCTCTCTCTCCTCTCTCTCTCTCTCTCTCTCTCTCTCTCTCTCTCTCTCTCTCTCATGGTGGTGTGCAGTGTCGAGATGCAAGAAGACTGTTATTTGCTTCTTAGGGAAATCGATTTGTCTTGATAACATGCATGATTAATATTAGTATATTATTGTTATTATTATTATTATTATTATTATTATTATTATTATTATTATTTTATGTTTTCCTTTCTCTCCTACACCCCTCTTACCGTAGTTGCATTAGTGTATAATGAATTCCATAAACATACATGCACACACGTAGGTGTAGCCTATAACACACACACACACACACACATATATATATATATATATATATATATATATATATATATATATATATATATATATATATATATATATATATATATATATAGTATATATAAATAAAAAGTGTGTATATATGCTTATATTATATATATGTGTGTACGTGTTTTGTGTGTCTATGTATGTTTATCTTTTCACATTATGGAGTTATCCAAAATACCTATACCAGTAAATACTTATATACACCTTACCTTGGAATTTTGCATATAAAATTTGAAGCAGGTACCAATATTTTTATTGTTTTTTTATTTCTTGGTATTACATGATTGTATATTTAGTTAGAAGTAATTACTGTTTTTTTTTCCAATAATAATGCTATATGGTTTCACTTACTGGTATAATTCGATTAATAATCCATAAAATAATTTGCATGCATTGGTTGGTTGGTGTCCATATGTCATTCACTAAGGAACTTTCTTATATTCATTGGTTGACTGCAATTCGTTAACTCATAAACCTTTTCATAGTCACGGGTTAATTAAGATTCATTTATCCATACATGTTCCGTATGTATTTTTTTCTTATTTATCATATGTTTAATCGATAAAGTCTTCTAACCTCTAAGAATATAACCCAAAGGATATTTCTTCCCATTTTACGTTCTTTACCGTATTATGCCTTAAGAAATTTATACATCTTTGTCTTTAGATTTTTTGTATCAGTTATTTAGGATATTAATAATTTTATTTCATTATCTATGGTGTCATTCTTATAGCCTTATGAGACGTTAAATTGCTCTGTATTTCCTTTTTTCTTGTAGTTTTTTTTATAATCATTATCCATGAGCTCTTGGAATTATGGAAAAAGGACAAATTTCTATTATTTCACATATAAATTTCCACTGAATTGATATCCTGTTATCAAAAATAAGAGAAAACAATTTTTAAATGTGATATCTGTAATATATTATGCTAATGTATTTAAAAAAGGAAAATATTGGGATCTATCCCCCAAAAAATGTTCATTTTCTAATTATTTATTATGAAATTTGGACGTTGTAAATTGCCATTTCACGTAATGTAGCCCACAAGAACTTTTAAGTTTTTGTATATATTATATTCGTTAAGATGTGAATACAGACCTGTCGTCCTTTTCATAGGGATGCTTCAGTTCGTATCATATATAAAGGGGTTGGATTTGTATGACTAGGGAAACTAATTAATTTTGAAATTCTATATATTATTGATAGATTCGTAGCATTAATTTCAACGTATCCTGTTTCAATAATACAGCTCTCTCTCTCTCTCTCTCTCTCTCTCTCTCTCTCTCTCTCTCTCTCGAGAGAGAGAGAGAGAGAGAGGAGAGAGAGAGAGAGGAGGAGAGAGAGAGAGAGAGAGAGAGAGAGAGAGATTGTAATGATTAAATTGTAAAGTATTCATAATAAAAAATACAACTTTCATCAGTTATCATAAAAACGATAAGTATATTCATGATTAATGTTTCAAATAAAGCTTTGAAAGAGTGTACTGAAATATGGAAAAATTGATAAGAATTCTTAGAAAATTATATATTTTAAACAAGTACAATGGGAACAAGTGGTAGATATGTTAGTGGCAGGACGCCGACCCTAGGTAAGGCCTATAGAAGATCTGTGAGAAAAGGCTTAGATAAGTACTGGGTCAGGTTGGAAATTCAGGTAGATGATGAGGAATAGGGAAACGATCCTTACGTAAACGTTAAAATGAGTTAAAACAAGTTAAAACGTTTAAAATGTGGACGAGCACATTCATAGAATTAATACTTTTATCTACCATGAAATAGAATGGTCATGCAAAAACACTTTGTTCAGATTCTAAGTTACATTATGAATATTATATGTTTACGTAAATATGTCGTTTTCTATAATTCAGTATAAAGGGATACTTCTTTCAGACCAAGCTAGTTTTTTTTTTCTCTTTGTGTGTGTGTGGTGTGTGTGTGTGTGTGTGTGTGTGTGTGTGTAGAATTTGAAGTAGGTAAGGCTATTTTATTCTCATGAGAATTTCGTTTGAAGATATGTGTTATAACTCCATTTTGTAATCTTCTTAATTATTTTATCAAAATGTAATCTTGATACTTCGATTCTGAACTGAATCTCTAAATTATTTAAATGAGACTTCTTGTGGCATGAAGCATCCAGATATATTTTCATGTATCTCCATATTGTTCGTTCAATTTTTTCTAGGTTTGTTTTCGTTAGCAAATATACCAGTTCATAGTCAAGATTTCGAAGCAGTTGCATTGTAGAAGTTAGGCAACATTATTTGTGTAAATAAGGATGGTTATTGGAATCGACGAAAATGATAGAATTTAGATTCAGAAAGAGAGAGAGGAGATGAGAGAGAGAGAGAGAGAGAGAGAGAGAGAGAGAGAGAGAGAGAGAGATTTTAAAGATTTATGACTACTATATTGCTTACTGCATAAATTATCTTTGATTTACTCATCTATGGAAGACGAGAAATAAAGTAGTCCCATTTAATTTGGGAAAAATATTCATGAAAATATTTAAGATGACTTCAAGCACCATGATCAAAATTTATCTAGATTTTTAAAGTTTGTTACTATATCTCGAGGGGTGTCTGTAAGGCGTGATTTGTTATTATAAAGGGTTGTATTTTTAAAAATATTATATATATATATATATATATATATATATATATAAATATATATAATATATATATATATACACTGTCTTTATATATTGAATATTAAAGAATCCTGATTCTCACCCATATGTACAATCTTGAATAAGAAATTATTTTTTCTTAGTGTTCTCTTTATATTATCCATCGCTCTAAAGTATATTTACTGACAATCTAATTCTCTATAAAACTCCTACGAGCTCAGATACTCTTTTTGTCTTATCTTTTTATCTTTATCTTTTATCTTTTCTGTAAATAGGAGAAAGTTCCAGCCTACATCTGTTGAATACTCGAGGATTGTATAATCAAGGATTTTTGCATCCGTGCACCCTTCAAGTAAAAAAAATGGCGTCTGTTTATTTGAATGGTGAAGGAGATTGAAGTGAAGGAGGTAACGATACATGCAGAAGAGGGGAATGAAAAGGAGGAGGAATGGGGAAGAGGAGAGGAGGAGGAGGAGGAGTAGGAGATGTTAGCCGTTTTTCAATCAGGCTGTTTACATCTTAAGGAAACTAATGATAAGACTTGCAACCCCATGAATTATTCACGAGTTATTCACGCGGAAAACATTCACTCTCTACTGTATAATATATTCAGCATCAGGAGAGAGAGAGAGAGAGAGAGAGAGAGAGAGAGAGAGAGAGAGAGAGAGAGAGAGAGAGAGAGAGAGAGAGAGAACACAAATATCTTATTTAATAAAGGGAAAATATTTCTCATCTACTTTGCTTTGTTATCGCAAAGTCAACCTATTGTTTACATAAATAGATATTAGTTGTAATATTTATCAACAGTGACTTCTTGAAAACGGTTCTTCATAGTACTGACTTATTAATAACTTTTTTTCCTAAAATAACTTATTGAAAATGTCGTCACTAATAATTTTATAGCATTCATTTTGTAGCAGCCAGCTACATATGTTTATTATTATTATTATTATTATTATTATTATTATTATTATTACTACTACTACTAGCCGAGCTACAACCCTAGTTGCAAAAGCAAGATGCTATAAGCCCCAGGGCTCCAACAGGAAAAAATAGTCCAGTGAGGAAAGGAAATAAGGAAATAAATAAACGAGGAGAACAAATTAACAATAAATCATTCAAAAAATAATAACAATGTCAAAACAGATATGTCATAAATAAATTTTAAAAATACTTATGTAAGCCTGTTCAACATACAAACATTTGCTGCAACTTTGAAGTTTGAAGTTCTAATGTAATAATTCTACAGTAACTATTCGACTATTGATTCATTACTTTTTAACGAGACGCCTCTGACTAATGATCCTTTCGTTGTAGATCCTAGTGTCGTAAATTCCCAAGAATCTCAGCACATGTATAAATTCTTCATTCATTGAGATCCACGCTTAGTTATAGTTAGATGATACTCCCATTAAGTTTTCAAGTTTGCATTGGAAATGATAAGTCGTGTAAGTAAATGAATGTTTTTTAACCTTTGAATAATTTTATTTATTTTCGAAGCGTTAGCTTATTGGTAAAATTTATTTACGTCTGTGTAAGTATGTGTATATATATATATATATATATATATATATATATATATGTAAGTGTGTGTGTGTATTAGTATGAATGAAACAAGCTTATCCTCCTCTTATGGGGCATTTCTCGAAACCAATGAATTCATAAATCTCTCTTTGAGCAGTGTCCCTAAATCTTTTCAACTCTTATGGAAGCAATATCAAGGTAGCACCACTTATCATCGGTTATTATCACCGATGTAGCTGTCAGTTGTAGGATATGATTGTAAAAATAAAAAATATATAATATTACCTTTTACACCAAAGATTGGTGGTAGGATTTTTATTAGGAAAGTGCAATAGATCATGTTTAGGACACGGCTAGTCTAGGTTGGGCCAAAATATGGTGGGAAGATCAAGTACCATTACAGTTATTGAATAAATCTTTACTGATTTGTTATGAAACACTTATATACGACGTTTGGGATTAACAGGAATAACATTTATATAAAAATAAATCATGAAATGTGAAAATATATTAAATGATGGATCTTAGGGGTTTTTAGGTATGATATGTTGAGTTTTGATTATTTAAACGAAATCTTGTCTTAGAATAGTTCGACTAAGGGATGATCAATTATATTTATTTACCTTTTTACTTTATTTTTGAGGTCTTTAGCTGCCTTTAAGCTTATTTTTGAGGTCTTTAGCTGCTTTTAAGCTTCTTATATGATGTTGTCAGTGTTGTTCTTTAAGTTATTACCTCCGCCTACGAAGTTGGAAGGAGGTTATGCCCTTGTTTGTGTTTGTATGTGTGTGTTTGTCTGTTTTTTTGTTCCAGGCCATAATTTTATTCGTACAGTAATGAAACTTGCAGGGATTAACTGTTATATAAAAAGCTGGAAATTATTAAATTTTGGAAGGTCAGGGTCACGGTCAAGCAAAATGTCTTATTCACGTAATCAGCCATAAGTTTGGACATCGTTCTCACAGAGACTTCAAACATCGTTCATAGTTAAGTGCATGAAATCCACGCCAATTAATACATATTAAGGTCAAAGTCGAGAAATAAGCTGCGCTCTACTGAGTGCCCCTCTAGTTAAGTCCGAAATTATTATTATTATTTTTTTTACCTATGTCCAATGTCATTTTGGTTTAAAGTTTTGTACACTATTAACTTCCTATTATATCCCAGCTCACAAATTATTCCAAAGTAAACATTTAAATTTAGATTTCTTGACAGTGTTACTTAATTGTTTCATTCATATAGAGAGTGAGGGTTTGATTCTGGTCACTCAGAGAGGTGAATATGATTTAAAAAAATAGTTTTAACAATATCATTACAATTATTGAATGAATTATTACCGATTTTCCTATTTAAGATACATTTTAAAACGATTTTGGAATTTACAGCCTTTTTCTCCTTTTAGGTCACTTTTTTAATTTAGATTTTTTCTTGGGTTTTCTACCTCTCATTTTAAAATCGATCACTACTAGTCTATGTTACTTGACTTATGCTTCCCCTCAAAAATCCCTTTACAGTTCATTACATAGTTTTTGTCAATTCCTCTAACCAGGATTTAATCTATTTGGCTTTCCACTTCATTTCCCATGAGATATCGGTGCATATAATTTTCTAATCTTATTTTATATAAACGCAATGGTAATATCTTAACACAAGTATTCAAATGATATATTTTGTCCGTCGCTAATAGAATGTAAAATAGACTATTGTTACGAACCCTGAATTCTCACTGAAGTCGTCGTAGAATTGAAGGACTATTCCAGTGTAGATGTACATCACAGGAAGACACATCTGTTCAAGCTTTTTCTAGTTTGCAAACAATTTACTCGGATTTGAGGGTTGTATCCAGGATAACTTCTTTAGATCTTCAGTCCACTACAGAGATTTGTAAGTTTATTTGCACACCTCACGTAGCTTCTCATGCAGCGGCCGTTCCAAGTAATAAAGTTGCACTGGCGAAAAGTCTTAAGTTTCTCTCGGAAGTCTGCGAATAAACCTTTCAATGTCAAGTAAGGCAATCTATCGTCCGAGAGTTAATCCCTCCTTGGGCGTCTTCTATCTCCGCGAAGGATTTGAGGCCCCCATTTCCTATCATTTACTCACAAAACTTCTTCGTAGATGAAATGATAACAAATTGGCTTTTCTCAACGGTCTGTTTTTGGCTCTCCGTTTATGTGAGAAGATTGTGGGGGGATGGTGGTAGGGTAGAAGGGGGGAGTGGAGGGATGGCGTCTGGGCTGGTATAGGGGTATAGGGGAATGAATTAGGGAAGAAGGGTCTGGATCTTGCGAAAGCGTCTTATTAGACGTCGGTTCTTATAATTTCTTCTGGTTTCTTCTTAATCGTGTCTAGTAAAGATGTAGGAATTTTTTTTTTTTATATAGCCAAAAGAAAAAGCATTTATAATGATAATTCCATACATACAATAGCTCCTT
>NC_090752.1:16870388-16880388 GCF_036898095.1 Palaemon carinicauda
TTATATATATATATATATATATATATATATATATATATATATATATATATATATATATATATATATATATATATATATATATTATCATCGTCATCATTATCAATATTATTTTTTTTTATTATTAGTTTTATTTTTATTGTCTGCTTTGTCGACTTTTTATGATTATATTTATATATATATATATATATTTTTTGAGTACTGTGTTTTAACTAGATAATACGTAAGTATTGTGATTTAGATTAATAAAACTGGACAGTATTAATAGGATATAAAAATTGTCCCATCATTGATAATCTGATAATCATCTCGGTTATCCACTATAATTCTCACTATTAAATGTGTTACAAAGAATATACTTTTTTGCTTTTGCGTGTTAAACTCACTCTCTCTCTCTCTCTCTCTCTCTCTCTCTCTCTCTCTCTCTCTCTCTCTCTCTCTCTCTCTCTCTCTCTCTCTCTCTCTCTCTCTCTCTATATATATATATATATATATATATATATGTATGTATACATATATATATATATATATATATATATATATATATATATATATATATATACATACGCACACACATAAATATATATATATATATATATATATATATATATATATATACATACATACATACATACATACATACATACATACATACAGACAGACATTTGCTCTTTATTATATAGGGGAGATATGGATAAGTATATATATATATATATATATATATATATATATATATATATATATATATGTATGTATATATTTATGTATATATGTGTATATATATATATATTTATATTTATATATATATGTATATATATAATATATATTTTATATATATATATATATATATATATATATATATATATATATACATATATAAATATATTCAGACATTTGCTCTTTATTATATTGGGGAAATATGTATTTATAAGTACATACACACCCACCCAGACGATCAAAAGTAAATAATGTATTTTATACACTAGATTTATCTTCCATTAAACCTTTTTTTTTTAAATCTTGCTAGCATACCCTCACTTTGTTTGGGGCGAGGATTTTTCATTTTATTCTTTTGTTTGTTATACCTGTTTGCGTTGCAGCAGATGGAAAACCTTTTCTTTCCCTCGTGAACTGTAGTCTTTCAAGTTATTTTCTGAACATTCTATTTGGCTGTGTGGTATAACCGATTTTCCAAATTTATGGCGAGATACTATGTTAGTGTATATGTGTGTATTATTATTATTATTATTATTGTTATTATTATTATTATTATTACAAGCTAAGCTGCAAACCTTAAGCAGGATGCTATAAACGTAAGGGCTTCAAGAGGGAAAACTGGGCTAAAGGAAAGGGAACAAGGAAATAGATAAACTACAAGAGTAATAAAAAGAAATCAAAATAAAATATTTTAAGAACGGTATCAACAATAAATTTGATATTTCATATATAAACTATAAAAACTAAAGAAAAAAAAAGAAGATAAAAGAGATAGGATAGCGTGCCCGAGTGTACTCTCAAGCAAGAGAACTCTAAACCGAGAGAGTGGAAGACCATGGTACAAAGGTTATAACACTACACAAGACTAGAGAACAATAGTTTGGTTTTTGGAGTGTCCTATTAGAAGAGCTGCTTATGTTTGTGAGATTTTTCCCCTTGATGTGTTCATTTCTGAAATATATTGATATCATTTTAAATGCTTCATATTATGTATAACTTTTGATATTTTTCGTATTTACTCAGATGGGTAGCTAACTTGAAATTAGATTGATATTATTTTAAATGCTTCATATCATGTATAACTTTTGATATTTTTCGTATTTACTCAGATGGGTAGCTAACTTGAAATTAGGTTATCTATTTATTCTATCATATCAAAATTTGTTTCTCAAAGAGTACATTTGTGAAATAATTTCTCTCGAGAGTACCATATGGGTATAAGTTTTTTTCATGGTCCTCCATATTACTGAGAGTCCTAATTACCCTTTGTTTAGTGGAAAATATTGAAACTCAAAATTTATTAGATAGATCTAATTGCAGTGTTGATACCTATCGCTTTCCCCATCTTTTTCGTTTTTTTCCCCACTTAACCATCTTCCGTAAAAATTATTTGTCGCCATATGGAAAGTTATGGCTTGCAGTTATGTCTGGAGTATCAAGAGATGGCTGAACAGAATTAGATCTCTATATGTATGGCGTGCATATAGTGAATATATGTAGATATGCCCAATTATCAACTATAAAAATTGTGATATATATTATTAGTTACTGGAATATCATTACAATGAGTTAAGATGTATATTTTATTGCTTTAAAACACAGTGACCCCGTGTGTAAGATGGCCCATAATTTTTAATTGACAGATGTTGTCTTCTACGTCATAGGAGAAACATCATAGGTCATTCCATAAGCCAGTGTAACGGGCCGAGAGAAGGTTGTGAACTCAAAGGCAGTGTGAAAGCAACTGAGTTTGAGTTCACAACCTTCTCTCGGCCCGTTACATTGGTGCCGAGAGAAGGTTGTGAACTCAAAGGCAGTGTGAAAGCAACTGAGTTTGAGTTCTCAACCTTTTCTCGGCACGTTACACCAGCAATACATTTTTATTTCTTATCAGTGCCTAATATTTGGTAAGTCTTTTCAGCGCAATCTTTGATATACTGCTTAGATTTAGGATTCCAAATTTCCTTCTTATTCGTTAATGTATGTAAGAACCTCAAGTCCCATATTTAGTCGGACTTAGCATTAGAACTCATAAACATAATGAGATTGGTTCTGGCCTATATCTTCCTAATAAGTCACCTATGAAGTTAATGCAACGTGTGAGCTGTTACGTGGTATTGGATAAAGCATATAATTACCTCTGCCAACGAAGTTGGAAGCAGGTTATGTTTTACCCGTTGTTTGTGTTTGTTTGTGAACAGCTTCCTGGCCACAATTTTAATCGTAGAGTAATGAAACGTGCGGGAATTGTTATGTAAGAAGCTGGAAATTATTAAATTTTGGCAGGTCAAGGTCAAACAAAATGTCCATAAGTTTGGACATCGTTGTCTCAGAGACTTTGAACTTGGTTCATATTTGAGTATATGAAAATCCACGCCAATTAATACATGTTAAGGTCAGCGGTCGAGGTCAACGTCAAGCAAAAGGTCAAGAGATATTGGGAGGTATTCATAAAAATGAAGGATATCCTTGTAAGCATAAGGTAGAAGTACAAGGTAATTCTCTGAAGCAAAAGGTAGAAGTATAAGCAAATCTTTCTTTCATTATTCATAAGGATTACCTTTTACTTGCGAGGATATCCTCCAAGCAGAAGTAAAAGGTTGACTTGTGTTTCGGGAGCGCTTAGTTACATGTTGGAACTTGTAAGATTTCTTCTGTGCTGTCAAGATATGAAAGAGTTTAGTATTTATAATAAGTATTTAATGCCCTGTTTTTACTTGTATTTAATTAAGTTTACGCATCAGAAAGAACACAGACGCCGCCGCGCCTTCCCCAAAGCCTCGCTGGCGACATCTATCCCCCACCCCTTGCATTAGAAGTTCTTTGACCTCTTTTTAGCTCCCCCACCCCTTGCATTAAAAGTTCTTTGATCTCTTTTTAGCTCCCCCACCCCTTGCATTAGAAAGTCTTTGACCTCTTTTTAGCTCCCACACCCCTTGCATTAGAAGTTCTTTGACCTCTTTTTAGCTCCCATACCCCTTGCATTAGAAGTTCTTTGACCTCTTTTTAGCTCCCCCACCCCTTGCATTAGAAGTTCTTTGACCTCTTTTTAGCTCCCACACCCCTTGCATTAGAAGTTCTTTGACCACTTTTTAGCTCCCACACCCCTTGCATTAGAAGTTCATTGACCTCTTTTTAGCTCCCACACCCCTTGCATTAGAAGTTCTTTGACTTCTTTTTAGTTCCCACACCCCTTGCATTAGAAGTTTTTTGACCTCTGTTTAGCTCCCCCACCCCTTGCATTAGAAGCTCTTTGACCTCTTTTTAGCTCCCCAACCCCTTGCATTAGAAGTTCTTTGACCTCTTTTTAGCTCCCCCACCCCATGCATTAGAAGTTCTTTGACCTCTTTTTAGCTCCTACACCCCTTGCATTAGAAGTTCTTTGACCCCTTTTTAGCTCCCACACCCCTTGCATTAGAAGTTCTTTGACCTCTTTTTAGCTCCCACACCCCTTGCATTACTGTAGAAGTTCTTTGACTTCTTTTTAGCTCCCACACCCCTTGCATTAGAAGTTCTTTGACCTCTTTTTAGCTCACCCACCCCTTGCATTAGAAGCTCTTTGGCCTCTTTTTACCTCCCCCACCCCTTGCATTACTGTAGAAGTTCTTTGACTTCTTTTTAGCTCCCACACCCTTTGCATTAGAAGTTCTTTGACCTCTTTTTAGCTCCCCCACCCCTTGCATTAGAAGTTTTTTGGCCTCTTTTTAGCTCCCCCACCCCTTGCATTAGAAGTTCTTTGACCTTTTTTTTAGCTCCAACACCCCTTGCATTAGAATTTCTTTGACCTCATTTTAGCTCCCCCACCCCTTGCATTAGAAGTTCATTGACCTCTTTTTAGCTCCCCCAACCCTTGCATTAGAAGTTCTTTGACCTCTTTTTAGCTCCCCCACCCCTTTCATTAGAAGTTCTTTGACCTCTTTTTTAGCTCCCACGCCCCTTGCATTAGAAGTTCTTTGACCTCTTTTTAGCCCCCCCCCCATCCCTTGCATTAGAAGTTCTTTGACCTCTATTTAGCTCCCACACCCCTTGCATTAGAAGTTCTTTGACCTCTATTTAGCTCCCACACCCCTTGCATTAGAAGTTCTTTGACCTCTATTTAGCTCCCACACCCCTTGCATTAGAAGTTCTTTGACCTCTTTTTAGCTCCCACACCCCTTGCATTAGAAGTTCTTTGACCTCTTTTTAGCTCCCACACCCCTTGCATTAGAAGTTCTTTAACCTCTTTTTAGCTCCCACACCCCTTGCATTAGATGTTCTTTGACCTCTTTTTAGCTTCCCCACCCCTTGCATTAGAAGTTCTTTGACCTCTTTTTAGCTCCCACACCCTTTGCATTAGAAGTTCTTTGGCCTCTTTTTAGCTCCCACACCCCTTGCATTAGAAGTTCTTTTACCTCTTTTTAGCTCCCACACCCCTTGCATTAGAAGTTCTTTGACCTCTTTTTAGCTCCCACACCCCTTGCATTAGAAGTTCTTTGACCTCTTTTTAGCTCCCCCACCCCTTGCATTAGAAGTTCTTTGATCTTTTTTTAGCTCCCACACCCTTTGCATTAGAAGTTCTTTGACCTCTTTTTAGCTCCCTCACCCCTTGCATTAGAAGTTCTTTGACCTCTTTTTAGCTCCCACACCTCTAGCATTAGAAGTTCTTTTACTTCTTTTTAGCTCCCACACCTCTAGCATTAGAAGTTCTTTGACCTCTTTTTAGCTCCCACACCTCTAGCATTAGAAGTTCTTTGACCTCTTTTTAGCTCCCACACCTCTAGCATTAGAAGTTCTTTGACCTCTCTCTTTAGCTCCCACACTTCTAGCATTAGAAGTTCTTTGACATATATTTCTAGGTTCCATACTTTTAGCATTAGAGGGTCTTCGATCTATATTTTGAGGTACCTTAATTCTAGCATCAGAGGCTCTCTATTTTTAGGTGTCTTACCTCTGGCATTAGAGGCTCCTCTTCGCTGTTCTCTCCTGTCTTCTAGTTTTCAAGATCTTTATTCATTAGATAATCTGTTTCTTTCGAGATTTCATTGTCTCTTTTCCTTAGTTCGTCAGTGTCCTTCTAGATTTCAAAAGAGATTTCAGTGCCGCGATTCCTCACTTCGTCAGAATCCTCAGGGAAATCGAAGGCATTTATTCTTTACCTATCTGGGCAATGAGTAAAGAGATGAATACTATCGATTTCTCCGCATACACTATCATGCCAAAGTAAATATCGTCTGGATATGTCCTTACTTCAATGACGAATTTTGGGACAATCCTGTTGCAGAACTACACGTCACTCACCGTTCAGTTAAACCATTCTGCCTCCATCCTCAGTCACTCACCGTTCAGTTAAACCCTTCTGCCTCCATCCTCATTCCCCGCAATCCGTTTTTGCACCAATACAAAGTCTCGTACTTTTTCCAAGAGTGTCCTTTAATAAGACATCGTCGCAAAAGCCCAAGCAAAGGATCCTTCAAGGCGCATACATTATGATCTTCAAAGCTCAGTTGCCAACGGAAGATCCCGTGTCTTTCTATAGGTCGGGCGATATAGAATGAACGATCTGCAACTTCGGCAGCAACCAAAACCATATGTAGTTGATGGTGTTCCGAAGACGTAACACATAATTCATACCGGCAGCTTCCTATTCCGCCAGAACGCGATCTCCGTGAGTTAAGTGAAATCCTTCTCAGTCATCAATTCATTTCCTCTTATTCCTATTGACGCGCAATTCCTTGGTTAGATTTCGCCAGCTACATACAGATCATGTGAGGTGTTGCAGGCTACGTTTGAAAAAATGAAGATCGGGTCTTCAGAAGTCATTTGAAGCTGGGGTAGGAGTTGTTCAGAACTGCTCCCGGAAATTTCAGTTCTGGAGTCATTCAGAAATCCATGTTAAGTATACGGCTATGTCCTTTGAAGACTTTTGGAAATTCGGGAAAGTTTTCTTCCGAAACCGTTCTGAGATTCCGTTCTGGAGGCATTCAGAATTCCATGCTAAGTCTATGGCTATTTTTTCTGAAGCCATTTGGAAATTCGGGAAAGTTTTCTTCCGATACCGTTCTGAGATTCCGTTCTGGAGGCATTCAGAATTCCATGCTAAGTCTATGGCTATTTCTTCTGAAGCCATTTGGAAATCCTAGAAGATTTTCTTCCGAATTCTTTTAGGACTCGCGAAAAATTCCATTCTTGTTTTATAACAACAACAATAATAATAATGATAATGAAATAATAATAATAATAATAATAATAATAATAATAATAATAATAATAATAATAAACTACGTGATTTGATTTATGGATTTGAGTTGAAAATTTTTGAAGACGCTAAACGCTCAACTTTGCAGTTTGAAGGTAACTTCAAGATACCCGGACGAAGGGTGAAGGGTAATTGAGGTTTAAAGCAAACCGAATATAAATAGTTGATTTCAGCTAAATTATTTCAGGTTTGGGATTTAGAACAATCTATTTCTGGTACGAATCGATATATATATATATATATATATATATATATATATATATATATATATATATAGATACATATATCTAAATATACATATATATAGTTTATATATGTGTATACACATGCATGTATATAAGCTTTTGCAGTATATGAATATTCTGTGTATATATGTATATTTATACGATGTATATATATACATATATATACACAGACATATATATACATACATATACAATATAATATAATATATATATATATATATATATATATATATATATATATATATATATATACATAGATATCTGTCCGCAAGCCACTGTACATTTTGTTCTTCAAAACGGAATAAAATCTTGAAATCACGATCAAGTGTAGGTAAACGGGGCATGTATTGTTTAACATGCCTCACATCCACAAAATCTGCCATCGTGCTGAGAATCGGTCAGAACAACCTTTTTCTTCGAACTGCAGTCTGCTACTGACCAGACTCAGCTTTTTTCGAAGCATATGCTTTTTATGTGAAGTAAAGGGTCTTCTTTATGTGATTATAAGGATATGCTTTTGCTTGAAATGTTTATGAATACAAGTAGAAGGATTTCCTTCATATTTTGCAAGTATAAGCATATCCTTTTCTTTATGAATACCGCCCAATCTGCCGTGGTGGAGGTCTGCGCTCTACTGAGTAGCCCTCTAGTTTTAGTGCTATTTTTTATGTGAAAAGGGTTACCAAGGATTCAACCAAACTTAGATTTCAGAAGACTATTTTTTTCCTCTTGTTGGAAACACCCTCTCGAACCCCAGGTTGAGAACGCATATATCAGGACTGATTTATTTATTTTTTTATTTCTAGTATATATTATTTGCAATCATATTTAGACAATTGAACTATTTTGTTATGATCGGACTGTAACATTTTTTATAGCAGGTGATGAATGCAAGTAATAAGTATTCAATTTCCGGCATTCAGTAATAAAACTATTAACATTGTTTATTGTAATTTTATATGTTCCATAAAAAGAATCTTTAATATGAAAAAGGTAGATAGCTTTTATTTACTTACGGGAAATTAACATTATTTTTTTTATTTCTTGGGAAGTTTTCAAGTTTCCTTTTCCGTCGAGTGTTCTAACTGGACACGAAGCCAGGCATATATCTGGAACAGAATATTTAGTAATAGGTCATCATTTGATTTTTTTTTAATGAAATTAACATTAAAAGTAATTTTACCAGGGCACATGCAAAAGTTAAAGTAATTTTACCAGGGTACATGCAAAAGTTTATGATGTCCAAAGTCAGTTCGATATCTGGAACAAAATATTGCCTCACAGTTCATCATTTGAATTAGGTTTGTTATATGAAAATAACGTTAAAAGTAATTTTACCGGAATACATCCAAAAGTTTATGATGATAGAAACAATAATAATAACACTAAATATTCTCAAGCGATAACCTCCTAACCTTCAACAAGTGAAAGTATTGTACTACATCCACTTCCATCCCGTCTAAAACTTTTATACGCCCATTCATCTCTCAGAACAACTAATTCCTGACATCATGTCACAGTAATCACCCATGGTGTATATGCCCATTTATTAGACAATGTGCGACGTGACAGATACGCGTGTCAATACGTTTAGTGGTCAGCATCCATCGCTGTCCGGCCTCCCTGCAATCCCTCTATTTGCCCTCTTAGTTCAATCCGTCCTGCCTCTTCCATCTGGCATCGCCATTATTCAACTTTCTATCACCGCCTCCCTATTATTCACCTTTCTGTCACTGCCCATACGTCAGCGATGCGGATCAGTTGAAGCAGAGACATATTCGACGGTTAGAATTTGGGGGTCATCATTCTTAAGCGGGGTTTACACGGTTCGTCGAACCCGGTTGTCGAACCTGCTTGTCAAACCATTCGAAGAGATGGAATCAGCCACAAATGCGTAAGGTTTAGAATTTGGGGGTCATCATTCTTAAGCCGGGTTTACACTGACGAACGATTCGTCGAACCCGGTTGAGGAACCTGCTTGTCGAACCTACTTGTCAAACCCTTCGAAGAGGTGGAGTCAGCCACAAATGCGTAAGGTTTATGGACAAGGAAGTCCCTCCCAGAAGAGTCAGGCGAGAACAGACTTTCTTCGAACCGTTTGACGAACTTGTTTGACAACCAAATACCCCGTTCACACGTTCGAATATCATTTCAAAGACTTGTCTATCGAACTGTTCGATCGTGTAACACCACCTTTACAGGTCTCTGTCCTCGTTTGAGAAATGTTACAGATGTACACAATTTGCATATTTCATGATGTGGTGGGCAGTGTGGCATGTATTGGGGCATATTTTTAGGGACAAGATTATCCGGAAAGAGGTTAACAAATATCAGAGTGGAGAATTAACACGAAGATTTGCACAGGTATTTTATATAAAAGCCGTGTTAGTTATTCTTATTCGTAATGGAATTCCATTTATATGTGGGTACCTGACGCTTAACAGAAATAACTAGTGCCTGTAACTTAGGTTTCCCCAAGTTCTTTTCTTTTTTTCCGTTACCTTTTCTTTTTCACATTCCCGAGCCATTGTGTGGTGGGAGCAGCCCTTTAAAGGGTAGATGGAGTAGCTGTTGGTAACCCCCTTAGGCACAAACCCCAGTGTGGAAGACGAGTAATAAAGGAGTGTTCTCTTTCCGGCAGTTCTCTGGCCATTTCCCCCCCCCCACTCCCCTTTTCTTTCATTCCGACCTGTTTTCCATTATGTACTGTATTTCATGCCGATGGTGATTGATTTCAAGTGATCTAGGCCCTTTTGGGAAGGGGTGGGAGACACTTCCGGGGGGGCCAATATTGGAGACTAGATTT
>NC_090752.1:16885388-16887888 GCF_036898095.1 Palaemon carinicauda
AGAGAGAGAGAGAGGAGAACTGAAAAGGAAGGTGGTGGTGGCATCGCAGAAAAGAATCTCAAAGGAAATGCAGTTGTCGTGTAGGAACCCCCCTTGCATCCTTCGACTTCTTTCACCCATTCCTTATTCCTCTTTCCCATCTACAGGATATTTATTTTTCTTTTTTCAGTACAACAACCATCGCATAAGGTACTTTTCACTAATTTTAGACTTTTGTTTTATTTATTTATTTATTTATTTATTTACTACTGTTAAGAAATATATTTAAAAACTTAACAGTTGTAAAAGATACATTTTTCTTTATATATTTATCCCTTTCTGATTGGGGATACCTTAACGTGGTGAAATGGTTTGTCAATCGCCACGATCAGCAAAGCTCCACTAGTCAGGGGACACCCATACTAGGTTGGTTTGCCGTGAGTGATCAGACAAAAAAAGTCAACTCACCTTCACGCATCCGCGCTGGCCAGCGTGGTGATGAAAAGTGGCCAAACCCCAGACATGAATATAGACATGCCTGAGGCCTTTGTCCTGCTGTGAAGTAGAAGAGCCTGTCTTTGTTGTGTTCGTGTGTATATATATATATATATATATATATATATATATATATATATATATATATATATATATATATATGTATATATATATATATATATATATATATAAATTATATATATATATATATAGAATTATATATATATATATATATATATATATAAATTATATATATATATATATGTATATATATATATATAAATTATATATATATATTAGAGTTTTTTTCAAGTGGTCATTTTATAATTTCTGTTGATAAGAATTAAATATATTATATTTTTCCTACCTAAGTATTACGTGTCGTAATTTTTTCTTAGATTTCCATAAATTTTTGTTGCGAATAGCACTTTTAACTTTCGCTTGTTAAGAGTTCTTTTTTATAGCTCTTGTCAATTGTGATATGTTTCTCGTGATATGTTGAACATAACAGTAATAGGATATTATATTCACGGTATTATTTTAATGCGTTGAATACTGTAGCATAAGGGATCACGTTTGTACTGAAACTGGTTCAGCATTACATGTTATGCCCCATATGGTTCGTTTTTGAAGTTTGAAAATGAGTTGTTTTTAATTGGGATTGCAATTAGCATTTTTCTTTATATCGAAACTGTTATAAAAGGACTGATTTAACGTGTTTTGAACATACTTCTGTACATGTATGGGATTAATGATGTATGCGATTTTTCTGTGTATGTCATGTGCATGGTGTGTGTTTCAAACGGCTTTGTATTTTATCAATTTTTTTTTATTATTATTATTAACCTGACACTGTATGCTATTGAGATACTAAACTAATTCTACGACCGGGATATAATTTGGATGAGCACACAATTATGACTTTTTTTACTTCTTATTAGTTTTTCCACTGAGTTTGTGTGCTAATTTCCCAATTTACTGACGAAAACCTTTTCGCGAATTCGCGAACTCTGACACGGTAGTTGACTAACTTCTGTTCATAGTGGTTTGTCAACCATTCGCAAGTACAGCAGATTTCGTGATTGGCTCTGCAATTGCATTTTGTCTTCCATGGTGGACAATTTCTGTCCTGTCATTTGGAATATAGTGATTATTTTGAGTAGTACAGAACATTATTAGTTAACTTTTATTCAGTAGTTGTAATAAGACAACGAAGTTTGATTAAGGTTGTCCTCATTGAGTTGAAGTTTCATGTAGTAAGGTTTTTCATTTCACGAAATGCCTATCGAAAAGGTTCATGGTGAACAGTTTCTGTCCTGTCATTGGGAACATAGTGATTATTTTGAATTGCACAGAACATTAGTTAATATTTATTCATTAATTGTAATAATAAGTATTTTAATTTGATTAAGGATGTCCTCATTAAGTTGAATTTTCATGTAAGGTTTTATATTTGACGAAATGTCCTTTCGAAAAGCAGGGTATGATTATAGATTCTATAAAATCAGAATAATTTTGAATATGAACAGAAATGTCTTTTCGTATCGGTAACTCTTAATAATTCAATTTATTGACCCTTGGACCCCTAGATTTCTAGCTCAATAAGAAATATGTATTTTTATATTTCACAGATTTGAAATAGTATATGTATATTTGACATATTTGATTTGATATAAGTATATTTTACACATATAATTTGGTATATGTACGTTTTACATATTCGATTTGGTATTTGTATATTTGACGTATTTGATTTGGTTTAAGTATATTTACTATATATGATTTACAGTAGTATATGTATATTTTACATAGCTAATATAAGTTTGCTATTCGAATATGTGTGTATATATATATGTGTGTATAATGAGAGAGCTTTTATTTGTCAGATCTGCTGCCCGTGAAGTATTCATATTTTACAACTACTTTTCACGAGACCTTTTCTAAATTATTTTGAAATCTAGGCGTCCAGGTGTGTATAAATTAAGAAATTCGATTTACTGATAGGAAATTACCTCATTTCTCTGCT
>NC_090752.1:16895388-16915388 GCF_036898095.1 Palaemon carinicauda
ATTGTTTTTGACGAAAACCAAGTGTTATTTCAACTCTCTCTTATATTACCGGAAGGGGATTAGGTTATTGCTACAATATAGTAGTGAGTTGTGTGCATATGTAAATATGATTGTGTGTATTTGTGTACGTGTATATACATGTATGTCAGTGAACACAATCATTGTTTTGACCGTTGTATTTTCAAAATTGAACATGTTTTCATGCTTTACATACGTATATGGAAGGACACATGCATGATTACGAGCACACTCCTCCATTGTCTATATAATTGATGCATATGTAAATGTCAATCACTCTGTGTAGCACATGACATGCAAACAAATTGAATTCTTTTCTCTTTTAAACGTGAAGAATTGAAAATAGACATTTCATGAAACAGTCCCTTTCACACCGAGGCCTCTTGTTCACCTTGTTGCCATCAGTAATAGAAAGTTTGTTTCCGTCTGCTGTCAAACACACGGGCGGAGTTTCACGTGACGTTTTAACATTGATCTGCCATTCTCTAACGAGGTCCATAAACAGACGTGTTTTGACACCTTTGTGTTAGGATGGCCTCATGCAAGTGGAAAATATTCGCACCCAATTAATTCAACTTGGGTTTGGGTGGGAGGGGGGTGGTGGTAGTTATAGTGGGTGGGGGTGGGGTCCAAGCCTTGAGCAAAGGTTAGACGAGGGTCTGTTTTCAGGATGGAAAACATCGGGTATAATTAAGACTTTTCTTACGACGTGCTGTGCATATTTTTTTTTTACACTATTTTGTAGGGAAGAGACTAATCATCAACTCATTGCTCAATCAAGCGAACTTTGTGCCGGTATGGGTGAAGGAGGAAAATTACGGTTTAAAGATTTTGAGTCTGAAATAACTCGAGACTTGATGAGATTGTAGCTTTATCGTAGATAATGGAATGAAACACTACTTTTGTAATAAGAATAAAGATAAATGGGAAATTATCTATTAGAAAGGAATAGTTTAAGTCATTAGATTTGCGATTTTAGAAATGACACGCCGATTTATTCAACTGACACAAAATAGTGTACAATGCCGCCGAAAGAAAGTGAAGATAACATGTACATTAATAACTTGAACTATGTTTCCTAGAACTTCATGAATCTGTAACTGGTATTCTTAGACATTTGTACTGTTTTTAATAACATTTGTGCATAGGCGTGTTCTAATGTACTTCAGACTGAACGATAAAGCTATACATGTAAAATTAGAGTGACAGGAAGAGAAATAAAAAAGGATTGGAAATTGATG
Source organism: Palaemon carinicauda (assembly GCF_036898095.1). Classification (NCBI taxonomy): domain Eukaryota; kingdom Metazoa; phylum Arthropoda; class Malacostraca; order Decapoda; family Palaemonidae; genus Palaemon; species Palaemon carinicauda. The sequence goes on from NC_090752.1 coordinate 16,896,648, forward strand.
TATTTCCTTTTGTTTTTCTCTGTTCTATGTAGCGGTGACAGATAACAGCGCGACCCCCCAATCGTTATTAGTCTTTTGAACTATTGCATTTGTTATTGTTTACCTGAATGTGCAAAAGGTTAAATGCTGCTGTGGAATGTTATCGCAAACAGGCGTCGAGCGACACGAATGACAAAAAAGAGTTTTTGGTTGAATTTGCGATTCATTCATGTGCAAAAAAAAAATGAAAATGGAAACCAAATGATCCAATTTCACCATAATAAGTAATGGCCGATTAGAATGCAAATTTCATAATAAAAATGAAAAAGTCATGGCGTTTTCACCACAGAGGGGGTTGGGGGGTGATGTTGGGGATGGTCATGTGAAATGTGTCAGTCTCCCAGACAGTTGCATTTAGTTACGCTGTTCATTAGTTGTTTTCCGTTACATTTTGTGTCCGGTCGTATTGTTGATAATTTGTTTTGCCGACAATAAAGTCGCGGAATTTGTTGCCTTTTTATGCGTGTCATCATTAGTTTGCGTGTTCGCTTGACTTTTATGACGCGGCCGAGAGAAAGTACTACAGTAATTTTTTTTGGTTTTTCAGGTGTGTAAAACGTCATTTTGAAAAACCTGTAAGTAGTCATATTCTACGTTTAACTAATGTGTCTCTCTCTCTCTCTCTCTCTCTCTCTCTCTCTCTCTCTCTCCGGTTTTTATAAGTGCTTTCTTTAAGTTGTGAATTTGTTTTTTAGAAAGTTCCACTCTTTATCGGTTGACGTACTGTACAAATGAACTTAAATGTTAACTTTTTAAACGGGTGCCTAATTATAGAGAGCACAAACACACACACATATTATATATATATAATATATATATATATAAATATAATATATATATTATATATATATATATATATGAGAGAGAGAGAGAGAGAGAGAGAGAGAGAGAGAGAGAGAGAGCGCATTCGCGCGCGGTTGTGTATCACCTGATCACATCTTTAAATGTTTTGATTTGCATTTTTGTCGTATTGCACACCGTTATTAACATTAGATTCCTAGCCTCGCTAAGTCGGGAAATGTGACCCACAAATTACAAGTCCGAAGTGCATTCGGGGAATTCGATAAAGCTGCGTATCACCCCCCAGAGGAAATCCTCGAACCAAAGGGAGGAGAAGATTTTAATTGGCAAAAGCATCGCTTGCTCAGAGTCAACTCCAATTTAACTTTAGCCCGGAGCACCTTTGCCGGGAGCAAAGTTCATCTCAACAAGTTCCCTTTCCAAGTACTGTTTCTAAAGTAAGTTGCTGATCACTCCATGATGCAACAGTCTTAACAAGTTCGTCCATTTATGCTGTTCATATTCTTTGATGGGGTTGTGGTGGCCGGGTGGTAGCGTCCTTGTCTGGTGATGGCCAGACTGGGGTTCGAGTCTTGCTCAGACTTGTTAGTCCATTTAGTCGCTGCAACCTCACCGTCCTTATGAGCTAAGGATGTGGGCTTTGGGGGGAGCCTATAGGTCTATCTGCTAAGTCAGCAACAGCCATTCCCTGGCCCTCCTTGGTCCAAGTTTCGGAGGAGAGTGGGGTTAGGCGCTGATTATATGTAATATGGTCAGTCTCTAGGGTATTGTCATGCTTGATAGGGCGCTGTCACTTTACCTTGCCTTTGCCATTCATGAGTGGCCTTTAAACCTTTAAATGTGTTCGATATTGGAGGAGGTGAAGATACCTGCACTAAATAGCATGCGTGACAGAACAAGCAAAGGCCTTTTATCAAATGCATTGTACTGCTAGTCGTGTTAGCATTTATAATAAACTGAAGATTAAATATTATTCCTTATGTTTGTTTTTGAAGAAAGCTAATCATCAAGTATGCGAATGTTTATGAATGAATATAGTTTAGATTTCCATTCATGGATAATTTATTTTTTCAGATTAACATGAATAAACTTATTACAGTTTGTTTTGAAATATAGAACTCATCTTGACATACTATGCAGAGTGAGGTGACTAAGTTCATGATTATTAATGTTTTGCCTTCGTAAATCATAGCTTTGATATTAGATTATTGTCTTTTTTTTTCAATTATTCGTTAATAATGATTATTTTCTATAATTTTTACACTATGTATTCTTATGCACTGATGTTATTTGATACTAATAATGTTCATGTCTTTGATTTCAGGTAAATGGTTGTTGTTTTTGTGGCATTTGCGAGAGATGCAGTTTCATTGTCCGTCAGTTACCATTTGTTCAAGGTAGGTGAAGGTTAATGAGTACTTGGAATATGTGTATATAGTTCCTGCACACACACACACACACACACACACACACACACATATATATATATATATATATATATATGTGTGTGTGTGTGTGTGTGTGTGTGTAAAGCGTTTTTTTTTTTTCAGGGAAGGGTCTTGTTTACTTAAATATTCGTCGATGCTAAGGAAATTAAGGTTAATATTTTTTTTTTTTACTAACTGGTTATTTGTTTATTTTAAAACACTACTCATGCTTCAGATATAAAGCTTATGTCGCTGTTGAGATTAGATTATCATCGACATTGGTATTACTGAAATAGATTTACAAACTTTAAACTGTAACACTTCCGAACCGTTCAGCCCGTGTTGTTGACAAAACCCAAGTTTTGATTTGTTTACTAGAGATATTTGTCTTTTCTAGAATTATGACGTTTCTATGATAGAACGTTTGCTAAAAAAAAAAACATATATTTTGACCTAATTTTTGCATACATTTCATCATTGATTTAAATCTAGTTATCAAAATCTTGACAAACATTTTCTCCATCATTTATGTCGTCGTAAATAAATTTATCAATATACTAATTGCTCAGGTGATGAACACTAAATAGGTATATGTAAAGAGTAGTATATATTTGGCAAATTGTAAATTATACTTCAAGTAGGATAATATAGAACAGGTAATTGCACGCACTTAAGCGTTTGTAAATAGTATGTATTTGGAAAAAGTGTAATTCATACTACAAATTAGGGTAATAGAGAGAAGGTGAGTGTGTACCTTTTTTATTTCTTTTATAGTGTTGCATTACCACATTTAATTTATATCGCTTATGAGTGGCAAAGGCAAGGGACAGGGTAATGTCCTTGAGCCTAACCATATATGATCTGGAAGGTAGACCTATATACCCCCAAATGACCCCCCCCCCCCCTTGGCTCCTTCCTGTCGTGCGGGAAGACCAGTGGAAATTTTAATCGAAAATGTCTTTCATTATGATTGTCTGTCTAACATGTGGTGTTAAGGCTTTATTTCAGTAAGTTCTTAGATGTCAAGTAATTGCTTTCCTTGCTAGGTTATTTATATAGTAAGTTTAATCGTAGTTTATTATTCTTATACCTATTATTTAATTATTTTATGTACGTGATGTACATGGTGTACATTGATTACATACATCAAATATAAATAGTTATTAAATCTAAATTTGCATGCTCTGGCTGATTTGATGATAATGGTAATAGTAAGTAATTGACGATAATAACAGGATTTATTTTTTTCCGCTTTCCGTTTCAATACATTTCTTTTCTCTCTCTCTCTCTCTCTCTCTCTCTCTCTCTCTCTCTCTCTCTCTCTCTCTCTCTCTCTCTCAAACCCTTCTTGTTATGTTATATTGGGACAGGTAACGTATTTAGAATGATTTGATTCGATGTGACCTTTTCCCTAACGGTAGAAATATTTAATTTCCATAACTCAGCAGATTTTACCAAAATCTCTACGATTCAGATCGTAGAAAAGGATAAAAGTTGCGTAACAAATTTCTCTCAGACTTGCCTTGGTTTATCGTCTGTGTCTAATAATAGTAAAGGGTGGAACTGGTTTGAATAAATTCGCGTTGCTGTATTAGTCCATCTAAATAAGATTTTTTATTTTATTTTTTTTTTTTTTTGGCGTTCAATATTATTTAGACATGTTTGAAAGGAGATTGGAAAGAGAGATAAACTCATTATTGAGTAGCTTATTTATGATTTAAAGCTTTTCTTACAATATTCAAATCTCGAGTATACTCATTTTTTTTTATAGTCCATCGAAATAAGATTGTTTTTTTTTCGTTCAATATTATTCAGACATATTAAGAGGGGATTGGGAAGAGAGATAAACTCATTATTGAGTTGCTTATTTATGATTTAAAGCTTTTGTTGCACTGTTCCAATCTCGAGTTTTCTAATTTATTTTAAAGTGTAGAAGCGATATATCAATTTCTTATGTAAGATTTACCATGTAGTTGGCCATCTCTTGAAATATTTGCCTCCGTGAGAGTTTTTATTCATTATAAATAAATTTTATGAGTACCGATAAGTTTTACATCGGGATTCTAGTCCCATATGTATTGTTGTTTACCTAGATTATCGTAAATTACTGTGGACGCGAATGAATTTTGTACATTATATTTATATGTGTATATATATATATATATATATATATATATATATATAAATGTTGTACCCCTTACAAGAAAGCACTATATTGGTGATGCTAAAATTATCACGCAGCTCGAGGGTAGCTTGCATATAATATCTCTCTCTCTCTCTCTCTCTCTCTCTCTCTCTCTCTCCAGCACTCAGATACAAACACACACACAGACAGACACACACATATACAGTGTATATATATATATATATATATATATATGTGTGTGTGTGTGTGTGTGGTTTAGTTTTACACGTTTATAATCGCATAATATAAAAATATGTATAATATATGTTTAGTTTTCCAAGCATAGGCTAAAAATTATATAACAAAACAGACCGAGAAAGAAAGTGTATGGTAAACCATTTGAATGAAAAGGGGTAAAATCCATGCAGACGAAGTTGAACGAGCGCGCGAGCTATCCGATTATAAACTCGTTGGAGCAGCAGTGCGTAAAACTCTGCGGGATATTTGCTTCTGATTTCACTACCAACGTGAGACGTGACCAGACTGCTGAGCTAGATAAATATCCCCTAGCACGGAGGGTGTTAAATGCGTTGCAAGCAATTGCTCATATTTTTGCAATTGTGAGACAAGTAGGCTCTCAAAATTTTGTGAGTAGTCGTCATTTGATCAGGTGATTATTGTCCTCCTAATTATTGTGTCCAACAGAATTCAATGGATTATTATAGTTTTTTTTTTTTTTTTTACGGGTTAAATTTATAACGTAGATGGTGATTTTATGAAATGGATATTTTATTAAATATCAGGCGCAGTTTAAAAAGTGATTTTCAATAATGTTACGGAATTGAACAGGTTGTCTAATATCATTTTTATAGGGAATACGATTTTCCAAAACATTTAGGTAATTGAATTGGTATAAAAGGCAAAACAAAATATTTTCTCTAGGCATTATTATTTCCTCTTCTACCATTGTTTGGATATTCATCTATTATTTTCTCACAGAAGTTTCATTTTTTTTCCTTTACGCTAATTTTGTCTTTTCTAAGTGCTATATTTTGTTTATACTTGAGCTTGTTTATTTTGAAATTTTGGCCGGTTCATAAGTAAATAATTTAAGTTTTTCTTTTAAATAACTTGATTTGTATATGTTTATGCAAATTTTAAAATTTCTTTTCGTTCGAAGTAATTACAATATCCGTATATCTAAACATGTTTTATACTCATATACCACGTTCTTATTGAGTGTTCAGTATCCTGAGGGTTATAGTAATATTAATGTCTAAATGATCAGTGAATATCTTTTTCGCGTATGGAATTACAATACTGAACGGGGAATTTTTCGTGTTTCGTTTATGTTGTTGTTTGATAAACTTCATTTTTATGCTCTCTTAACCAATATTCTCTCCTTAAACAAATAATTTTTAAATAATTAATAGTTTTACTTTAGGAATATTATATTTTGTTAGCAATAGAATAAACTTATTTTTTTGTAATTTATCTCATAATCTCAATGCTTCGTATATGCAAGTTATTAATTGTCCAACCCCAATAACTGCATTCAATGCATTACTGCAAAAATAGTTCCATAAGATATGTTAAGATCCAGTCTTAGCAGCAGAGTTGAGAATTTATTTCCGCTCTCTTCACTCCTTTTTTATCCTTCCCTTCCACTGAACTTTTCGCCTAAAACTCTAGACAGCTTAAGCATTCTCTGGTGGCTTAGGTGAGTTCAAACGTCAAACAGGATATCAGATCCTACACAACCCCAGATTTTGATCCTGGATTGAATTTTCGAATCTGGTGTTATCTCGTTGTGTCCGGTATGATAGAGCTGCCGGAGGTTTTTATTTCCATTTTTATTTTTCTTATTCCTTCTATTCACTTATATTCATGAATAGCTTAACTTATTATGTTTTCCTCCGTTTACACCTTTTCCTTTCCAGCTTTCCTTGCACGCCTGCGAGTTAAAAGCGTCCTGGACGAAGGAATTGCAAAGGTTATTTGCAGTCTTTTCGGGTCTCAGTCTATAGGACCGAGGAGAGTATTACGCTGTGTCCGTTGAGCTCTATGCAGCTGGTGTCGTGGACGGAATCTCAAATTGTTTTCCCCCTACCCCACTCTCTCTCTCTCTCTCTCTCTCTCTCTCTCTCTCTCTCTCTCTCTCTCTCTCTCTCTCTCTCTCTCTCTCTCTCTCTCTCTCTCTCTCCGCTCTGTGGATTGAGATGTCCATTAGGTTCGTCCAAGGAAAAGTATTTGAATAAATATAAATTTTTGGTTGCTAAAGAACGGTTCATCTATATTTCGTTCTTCATTTCGTTGTCAGAGATGAAGTAGGAAAAGAGACAGATTTTCCAAAGTAATTAAGAATGAGGTTGATTTACGACATTCTGTACTTATAGGGTGAACTATATTACGAACTTGATTTCATTCCATTATTATAGTCTTTATCACTTACATTTAGACTTCATATGCTTCACAGTTTATCAATATGTGGTTTAAGGATTATTTTGATTTGTTTTTTATTAAGAACGTTTTACAAACTCAGACAGAAATATTTATAATGTCATAAAATGTTTTTACGCCAAGATAAAAATCAGGAAGATTCTTCATTTACTCAATCATGAAAATAAGAAAACATGTCGAACACGACTTTGATGTTATTGTAGATGATGGAAGTTATAATGTTCAATTGATTTCACCCGAAGGTGGATTTCATAATAAGCATTCGTTTATGTCTGATTCTGAGAAAGATATAATGTAAAATAAGAAAACGGAAACGCATTAGCTATTGCATGAAGGAAAATGTCATAAAATTTGAGATTTCTCGCTAAGATGAGTCTCAGGACAAGTGTTTGCTTTATTTCAAATGAAGATGAACGTCACTGTATTTTTTAGCTTCTACATGTTGCCAAATAATCTCTTTAGGAGGAGTCCAGACTTGGTTTAATTTGAAATTGTAGGTTAAGAACACGTTATGTTAGTTTCGTTTATGTAATGATAGGGACATAACTAGCATTAGTTTCCACCTGAAATCGTAAGGAATGGCGAATGGCAGTTAGTTATTTTGCGTTGATTTAAGATTTTGATCAAATTACGTATGTAAATGAGTGACAGCACTATCATTTACCTTTTCTAAAGTACATGAAAAGGTTACGAGAACTATTAGTTTTGATTTTAAACTATAGGATACGAGGTCGAACTGGTTTATAAAACTGTAGCCACAACATCTATGGTGATCAGTGACAAAGGATCTCGAAAGCTCTCTCTCTCTCTCTCTCTCTCTCTCTCTCTCTCTCTCTCTCTCTCTCTCTCTCTCTCTCTCTCTTTTTCCCAGAAGGTGAAGGACACACTAAAGATCACTTTTTGTATGATGGTTAAAGGGATTGCAATGGTTAGTTTTACGGTTAAGATTAAAGTCAATCCGAACATCACATGGTGTTTTAAGTCCAATTTCACACAAATGATTACTTTTACGTTTCTGTGAAGGGTGTGACATTCTTAAAGTTTTTTCTGAAGGCGTTTTTACGGGAAGGCAGGGAGACAAAAACTCTTATTTTTAACTTTGAGATGAACGTGATATTTAGATAATGGCGAAGGTATAACAATAGAATAATTCTAAGTGGAGCATGAATAATCGTGTGTCTTGAAATCCAATACCATTTAATGGTTGTGAAGAACATTTTGGATTTTGCAAAATAAGGGCATATTTGTTATTATGTCGCTGTCTTTTACTTGTTGGTGTTCCGTTAGGAGTTTACTTTGCGGCAAAACTCGTAAAATTTTATGGAGAATTTTCAGTGTAAAATTCAGCATTAAATTAAAACTACAAATATATTTACCTCCGCCAAGGAAGTTAGGGGGAGGTTAGGTTTTCGCCCCTGTTTGTGTGTTTTTGTGTTTGTTTATGTACAGCTTCCTGGCCACAATGTTAATCGTAGAGTAAGGAAACTTGCAGGGATTAACTGTCATTTCAAAAGCTAGAAATTATTGAATTTTGGAAGGTCAAAGGTAAAGGTCATGGTCCAGCTAAATGTCCAATTCACATAATCAGCCGTAAGTTTGGACATCGTTGACACAGAGACTTCAAACTTGGTTCATATTAGAGTGTGAAAATCCACGCGAATTAATACATGTTACGGTAGAATGCCAAAATCCAGCAAAAAGTCGAGAAATAAGCTGCCGTGGCGGAGATCTGCGCTCTACTGAGTTCCCCTCTAGTTTCTTATTGTTTTCTGCAAGAAAATAGATTTAAATCGCAGCATATCTGGAAAGCGGCTAATTTTTTTTCTCTATGTATTAAACCATGAATGAATCATCAACTAAGATCAGACAACTTCGATATTTTTCTTCATTTTAAGTCTTTTACCATCTCTCTAAAGAATATATATTACTAAAACAGTTTTTTTTTTTTTTTTTTTTTTACTCCTGTGTGGGGGTGGGTTTTTTTTTTTTTTGAAACTCCTGTGTGGGTGTGGGTGTGTATGTGTGTTTTTTTTTTTTTTTTTTTTTTTTTTTTTGTGATAAGGAAACTGAAAAAGAACGAAAGTCACCTTGACATTTAATAAACCCTTGTTAAGCTATTTTGCTCTGTTTCATCGTCATTATGAGTTTTTAGTTAAAATGTTTATAATGTTAGAAGGAAGTGATTTAGCCTCATTTTGTATGGAATTATGGCTAACCGCCCTATGACATTTCCTATGGAAATATATGATTTTTAGTCATTCCGACTAGTCCTGAAAGACCTGACTCGCTGCCTTTACGTATTTCTTGATATATTCATATTTTCTTATTTAATGATCCCGTTATCAAATAAGAACCGGCCACTGCACTGTCAAAAGCTGGTTCAAGTCTGTGGTTGTGGATTTGAAAACTCCCATATATTATTAAGAGAAATTATTGTTATTTTTTATCATTTTGTTTCAACAAAATACTATGTAGGCCTATACAAGATGGAAATATGGAACACTTAACTTTGTTTTCTACAATGGTTGACTTATAAGAAAAAAATTTTTGTTTTGGAATAGTAAGTGCAATGGAAACTTTACAATGTCTTTTTTTCGAAATACTTTTGGAATCTTAAATTTCTTTGCACATATGAACTTTCCAATAATCTGGAAGTAGAAGGAAACTACAAGGAAAAGTTCTTTTCTCTTTGATTAGAAACTTATAGATTTTTTGTCAGTTATTTTCGGTTAGAATTCAAAGCGAAACAGGTGCTCCACGAACTAGGACAGGGAAACATTGACAATTAATTTGGAATCCACTAATGTTAATCTGGTGGAATTTTTTTATTGTTTTCTTTTGTTAATTTGGTGGATTTTTTTTTTCTGTTCTAATTCCCTCATTCAATGTAAATTAAAGTAAATTACAGTAAAATTCTATTATGGGCTGCCAACGCAAGAGCCCGTGTCTTGCATAAGGCAATCTGAACACACACACATCTGTTATATCCGGCTGTAAGATTTAGAGAATTTTTTCGCTTATATTTTTAGTCATTCACGAATGATTTTAGTGTACACATACGGCATAAGGAAACATAATTGTATGTCTGTATACATAATTGAGAATCAGACATTATGGGTATTAAAATACGTCTTAATATATTAGCACTGCAATGGGCGTGATAGTTTTGCACAGTACATTGGTCTTCTATAAATTTTGCAGTAGTACTGTGCATACATTTCTCTCTCCATAGTGTACTGTTTGCTTCTGTAATCAATTGTATTATTTCTGCAGTCTTAGACACCAGTAAACATCTTTGGGAGACATAGGAGGTTATGGAAAATTGCAGTTATCTATGTGGTTATTCATTGTTTACACACCCATTGCCATTGTAACTTTCTTCAGACCTGGTGGACTTTTTAAAAACTTATCTATCTTAATGTTTTAGTGTTCTGTTACCTGATTGTAACCGTACTTTGTTTATGTAGAGATTATTTTTTCCTATGTATTGAAAGATCTGATTTATGGGGCATTTTGATATTCATTGACTTCAACATGAGATCATATATATTACACGATCGTCACAACGTCACGCATCCATATGTATAAGTATGTATATATGTATTTGTGTGTGTATATATATATATATATATATATATGTATGTATGTATATATACATATATATAATTTTATATATGTATATATATATATATATATATATATATATATATATATATATATATATATATATATATATATATATATATATATATATATATATATATATATATATATATATATATATATATATATATATATATATAATTGTGTGTGTTTGTGTTTGCGTGTGTGTATATATATATATATATATATATATATATATATATATATATATATATATATATATATATATATATATATATATATATGTATGTATATATGTACACACAGTATACACATACGTATCTAGTCACGTAGCTTTGCATATGTAGTGGTAGCATTAGAGATCTTTTGACCAAAAAAAACCTTGCAATGGATGCCGGATATCTTCAAAGTTAAGACTTACGAATCAGTCTTCTGAAAAGGATATATAAATGAAAATACATCCATTAGTATTGCATCCTGATGTACGCAATCTTGTATGCTAGCAAATGTCATGGCATCGAATAAGCCGTAATTTGAGTCTTAGGGCTTTTGGCAATAGAAAGAAAGCACGAATAGGTCATTACGTTCCATAGAAAACGGAAAGGGTTTTTGTGCCTTGTGGCCCAGGTCCGTAGGGACGCGATTGGCTTGCTTATGTCGACTCTGTGAGATATCAGCGACCAGCCTTAATGTGCTTAGCTTGCTGGAATTTTTATAAAGTTTTAAAGTTTCGTTTTCCTCAGTTTGCAAGGGATCCCTTTAGCATAGGAGGAGGAAAAGGATATTGCTGAAAGGAAAGGGCTGGCCGAGGTACGAAAGGACATTGTCTTTTTGCAAATTTTTTGCTCTAGATTTTGGCATGACAGCCATAAAATGTTAATAGTATCTCTTAAAATGGTGATCATAATAATTTATTTGAGGTGAATAATGCGTCTATATTAGTATGTGATACTTGAAAGGTAATCTAATGGACCCTAGTATTCGAGAAATTTTGTGAAATGTGAACTCTAGTATTTACATGAAATGTAGTTAAAAAAAACTTGAAACATAATTTATAGAACTCTTATTATTCACAAAATTGTAGTTAAAAAAACGTAGTCTTGTGAACTCTAGTATTCACATGAAATGTGGTTAAATGTAAAAAAAAAAAAAAAAAGAAACAAATCTTGAAACATAATGTAGAGAACTCTAATATTCACAAAAAAAAAAAAAAGTATTGGTTTTTAGTCGTGAATTATTTGCAAATGAACGCGATATCATTCATATTGATGAAATGAAATCAGATGATTATATTTGTCATAGAGAAAGAGTGATGGACAATTATAATACGTTTCGAAAATTGGAAAAAGGGGGAGGAGGTGTCAGCGGTCAATAATGAAATACAAACGCAAATATTCGGGGGAACAAAGATGAATTTCTCTTTTGAATTCATCCTCGTTTTGAGGGTGACATCCATTTATATTATTATTATTATTATTATTATTATTATTATTATTATTATTATTATTACTTGCTAAGCTACAAACCTAGTCGGAAAAGTAGGATGCTATAAGGCCTGGGGCTCCAACAGGGAAAATAGCCCAGTGAGGAAAGAAAACAAGGAAAAATGAAATATTTGAAGAACAGTAATAATATTAAAATGAATATGTTTTGTATAAAATATTAAAAACTTTTAAAAAAACAAGAGGAATAGAAATAAGGTAGAATAGTGTGCCCGAGTGTACCCTCAAGCAAGAGAATTCTACCCCAAGACAGTAAAAGACCATGGTACAGAGGCTATGGCACTATCCAAGACTAGAGAACAATGCTTTGATTTGGAGTGTCCTCCTAGAAGAGCTGTTTACTGTAGCTAAAGAGTCTCTTCTACTCTTACCAAGAGGAAAGTGGGCAGTGAACAAATACAGTGCAGTAGTTAACCCACAAGTGCTTTTAATTTGTTAATCGTGTTTTACTTTCCATTAGGAGGCTCAATACTATACAGTATTCTAGAAGTTTTGTTCCATCTGTGACCAAGGTGTGGAATGATCATCCTAAACGATAATTGAAACAGTAGAACATTAAAAAGTTCAAACTTGTAGCAAATGTTGTTTTTTTTGTTGTTACTGTTCTTAAAATTATTTATTGTTATTTTTTTCTCATCATTTATTTATTTCCTTATTTCCTTTCTTCCCTGGGCTTTTTTTCCCTGTTGGACCCCTTGGGCTTATAGCATCTTGCTTTTCCAACTAGGGTTGTAGCTTGGCTAATAATAATAATAATAATAATAATAATAATAATGATGATGATGATGATGATAATAAATAATAATAAATAATTTGAACCCTTAGCAAGGATTGCTATAGTTTGTGATTGTTGGGAAATTGAAATACAAACGCAAACTAATACAATATTAAATTTGAGAGGAAATAGACGCTGAAAACCTTTGGGCTTAATTCATGATATTGAAAATATCAGTTTTGTTCGAGAAATAGATTTCAGTTGCTTCCTGGTAGGAAGGAAGAGCTTTGTAATTGAGACGGAAGTTTCGAAATTCTTGTCTGCATTATTTCTTAAGGGAGGTTAATACCAATGTGATTAAAATTTTATATCTTTAATCGTTTGGTTTATACGATAGTATATATATATATATATATATATATATATATATATATATATATATATATATATATATATATATATATATATATAATTTGTATCAATGTGTTCACAAACACGTATTTTATAAGGAGTAGAGTTCTCTTGCTTGATGGTACTGTTTCCTTATTTCCTTTCCTCACTGGAATGTTTTCCCTGTTGAAGCACTTGCGCTTTTGAAACTAAGGTTGTTGCTTAGGTACTAATAATACTAACAATAGGCTGTTTGTGCATATACATGTATATACATATTGTAATTTTTTATTTTGAAAATAATGTTTAGGATCATCACAGTAAATTAATATGGTTTCGTGAACAATCTGATCTAATGCATTATAAGATATTGAGGAATTTTAACTGAAGTGTAAATAGGGACGCGTGAGCAGTTTAGCTAAACTAACATGAAAAAAATTTATTCCAGTTACCCAGCTTCAAGGTAAAAAGTAAAATGGACCCAACTCGGCATTTTTATGACGGGTTAAAGTTTTCTTCATATGCTGACTGTGCATAAACAAATTGCCCTTAATTTTCAACAGCAACAACTTGAAACTAAACTTCGCCTATTAATATGAGTAAATTACGTTTTTTTCTTATATGTTTGCTTCGGTTATTGCTATTAATATATAGTGTTTTTTCATTTTTGCTTTGATTCACTCTCCAAATTTAAAAAGTCGAAGAACAGAACAGATAAAATTTCCTTTTTGTTATTCATATTTTATTGAGCATGTAGAAAATACTTTTCGTCTTAAACCCCCCCCCCCCCCTCTTTAGTTTTGATATCAACCACTTCGAAAGGTTAATGCAGGCCTTTCAGGAATTCTAGGAATAAGTCATTCCTATCATAGTTAGTACATTTTTAAGAAATATATATTCAGTCTTATTAAAATATATTGACCAAATCAGTCTGGTTAAGAAATACAGGTAACATAATGATGGATATCTTAAACTGCTGCGATTCCATTAAAGGCTTAAAGGTTTAAAGGCCGATCATGAATGGCAGGAGCAAGGGACAGTGAAATTGTCCTTTCAGTAGGACAATGCCCTAGATACTGACCATGTATACATATGATCAGCGCCCAAGCCCGCTCTCCATCCAAGCCAGGACCAAAGTTGGCCAGGCAAGGGCTGCTGATGACTCAGCAGGTAGACCTATTAGGCCCCCCCCCCCTCATCCTTAGGTCACAAGGATGGTGAGGTTGGAGCCACCAAAGAAACTAACGGGTTTGAATGGGACTCGAACCCCAGTCAGGGATGTTACTACATCGGCCACCACATTTTAACGAATTGCTTCTGTTGCCGTGCAAAATGTATTCCGTAATTATTCAAAGTATTTTCCGAAGTAGCTTACTTAATACCTGTGAAGAAATTCAAAGAATTAATCTTGAGGTATGAGAAATTATATTTTGGTAGATTTTTTCATTTAAGTCTGTATCCTGAATTTCAGGCTTCTCATTCTATTTCATCTTTTGCCTTCATATTAAGTAGTAAGTTTCTCCTATCTCCATTGTTCGTAAATAATTATTACAATTGAAAAACGTAATTACTGTCTGATGCTAATAAATTTTATTTGTAAGTTATGTCATAAGAAAATTACTATTGTTTTTTACTTATTAAGTTAAAATAGTCGTTTTATCAGGATTCCTTCAGTCTTTTTTTCTAACTTTCACCCATTTTTGGTTATTAAGACAGATTTTTCTTCTTCCACTAATTTATGAGATTTAGCCGTCAAACTAGGTTTTGTAAAAGCATTTTTTATGATAATATAAGTTTTCATTAATTTAAGGTAACTTTTTTCTCCGAATTGATTATAGACTCAATCTACCTCCGATTTTCATGCTAATACTTCCAAACTCATGTACAATTTAAAGTCATTTAAAGATTTATTAAAATTGTTCAGTCGTGTTTTCAGTTTTTGTTTCTTAACTGAAAAACTATCACAAACTGTTATATGCCCATTGCTGAAACGGTAATGCCTTTTCCGACTTTTCTTTAAAGGCTCTGTCTCATATTCGTCCGGGTTGAATTTACCTCAATTGAAATAAAGTTTGTATCTGGGTAGGCTTCTCGTTGTTGTTATTTTTATGAGCATTGAGTGAATGGTATTACTGCCAACCAGTTACCCGATTTCTCCATTAACTCTTGTTGGTGTTACTTTTATGAGCATTGGGTGAATGGTATTACTGTCAACCAGTTACCTGATTTCTCCGTTAACTCTTCTTGGTGTTACTTTTATGAGTATTGAGTGAATGGTATTACTTTCAACCAGTTACCCGATTTCTCCATTAACTCTTGTTGGTGTTACTTTTATGAGTATTGAGTGAATGGTATTACTGTCAACCAGTTACCCGATTTCTCCGTTAACTCTTGTTAGTGTTACTTTTATGAGTATTGAGTGAATGGTATTACTGTCAACCAGTTACCCGATTTCTCCCTTAACTCTTGTTAGTGTTACTTTTATGAGTATTGAGTGAATGGTATTACTGTCAACCAGTTACCCGATTTCTCCGTTAACTCTTGTTGGTGTTACTTTTATGAGTATTGAGTGAATGGTATTACTGTCAACCAGTTACCCGATTTCTCCGTTAACTCTTGTTGGTGTTACTTTTATGAGCATTGAGTGAATGGTATTACTGTCAACTAGTTACCCGATTACTCGATTAACTCTTGTTGGTGTTACTTTTATGAGTATTGAGTGAATGGTATTACTGTCAACCAGTTACCCGATTTCTCCATTAACTCTTGTTGGTGTTATTTTTATGAGTATTGAGTGAATGGTATTACTGTCAACCAGTTACCCGATTTCTCCATTAACTCTGGTTGGTTGGTGTTACTTTTATGAGTATTGAGTGAATGGTATTACTGTCAACTAGTTACCCGATTTCTCCATTAACTCTTGTTGGTGTTACTTTTATGAGTATTGAGTGGATGATATTACTGTCAACCAGTTACCGATTTCTCCATTAACTCTTGTTGTTGTTATTTTTATGAGCATTGAGTGACTGGTATTACTGTCAACCAGTTACCAGATTTCTCCATTAACTCTTGTTGGTGTTACTTTTATGGGTATTGAGTGAATGGTATTACTGTCAACCAGTTACGCGATTTCTCCATTAACTCTTGGCTAACTCTAGTTGGATTTCCCGTCAGTGCCCTCGACCTGTCTGACATGTATTGATTTAGGCAATGGAATCGAGGCATTCTCATGATCATCTGTATTGTCTGTCATGTGTTTTCCAATTTTAATTATTCCTTTACATATTTTCTTTAGGAAAGTTGGTTGTTGGTTAGTTTTCTCGTGTTTAGGCCTTTTTTAACTGGTTAATAATTGGTAGAACAAAAATAACCTCAACAATGATGGTAATAAATTGCTTTGGAAATGCTGATATTAACCGACATAATCGTACCCTGGAAGGACCATTTCTGCAGTTATAATAATAATGATAAAGTAAAGTATAGTAATAACAATAACGATATTGAATTTACATACATATATGTCCCTATTGCAGATATATACATAAGTGTGTATGTATGTATGCGTACATATACTTTTTAGACTTAGTATATCTCAGGCAATTTTCCTTAAATATTAAAGCACTTCTGATGTAATCTATCTCAAGACAGGAATTAGCTGTACCCTCTCTTGTCCTTTGGGTTAGATTTTTTAAGGAAAAGACAGAGTTACTTAATATCTACTTCATTTATTTAACTCAAGTCGACAGGAATTTCTGACTATAGCTTGTAACTGTCATTAATTTATCCCTACTGGGAAATGACATTCTATATATGATTGCAGTGCATACATCCATATTAAAACTAGAATAAATCCGAAAAATATTTGTGAAACTTTTTTTCGCATAGAAATTCATGAAAATATTACTGAAAATATCTTGTTTTTTCAAGAAGCTTGAAAACTGTGGTGGGAATGATATTTTCATGAATTTATATGTATGACTAAACTGCCATTTTACATGGGTCGGCATTTCTGTATGATTGCCCTGATGATAGCCCTTAGTTGTTGTCTGAAACAGCTGTCGTCGTAAGTTGAATAAATGGAGCAGAATATTACATTGTCTTTTCCTTCAGAATCATATTCAGGAAGGCGAGAAAAGGTACAGAAAACAATAAATGAATTATCTTAAAATAATTGATGCCATTGGTTTTTAGCATGGATTACACACATGTATAAATATATATATATATATATATATATGTATGTATATATATATATATATATATATATATATATCCAATCAAGACTTCGGTGTATGCAAATTGGAATCGAAATGATAAGGGGGCAATTTAGTGCTCGGAGAAACATCCTTGGTTTGACAATGAATTTGACTGGAAATACAAATTCAGCCATGACAAAGGCAAAACCAAATTGATATGATACTCCGACAGTCTCTTTTGCATACTCAGAGCTTTCACTTCTCCTCACATTTCCTATTCAGGACATTACCTATATAATAGCGGAGATGGATGAGGAGGAGGAGGAGGAGGAGGAGGAGGAGGAGGAGGAGGAGACATGGGGAAGAGGGAGGCCAATGCCTCAAGAAAGGCAAAGGACGAAGGTTGGGAAACGTAGAAGAGGAGAGGAAGAGGTAAATGGAAGACGGGTGGAATTGAGCGAATGTGGAGGAAGTGAAGTGGTCGAATGAAGTTTTCAAGTATGTTGTAGAAGAGGAACGCGGAGTAGAAGTGTAACAATAAGGAAGTGGAAGAAATGAGAATATGAAAGAAGAAGAAATGATTTCATCCAAAGAGGAAACAGCGAAGAGCGTGAAATGAAAGTAAAAAAAAATAGAAGCAGGATAGATATGAAGTTAATGAAGATAACAGTAAAAAGTTGGGAAAAGAGATTGGAAAAAAAGAAACCAGAATTTTTTAAGGTTGCGAAAGTAGCATTTAAGCCAACTGAAGGGGATACAGAAGAAATGTGAATTACTAGAAAAAAATAATACGGTGTTGTTGGTTGAGAGTTCACATATATTATGAAGGAAGTGCTTGAGTCACTTGGAAGGTAATGGGCTATAGAATCTAACTCGTATTCAAATAACAAAAATCTTACTTTAGGTAAAATGTCTATGTAAATACTTGTATACTAGAAGTGTCTTTAGTTCAGCATCGTTTTGGGAAGGAGGAAAATGTGGGTAACTTTCATAACTAGAGAGAAGATGAACATAAATAAAACTGAGAATTTATATAAAATTCTGTTGACTTTAGCTTTTTATACCTGTGTATATATATATATATATATATATACATATATATATATATATATATACATACAAAGCGAGAGAGAGAGAGAGAGAGAGAGAGAGAGAGAGAGAGACTAACCAACCGACCAACTGGTGCTGAACGATAAGATGCTTGTGAATGTAGGTTTTTACGATCATGTATCAAGGACCTCGGTCAGTCTGTCCGTCTGACTTAAGTCTTTTTCTTTTTGTAGCCTGGAATATTTTTCCCTAACTTTCATGACTTTCCGTTCACCGGCACTAACTTTATTCGGCGTTTTTATCCCAGGATGAGTAATTGCTGTTAACCCTGTTAGTGTTTTGCAATGAAAATTAGTCCGTTCAGTCCCTTGTGTTTTTGTTCCGTTTCAGAAATGTTCCGGCAGGACACTTC
>NC_090752.1:16917888-16922888 GCF_036898095.1 Palaemon carinicauda
ATCACCATAAATTTCAGCCAGACAATACAAATCATCATATAGCAATGGGTATTCAGTTTTATTTTACTGAGGTATTGCTCAGCCTTTCAGTTAGAGTTAATTGCTATAATGGTTTATTAAGAAGTTTCTCTACAACCACGTGTAAGTTTTGTTTTGTTTTTGCATTGTGAACTAAATTTAGTCGAATTTTATTATTATTATTATTATTATTATTATTATTATTATTATTATTATTATTATTATTATTATTACTACTACTACTACTACTAGTTAAGCTACGACCCTAGTTGTAAATACAGGATGCGATAAGCCCAAGGGCTCCAACATGGAAAAATAGCAAAATGAGTAATGGAAATAAGGAAATAAAAAAACTATATGAGAGGGAACGAACAATGAAAATAGAATATTTTATGAACAATAAGAACATTAGAATAGATCTTTCATATATAAACTATAAAAAGAGACTTAGGTCAGCCTTTTCAACATGAAACCATTTGCTGCAATTTTGAACTTTAGAAGTTTTACATGGCCCTTATGGAGCCTAAAGATTTACAAGAGAATATATAAGAGTTATTTTTAGTACCATGCTTTCAAGTGCTTCAATAAAGATGTTGCTTCTTGTTTCGTATTCAACATATGTTTATTTTTTTATTTATTTTTTTTTTTCAGTAAAATCGGGCATTACACTGTGTAAAGATTAAGAAACCATGTGATAGTCATAGTATTCTTTCAAGCCATTTAACGTTTCATATCTTAAAATCAAGTTTTCATTTTTACAATTTTTCTTCCCCTTTTTTTTCGGTTTAAGTATTATTTTTATTTTTTATTTTTTTTTCTTCAGTAAAATCGGGAATTACACTGTGTAAAGATCAAGAAACCCTGAGATGGTCATAGTAATCTTCCAAGCTATTTAACATTTCATATCTTAAAATCAAGTTTCCTTTTTACAATTTTTCTTTCCCTTTTTTTCGATTTAAGTATTATTTTAATTTTTTATTTTTTTTCTTCAGTAAAATCGGGCATTACACTGTGTAAAGATCAAGAAACAATGAGATAGTCATAGTATTCTTCAAAGCCATTTAACATTTCATATCTTAAAATCAAGTTTTAATTTTTACAATTTTTCTTTCCCTTTTTTTTCGATTTAAGTATTGAGGTCTGCCACGGTATTCTCGGGAGATTTTAAACCTCTTGCGTCATGTAGGACAAGGAGAATATGCTCATTTGCATCGTGGTATGAGGCACTCTTTACAATTATTTTGATTAATCATCACTTAAATTCTCGTTATGCATATAACAAGAAGTGGGATTTTGAATTTTTCATCATTACCGCACATACTTTGTCTCAAATGCTGAGCTTTATCACAACAAATATTCCCGTGAAGGAAAATATCTTTAGTTTTTATTCTATCTATATCAACTAAGATATTTTGCCCTTTCGGTAATATGAGAAATTACACGTGATAGGAAC
Source organism: Palaemon carinicauda (assembly GCF_036898095.1). Taxonomy (NCBI): domain Eukaryota; kingdom Metazoa; phylum Arthropoda; class Malacostraca; order Decapoda; family Palaemonidae; genus Palaemon; species Palaemon carinicauda. The sequence goes on from NC_090752.1 coordinate 16,919,360, forward strand.
TGTTTTTGGCAGTGTCCCTTTTGGAGTTAAGATTGTTATTTTTCATGCTAAGGGCCAGCAAAAAATAATGATACGGGCTCTCTCTCTCTCTCTCTCTCTCTCTCTCTCTCTCTCTCTCTAAATTTGGTTTGGAATATAATGACTAGTAGCTTAACATGAGTATTTTTATCATCATTATTATTATTATTACTAAGCTACAACCCTATATATATATATATATATATATATGAATATATATATATATTATATATATAAATATATATATATATATTATATATATAAATTATATATATATATATATATTATATATATAAATTATATATATATATATATATGTATATATATGTATATATATATATATAATATATATATACTGTATATATATATATATATATATATATATTTATGCACACACATATACACATATGAGTTTTTGTATTCATATATGCATGCATATATTCATATATACACTGCTGGTTACAGTAAAAAAAAAATATGACTTGCAAAATCTCCTGTAAAACTTGCAGGGAAACGGGAAGGCTTTGTCATTCTGACACCATCCCCTTCAAAGGGAAAACTGTAGTACGGTGGAAAACACAAGTGGGAACCGAAACACACACAGACACTGCTTGTGTATTTTTTATCGCAATAGCTGTGATTTTACTATTTTAATTCATGCTTAGTTTTCTATGCCCCTGTCGTAACTAAGATAATAGGGTCTCCATGTCTTTCTTCATTAATTTTACCAAGCTTGAGACTCCTAGTTTTCTTTTTTTTTTTTTTTTTTTATCATTCTCCTATAAGGTCACGTGTTGATGGATATTTGCTGTTTGTGCATAGAATAGGTAAAGGAGTCTGATTTTAGTTCCAGTATCATCAGAATAGATGCTCACCATATCATTAGCTGGGCAAGCTCACTCCCCCCCCCCCCATTGTGGTGCCCAAACACTTCACTGGCCTCCTCAGTAAACAGCTTAAATTTACGGGCCCGGGCGGGGATCGATCTGCTGCCATGTGAATGCAAGGCGAGCGTGTTACCACTGTACTAGCCAGGAGGCTAATACAGGGTCTCCAGGTCTTTTGTCATTAATTTTAACAAGCTTCAAACCTGTAGATTTAAAAATGAAATATATCATTCTCCTATAAGTTAACGTGTTGATGGAGTCATTATGATATTTGCTGTTTGTGCATAGAATAGGTAAAGGTATCTGATTTCAGTTCCAGTACCATCAGAATAGATGCTCACCAGAACGTTAGCTGGGCAAGCCCAACCCCCCATTGTGGTGCCCAACACAGCAGTGGCTTCCCCAGTAAACAGAAACTAACCGCCCCGGACGGGGATCGATCTGCTTTTATGCGAATGCTAGACGAAAACGTTACCACACTCCAGGTCTTTCTTCATTAGTTGTAACAACCTTCAAACCTTTAGATTTTTTTTAAAAATCCATCATTTTCTTATAAGGTAACGTCTTGATGGACTTCATATAATAATAAATTAACAAATTGTCTTATACTTTCTATAAAAGAAGTTTTACGTAACTCCTAATAGCTATTTACGGCCTTTTTGATTTGGTGATCGACCTTTAGATCTTGTTTAAAGTTTTAGCAAAAAGATAATCACGTTTTAATCAAGAACAGAGCTGAGGTCAATATCTTTAGTTATTCGTGTTATATAAATCAACCGGTCTTAATAAATGGAAATAATTTTTTATAGTAGATTTCTTTGTGAAAATCTATTAATATTATTATTATTGCACCTACTACTGCTACTACTGATGTTGTTATTATTATTATTATTATTATTATTATTATTATTATTATTATTATTATTATTATTAATTAATTAATTAATTAATTATCATTATTATTAGTATTATTATTAATATTTTCAGAACAGTAACAACATTAAAGTAAATATTACATATAAAACTATAGAAACTTTAAAATTAAGAGGTTAGAGAAATAAGATAGAATAGTGTGCCCTAGTGTACCCTCAAGCAAGAGAGCCCTACTCTCAACAGGAACTTCACTCTCGTTTTATCTTGCTCGTTCGAAGTATTCAACATTTCATATGACGCATTGCTTATTTACTGGTGAATCGTCACTGTCAAAGGACCCACAGAATAAGAGAGTCTTCAGTTTCCTCTTGAAAGCCTTAAAATCTTCAATCATTCGGAATGTCTTGTGGGAGCTTATTGTATATATCCTGTTGTGGATACAGTCGTACATTGAAATGTTGAACTGATATGGATATAACCAAGCAAAGCTTGCATTGCACGCTGCAATTTGACGTATGAATATGACGTCACTAATAGCCTATGTAATAAAATTTTATTAACACTAACATGTACTCTACGTCGCATTTGATGGGTCGCTCGCTCCCGCTTTTGTAACTGCATGTCCATTTGGAAGGCAGAAATAGATATAAAAACTACAATAGAATAATTGGTACTAAAACAATTGTGCTATTAAGATTTTTATAGGGAAGGAAACTTTTTTTCTCTCTTTTTTTTTTTTTTTTTTTTTTTTGCGAAGTGGATTACTTTTTAGTGAGGTGGTGGTGGTGGTGGTTTTTTTTTTTTTTTTTTTTTTTTTTTTTTTTTTTTTTTTTTTTTTTGAAAATTGTGTTTAGTGAATGGTTTGTCAACATATATTTATATATGAGTACAGCAATCCGTGTTTGAAAAGGCTTAGAAATTAAATAGCAGTACTGTATTCATATTAGGGTTACTTTCCTTGTTAGTAAATACATTTTTAGAGTAATAAATTTTTATTTATTGAAAGTACATATGTTTATATGGTGAAGTATAAAAAGGGCATTGGTTCATTAGAGAGAGCTTTCAAGATCACCATAGATTTTTTAGTGATATATCCTCAGCTAGTTAAATCCCTTAATGTAATAAAACAGCTTTCTAAGTCCCGAAAGTCCTGTTTGGTCCGCTGATTTTCTGTAAATTTTATATATATATATATATATATATATCTATATATATATATATATCTATATATATATATATATATATATATAGATATAGATATATAGGTAGATGCTGTTAAGTGGTGTTCCATAATAAAGTTTTTAAACATTTATTATTATTATTATTATTATTATTATTATTATTATTATTATTATTATTATTATTATTAGTGAAAATTTGCGGCTTCTGTTGCTTCCTCTTAACTAAAATGCATGATTTAAATTTTGATTTGTTGTAGAAAACTGTCGGTTACAATAATGCAATGTTTAATGACAAGATGGGAAATATACATTTGTATATGTCCATAATATATCATAAAATACATGTCCAACTCTCTTTTTTTTCTACTTTATAGGGTACACCTACACATATTTAGTAAATTTGTAATCAGCAGAATTTTTATAATTTTCAGAAAACAACCATGAAAATTAATTGAATTAGTTTTTTTTAATGGCCAATTTTCTCTCTCTCTCTCTCTCTCTCTCTCTCTCTCTCTCTCTCTCTCTCTTAGTTACAGCTGTCTTAAAAGTTCTTCTTCAGTATTTTTTCCC
>NC_090752.1:16930388-16942888 GCF_036898095.1 Palaemon carinicauda
CGCTTTTGTTATATTGCCATGGCTATTTCAATTACTTTTTAAAGTACACAGACTTTTAAAAGTATATTGCGTTTCTTATTTTCCATTGTAGGTCGCCTATATCAGGATCCCTGTACACAAGAAAAATGTATTGTCACAAAATGCTATCTCTATATCTATTCTCCTTTCTCAGGTGCCCTATATACAAACCCTCGTTCCTGTAATGCTCATTTCCCTCTACTTGTGATATCCTTATTTATTTTTTGATACATATGCGTCCCAGGCCTCCCTTTTTATTATATGCAAATGAGATTCGCTGACTTGCCTTCTCATTTTTCTAGGAAGCCTCTCCTCAGCTTTGAGATCACATTTGCCTTCCCCCCTCCGCCAGAAGGAAGTATTCCCAACGGCTGCATCATTACCCTCGCTAGCATGTTTGGTGGGAGGTGAACATTTGACCTATGTCTGTTTGTTAACAAAATATCTCAAGAATAGATGAATGCATTTTGGTGAAATCTTCTGAAGACTTACTTTGGGTGATCGGGTCTGTCTTTCGTTCCTTAAGATTGTTCCACTTTGACGTTTTACATTGCTAACATTATTCTTGAATTCGTTATGGTGTTTCCATTTTTCCATAAAATGTGTCGTAACTAACGTGCCGAGAATATTTCCTTAATTCTACATTTGGTAATAAATGTCTCAAAGCCTCTTTAAAGCGTCTCAACTTCGTCCAAAAAAAAAAAAATAAAATTGTTAAAGTCTTGAGTATATTTTCGAAAATAGATATTCCCCGGTAAATGTTTTCCCAACACATTTCGGAAAGAGTGAATATAAAACATCAATTATGCAACCCAACCTAACCCCTGAGAACCGGACTCTGCACAGATTTGCACTGTTCGTACTGATGGATTATTTCGCGAAAGAGACAAAAACTTCAAATAATATTTTCAGTCGATTTGGACGCCTTGGCGAAGCTAGTTCTATCATTTTCGTTTGTAGGTCTTTGATAAACTCTGTTAGGCTTTTCAACACGATAGTAGTCAGGATGCCAGAGAACTTCAAATCAGTCAATCAATCAACACGATAGTAGGCATATTGATAAACGTCTCCTTGATCATGAATTTTAGTGTCTAGTATATGCATAAATTTTCTTCCTATGAACATGGTTTCAATAATAATTGATTTAGTGCAGGAAGCGCTTTGTGCTAGTTTCAATGTATTGCTATTTCCAAAATGCATGATTCATTCTTCTTTAAGAATTCATTGGTATTTTAGGACTTATATTACATTTGCTCAAAGTGTGTAATGATTCTATTTGGGTTTTGATATATCCTTTCTATTATTACTAATATTTTGCTCTGGTTATTTTTATTTTATTGTTACTTATGTTGAAGTAGTAGATTATATCTTATATTTGTTTCTTCAGTATAGACCAGTTACAGTAGACTTGTGAAATCGCTCTTCCATCATTTTAAGGCTATTTCCTGACAAACGAGATCTTGAATGTTGGCATGTCTAGACTTCTATTATTTCATCATCATCATCATCTCCTCCTACGCCTATTGACCCAAAGGGCCTTGGTTAGATTTCTCCAGTCGTCTATCTTTAGTTTTCAATTTAACACTTCTCCATTCACCATCCATTATTTTATTAATTACATTTCACAAATGAATAAGGAACATTCGGTGGTCTGAGTCGTGGGAAAAATTGGAAATGGACTAGATTCAATCTTGAATGTCCCATTTATGATGTAAATTCATACATATATACACATGAATTTATAATACTAGTAAGACCATATGATTAAATACTTTTAATTTTAGAGAATGGCATTTTAATTTTCATGATCTCATTTTGTTAACCAAAATCTCTCTCCTATGCTTATCGTTCTTTTAATATCGGTCATATGTCCTTGGGAAACATTTACTGTCTGTCCTAAATACGTATATTCATTAACAATCTTTAGAGATTCGTCCATAACACTGCTATTCCTAATGCACATATATATATATATATATATATATATATATATATATATATATATATATATATATATATATATATATATATACTGTATATATATATACTGTATATATATATGTATATATATGTATATATATATGTATATATATATATGTATGTATGTATGTATATATATATATATTTATATATATATATATGTGTGTGTGTGTCTGTGTCTGTGTCTGTGTGTGACTATACTCACACATACATATACCTATATGTACAGTAGTATACAGTATATACACAAATTGACATATCATTGTGTATATATAAGAACTAAATTGGTTATGGTTATTAAAGGAATATAAGTGAATAATTGGGTTCTCAATTTACCCACCTGTATTTTACTTGTTCTGTCATGATTGGATGGCGATAGAATATCGTTGATGGGATTAAACTAGTATGCAGTATTATGTTCCCTTTTATCTAATTGATTCTCTCATCCTGTAATTGTTATAGAATTTCGCTTATGGGAAGCGTTTGCTCCTTTTTTTTCCTATTTGTATAACGATCTTTACAGATTTTTTTTGCCTCGTTGAATATTCCTACTTAATCATCATCATCATCTCCTCTTACGCCTATTGATGAAAGGGCCTCGGTTAGATTCCGTCACTCGTCTCTTATCTTGAGCGTTTAAATCAATATTTCTCCATTCATCATCTCCTACTTCACTCTTAATAGTCCTCAGCCATGTAGGCCTGGATCTTCCAACTCTTCTAGTGCCCTGTGGAGCCCTGATAAAAGTTTGGTTAAATAATCCGTGCTAGGCGGTATATCTTAACAATCCATGTTTGCCAACGGTTATCTAAGCGGATGAGCAACTTGGTGGAGTAACGACAACTTTGGGTGTGGAGGAAATGCCCCCCTAAATCTCGATGAAGTAACTGGCAGCAAGGAGACGGATTGGGTTTAAGGCGATAGACAAGATGTTGTTTCGGCTTTTACTCCTGATACTTGGCAGTTGTTCTTATGGAATGAGTAGAGATTCCTACATTAACTTGATCAATATTTGGCCAAGAATAGTAAAATATCCTTTCAATTATAAGGTCATTGAATTAGAACAAGAGAAATTACTTGCATTGATAATGATTATATTTGTTTTTACCAAATTAATTTCTTTTCCCGCCCTATTAGTAGTTTCCTTCACATACAAGTATATAGTAGAGAGGAAACCTATATTGATATCAGCACGTTTCTGTCAAATGTATACTCTGAACTTTGATTGAGTTACCTCAACCCCCCCCCCAGAAAAAAAAATGAAACTACCGAATGTAAGCTTCATTAGAAGATACAGATTGATTTTCGTTGGGTATAAGTAGTTATGTGTTATCTCAAGCAGTGCCATAGATTTCATTTATGAACTTTTGGCTTTTCATCGTTTTATCGCGTTATAGATTCTGAAATCCAGTCCTCGATAATGTCGAAGTTATTGGTGGTCCAAGTTCGGAAAATATGAGTGTTTTTAGTTGTACTGCACGTGTTTCATTCATGCTTGTTACACTGTAATGCTATTGTTTTTTATCTCTCGCTCTTTCCCGCACTGATAATAAGAAAAACCCGTTTAATCTTGCCCTCGCATGTTTCACGTTGTTGGAATTTTTGTGCTATTGTTGCTCTCAACTCCTTGTATATAAGGTAATTATCTTGTTGAATAAAGTCACTTGCATTCACTTCGCCTCTATGTTATTACCTAATAGCTAGTTTGCGACATGGTAATAGCAGTAATGAAAATGATTGTGAGAGAATCAATATTAATACCCTAATTATTATTATTATTATTAATTGCTAAGCTATAACCCTAGTTAGAAAAGCAGGATGCTATTGGCCCAGGGGCCCCGACAGGGAAAATAGCCCAGTGAGGAAAGGTAACAAGGAAACTAGAATATTTTAAGAACAGTAATAACATTAAAATAAATATTTCCTTTATAAACTATAAATAGCTTTAACAAAACAAGGAGAAATTAGATAGAATAGTGTGCCTGAGTGTACCCTCAAGCAAGAGAACTCCAACCCAAGACAGTGGAAGACCATGGTACAGAGGCTATGACAGTACCTTAAGACTATAGAACAATGGTTTGATTTTGGAGTGTCCTTCTCCTAGAAGAGCTGCTTACCATAGCTAAAGACTCTTGTACCCTTACCGAGTGTTGAGTAGCCGCTGAACAATTATAGTACAGTAGTTAACCCCTTGGGTGAAGAAGAATTGTTTGGTAATCTCAGCGTTGACAGGTGTATGAGAACAGAGGAGAATCAGTAAAGAATAGGCCAGACTATTCGGTGTATGTGTAGGCAAGGGGAAAGAACTGTTACCAGAAAGAAGGATCCAATGTAGTATTGTCTGGCCAGTCAAATGACCCCATACCTCTCTAGCCGTAGTATCTCAACGGGTGGCTGGTGGCCTGGCCAACCTACTACCTAGGATTAAGAAGATTTGAATATGTCCATATGTCCCTTTATCTATACTTCAGTGAATATGCCACAATTACCTTATCATCTCAAGTTCAATTACATTCTTGAAAGAATTTTCATTCAAACTTTGCTCACGTAGGGATTATCTTGTAAGAATATTCATGAAGGGAGATTTTTCCTCTTCTCTGTTTGTCTGTTCGTCAGTGTGCACTTTTTTTCCAGCTTGTAAATTCCATAGATTCCCGACACAACTTTCAAATTGGCCCAACTTTTTCACATACTTGGAATGCTTGCGCCACTAATGACGGGACTTGAGATGACTTAAAGGTTACTAATCTTCTGAAATTGGCCATGACCCGCATATTAAGAATAGCTGCTTTATTGTGATTTTAATTATTATTATTATTATTATTAGTTATTATTGTTATTATTATTGATATTGTTGTTATTATTGTTATTATTGTTGTTGTTATTGTTATTATTATTAGTAGTATTATTATTATTACTCTTATTATAATTATTTGTTTGATTTAGGTGAAAGTTCATTTGGAAGCCTCAAGGTCTCTATTTACTTACTTTATTGAATAGTAAATTTTTATATTAGAAGAATTTTTTAAATGCATGGAGAGCTTAACTTGTTTAGAGACTAGCCATACATTTTACAGTAAGCCTATATTGCCTTTAGGCATTCAACTTTTAACTTTTCTACCAAACATAGTTAGCAAAGGCGATTCTGATCTACTCTTCCTGAATTTTCATCCACTTTTATTGAAGTATTTTGTGCATCTTAATTGTTCTAAAACGTTTACTCTGCCAGATCCTTGAGGTCGTTCAAGAATCTTATATTAACTTCTGGCATGAAACCCTATGTCATCAATTTCAATTATGTTATTTTCGTTTTTAACACTTCTTAATGATGTTTTTCTAAAACACCCTTGTTTTCATCTCATTCTGTAGCTGGTAAAATGAATTGTAAAAGTTCCTGTCTTTCTGGATTAGCATTTTTAATGTACGAAAATAGATTTCAACTTTTAGGTTTGCTTCTTTGTGAGCCATTCACTACCTTTTAAGATTTTAACAAAATTTTATATTGTTATTTGTATAGTATCATTTTATTGATTTTTTCTTGTTTTCTTCTTCTGGTACATTTTTAGTAGCCATTTTGTTTGACATTGCATATAATATGCTCCTTTAATCAGTTGCTCTTTTTATGTATTGTTTCATTCGGGTAAATCAGTTATAGAGGGCTAATTTGTAGCATTGTATTTTTGGAAAACGTGAATTGTTTTTAATTACTGATGATATTTCAATGATTTTCATGTTATAGTAATTTGTAGTTAACTAGTTATATTTTGTATTGCTTGATTATTTTGTTAAAGTGGCTGAATATTTTATCTGATTTTATGTATTTCTTAAAGAGAATTCATTTATGACAAACTGGCTTTTAACTTAAGAAAGGCAAATGCTACAGAACATCACAATGAGTAACTTGCTCTGTAATTATAAACGTTATGTTAAAAAGTAAAATTTAAAATTTATTGTTTTATAGGTAACGAAATTTCTTTAAAATTTTAAAGATCTAATTTATATTGTGGACCGACGTCTTAGTTCCCGATGGTTTTCCCATCGTCTTTGAGGGGAAAGAGAATAGTTTTCCTCAAGAGGCCTTTTTATCTTCTTTCATCTCGGAAGAACCACCCTTTGATACATATTCTTTAGGCATCTATTAAACATCGATGTCCTCCTCCTACCGGTGACCTTTCCAATAAACCCAAGTGATAAAGTTCCGCGGACGTTCTTTCTCCTTCCTTTGCTATTTCAATATTGAACGAGGATCCTTTGTGACGACACGGAGACTTCCAAGAGATGTTTAACAAATACATCGAAACTCTTTCTCTCTGTCCCTCTCTCTCTCTACGGTCTGGAGACAAAGAAAGAGATCCCCGAAAAATGAGCGACGGGGTGTATTGTTTTAACCTAATTGGATGAATCATGTGGTTTTTAGCGCCGTCAAAGGGACCCCCCGAGTCAAAAAGTAAAATGAAATGGTGAATTCGTCGGAGCAGTTTACGGCTCAGGTAAACACGACGGGAGAAAATGCCCCCGTGAAAAAATTTGCCGTTATTTTTCCTCATCAGATGTATTCAGAATGATCAAGAGGCAAATTGGAGGAAATTGTGAAAGGAGAGAGAGAGAGAGAGAGAGAGAGAGAGAGAGAGAGAGAGAGAGAGAGAGAGAGAGAGTATTCAGAATGATCAAGAGGTAATTTGGAGGAAATTGTGAAAGGACATAGAGAGAGAGAGAGAGAGAGAGAGAGAGAGAGAGAGAGAGGAGAGAGAGAGAGAGAGAGAGAGAGAGAGAGTATTCAGAATGTTCAAGAAGCAAATTGGAGGAAATTGTGAAAGGACATAAAGAGAGAGAGAGAGAGAGAGAGAGAGAGAGAGAGAGAGAGAGAGAGAGAGAGAGAGAGAGAGAGAGAGAGAGAGTATTCAGAAAGATCAAGAGGCAAATTGGAGGAAATTGTGAAAGAACATGAGAGAGAGAGAGAGAGAGAGAGAGAGAGAGAGAGAGAGGAGAGAGAGAGAGAGAGAGAGAGAGAGAGAGAGAGAGAGAGAGAGAGAATTTTCAAGAGGCAAATTGGAGGAAATTGTGATCAGAACATATGAGAGAGAGAGAGAGAGAGAGAGAGAGAGAGAGTATTCAGAATGTTCTAGGCAAATTGGAGGTTATTGTGGAAGAACACACACATACAGACGCGCACACACACACATATATATATATATATATATATATATATATATATATATATATAGAGAGAGAGAGAGAGAGAGAGAGAGGAGAGAGAGAGAGAGAGAGAGAGAGAGAGAGAGAGAGTTTTCAGGTGGGGAGTGAAATTGAGTACGAACTGAGAAACTAACGCATGACGTCAGGGAAAAGAAAAGACGGGGAATGGACCCTAATGGAGATGGGAAAACAATGCAATTTAGTTTAGGAAAGTGAGGAAAAAGAAAATAAAATGAAGTAAAACTGAATATAGATTGTACCCATAGGTCTCTCTTCCCCTTCTCCCAGCCCTGAGAAAAGTAATATTATACTGCGAATTGCTTCGCAGGGTGGCACCTAGAATCATTGCATGGGAAACCGATGTTTGGAGGAACGGAGGAAAACTTATGGAAATTATAAACAAACTGAGGAAGGGAGGATGGATGAGGGGGACTGCAAGTAAGGAGTAGGGAAAAAATCAGGTAAGATATATAGCAGATGAGGCTGTGATTGTTGAAGGAGTTTGTGATAAGTGGATGGACTTGCCGCCTGAGAGGTAATGGGCAATTTTAGGATTCTAGGAATTGTTTGGAATACGTATCATGACTAGGATTCTATAAAGATCTAACTGGGAGGCTAGTTTGATTTAGATTGTAAAGCATGATTTTTAATGTTATTGTATTTTCAAACCAATAGATCTCTGATTGTTATAACTTGTTTTTAAATCGACCCTTTTTATTATCATATGCTTTGTGGGCGTCAATTAATAGTATTAAAATCTGATTAAGCTTTTCAGGTATATGTGCGTATGCCTGTACATAGTATAGTCTAAAGTCCATTGTTTACTTATAGTTATGTTCAATAAATTCCTATATAGAGTTTTAACAATGGGAATACTTTCACTGTTAGTGTGCATTGATATGGCTCACCACGGCAGTATTGGACTTTCTTACTTTGCCACATATATGAATTCGTTTGTGTGTGTGTTTGTGTATATATATATATATATATATGTGTGTGTGTGTGTGTGTGTGTGTGTGTGTGTGTAGAAATCACGAAAGCTGACACGTGATGAATATAAAATGTATTTAGCCACGAAAGGAAAAATGAAAAGACTTGATTGGAGTTAGTACTTTCTTCCACTCATGACATTATCAAACTCAACATATATATATATATATATATATATATATATATATATATATATATATATATATATATATATATATATATATATATATATATATATATAAATATGTATATATATATATATATATATATATATATATATATATTTGTGTATGTAAATGTGTGTGTTTTTGCGTTGTTTACCCTCAAGAATATTTTTATCAAGTAATGAACATCCTCTTCGTACAATTTGTAAGTTGCAGTAGGATGCTTTACATAGGAAATTGAAAAACGCCAGTAGTTCTTAGCAGGTACAACGAATTTTGCTAAAGGTAGATTCATAATAAATAAATGTATGATAAATTCCATACATTGATAAAAACAGACAGAAAAGTCACAAATAGCAATTTGCCCATTAGTACATTGTCACATTTTGGCTTGTTTTTTAAAACAGTAATATAACATGCTTGAAAAAAAATAAAAGATTAAAGCTTTTTACCAAACATAGAAGTTTATGACTTAATGAGAAATAAATTAATGAAAAAATGAAGGCATAGACGAAAACTTTGGAGAGCGAAACAAAAAGAGTTTTGTAACGAATTATAAGGAATGATGGAAAACTATTCTCTGTTAGGCGTGTTTTTATTTAAAGCTGTTGATCAAAATATATATTACGTAAATGATTATACGGTATTCAAGTGAAGAAAACTAAGGTGAGCATAGAAAGGTGGTTTTTGAAAAGAGCCAAGATCATAAATAAAAGCAGGGGCAATAGTAATAAAAGAGCATGTATTCTGATGGAAAGGTTTGGCAATTGGCGAAGGTTAGGACCAAATAGAAGGCCCTTTGCACAGGTATTGGTGTCCTGTCTATCAGTATCAACTTCTTCCACGCTTTCTCTATTTTCAATTTATCAAGGAATGAAATGTCCACCTCTGTGTTATTGCATTTTAGAAGACCGTAAATTTTGTGTGACCAATTGTGCATATGTTATTTACGTAGCGGATAATTTCTCTGGCTTTTGAGTTATAATAATTATCATGCATTCTGAAATATCTTCCCAAATCCTACTAGAATTACAATGACACCAGGAGATTTCCAGCCTCTAGCATATGTTTTTGTTCACTTGATTATTGCTCATTTAGTCTTTCATAATATTTCTTTATTTTAAAACATTGCTAAAATCTTTGGATATAAGAACACATTTAAGAAAAATTGTGACGTTTTTCGCCTCCTGAGAATATTCCAGATCCTTTCGACTCTGTCAAAGAAAACTGTATTTTCGATACCTTATTAATTTGTTTTGATCAAAATGATATTTTCAAGACCCTGCCATGAGTCTTTGGTAATAAGATTTCTAAGCGTTGTCCAAAATTTGACCATAGACACATTCTGATGTTGTTGGATAATGTCTTTAACTATAGTCCATTTCTTTTAGCGATGCATATTTGCACCGACTCGCAGCGGTGCCCTAATAGCTCGGAAAAGTTTCCGGATCGCTGATTGGTTGGACAAGATAATTCTAACCAATCGGCGATCAGGAAACAATTTCCGAGCTAAAAGGACACCGCCGCGAGTCGGTGCAAATATGCATCGCTAAAAGAAATGGACCATAGAAGGGGATTTACCACTTAATGACGATTGTCTGGTCTTAGTGGACTTTTAAGTCGCCAGCAAATATCTTTTAGCTGTTGATGTTGGCCACTGGAAAAGTTTCATTATTTTTATTACTTTCTAAGCAACAACCCTAGTTGGACAAGCAAGATGCAATAAGCTCAGTGGCCCCAACAAGGAAAATAGCCCAGTGAGGAAAGGAAACAAGAAAAAAAAATAGAATATTTTAAGAGGACTAACAATATTAAAATAAATATCTTCTACGTGAGGAGATTTCAAGACTCCAGCATATATATGTTCACCAAAATATTCACAATCATTGTTTGTTTCCTTTGACGTCACACAAAATTATTTAAGGCCTATTGGTAAGGAATATCTTGAAACTTGCTAGGCATATTAATTCTTGGTTCAAGTAGTAGGTGGAATCATTGCACTCTCTCTTCTTCTTCTTCTTCTTCTTCTTCTTCTTCTTCTTTTCTTGCGGGGTTGAATTAATGTTTTTGTCTGTCAGTTTCGTGTGTATTGAAGTATGGTGAATGTTCTGCCTTGAGGAAAATGTTTTTAGCAGTTTGGCTACTCCATAGATGTTTATACTTAACATTATAACTCAAAAGGCATTTAGAATATAGGTTATTAAAAGTGATTAGAAATTCGACAATTTATTGATTCTGCACGCATCAGCAATTTTTCATATATCGCAAAACTATTCCGGTTTGCAACGGATAATTAAAAAAAAAAAAGATATATATATATATATATATATATATATATATATATATATATATATATATATATATATACATAGGACGAATAAGGTTTAAGGTGCTAAGAATGTAACTTGATATTAAAAAAAATACTTTGAAAATAGTATTTTATCTAGAATTCCTATTGCCTAATTATACAGCACTGCATTCTTCATAAAACTATTCTGAGAGTCATTAAAAGAAAAAATACAAATTGAGTTGAATAATTAAGTCTATGTAATCAAACTATTCCTTGTTAAAAATAGTAATGCCGGATTTGTTATGTATATATGGTGTTTAGTTCTTTGTCTTACATGTGTGCTAACCTAAGTTAACCTTTTCCTCACTTTTTCAGTACTAAATAAAGATTGAACGGTACTTGGATATATATTATTAAATAGTAGTAACAGAGCTTTCGTTTAAATAAAATCAGTTTGTAATACTTGTTCCGGAACCTGAGAACATTCTTGAAACTTCTACTGTTTACACGATATTGACGAAAACACTGTTATTAGCTCAAGTCCTCTTATCAGTAACCCTCCAGCCAGCGGCTTATTTTTCCAAAAGGGAAAGATGAAATAGAAAAAAAAAATGAGGATGAAATTGAAGCAAGGAAGATATCAGGGTAGAAGGTTGGTTTAGCCTGATGCATCATAAATAGATCCGAAATGAATAGTAAATACTCGTTTCGTTGCAAAGGCTCACTTATTCCACTTGATCCTCGTCAGAGAACAGGAAAAAAAAATATTCAACCGGTCAATTTAAAAGGAACAAATATTTAGTCACTCAGACTGACCTTTAAGGCTTAGGATAAAAGAGGGAGACCCATATAAAAATACCCCACCTGTATCAACGGAAGGAATATAAACATCTTCACGTTTCATCCATTTTCGAATAGGCCGCCCCGCAAACAAAAGGCGCATTTGCATATATAAGCAATCGCCCTCTCTTTGGGTTTGCTCGTGTGCGTTTGGCTCGACTTTGACAAACAAATGGAGTAAACAAAGCCATTATACGTTAATGTCTGATACAAATGAAGGTAATTGAGAAATTTATATTCTGGTAAACGTCTCTGGAAATGGAGATGAATTCAGCCATAACAGAAAAAAGGCGGCTTTGAAGCCCCTGTCCGAGAAACAAAGACCAGCAGTGTAGGGATGGGGGTGCTCTCTCTCTCTCTCTCTCTCTCTCTCTCTCTCTCTCTCTCTCTCTCTCTCTCTCTCTCTCTCTCTTGATTATATTACCGTGTCCTCGGCGATTCTCTAACAGTTTGTTGTTCTTGTTTGTTCGTTAATAAAGCGAACTTTCATTAGCTGTAAACGAATTTCTGTCTAATTCTGTGCCGTGTATTGGCCTGTAAAAGGGTTCCCAGGGTTTGCCGTCCTTTTCACATTCTCGTTCAAAATATATAATTTTTTTTTCTTTTTTTTTTCGCAGATGATGGCGACATTCACTCTAGTGGTTATTGAATTTGGCCTATTCGTGCTGATTAGATTGTGGTTCAAGCGTTCAAGTTAATGCGCTAGTAATATTCATAAGGATATAAAATTTTCCCCATATACCGAATTGATACAATACCATATTTGATCATTAATTATATTTGAAGGTTTAATTTTTTTAGATGATTTTAGTAGTTTCAAATATTGTTTTTAAATTACATGCTCAAGATACCGCATTTCAAAGTATTCATTTGATAAGAAATTTTTTTAAGTTATACAAATACAAAATTAACTATCATAATGATTTACGTTAAAAGACAAGAAAGCTGTTGATACATATATTAAAATGGTTATGCATTTTGTATCTAATCTGATTGTGATCGTATTCCAATTATATAGGCAT
>NC_090752.1:16950388-16962461 GCF_036898095.1 Palaemon carinicauda
ATATATATATAAAGGTAGCAAATGACGATGTAATTCATGCTGAAACCAACTATTCACCCTAGCTAGGACCAAGGAAGTCCCGGCAATGGCTGCTGATAACTCTGTAGTGTTATTATTATTATTATTATTATTATTATTATTATTACTTGCTAAGCTACAACCCCAGTTGGAAAAGCAGGATGTTATAATCCCAAGGGCTCCAACAGGGAAAATAGCCCAGTGAAGAAAGGAAATAAGGAAATAAACTACAAGAGATGTTTAGGAATAACAACATTAGAATAAATCTTTCATATATAAAGTATAAAAACTTCAAAATAACAAGAGGAAGAGAAGAAATAAGTTAGAATAGTGTGCCCGAGTGTACCCTCAAGCAAGAGATAGGCATATATTCCATAACACCATCTCTCCCGTAAATTACAATAACGGCATTAATGGTAACATTTATGATAACTACAAGGTGTACTCGAATTCCCGACCCATGGAATGCTTACCATGGAGGTTCCACGTGGCTACAACAATAAAACTCCTCAGATAACCCAAAGTATAAAATTTTTTCTTTCTTTTTACTCTTATATCAATTGTTCTTTTGTTAAACAAAAACTTACCCCTAGTATTTGAACTAAGAACTTTAGATTATGTATTTCCAATACTCTTTGTAGTGCCAGGCGGTAATGTTCATATTTAGTGCTTGAATGTAAGTAATCGAATTCGTTTTCTGGAATTTTATGACGTTCTCGTGTGCTTTAGGAAGATTTGTTATTCCGTGTGGATTAGTACCGCTTCCAGTTTGATATATCTATATTGTTTTTCTTTACCTTAAGTAGGTTGCAGTATATTTTTTTCTATTACGTGTAGTGTCCGTAATCTAGTAATATCAATTTGTGGTATTCGATTTCGTTTTCGTTCATTGTTTTATTTTTTTTTTTTTTATGTTCATTTTTGATATTTGTATCACCTCTACTTTGGAGGTTCTATTAATTTTGCTTAGTATGTTTATTTTATTGTATGCTAAAGCAATATACAAAGTTTTTACTACCTTATTGTTAAGAGAATCTGTTCATAGGCGGGCCATGTGAATCGCAACAGAAAGGGTTAGATTTTCGGAGAAATGGAAGGAAAGCATATTTTGCTGCTTTTGTTCCTCTGCCTAGTCAAAGGTGTTCTAGGTAGTAGTTTTGTGAGTTTTAACTTATTTTCTCACAGAAAATTTTTTTTGAAATGAAAAGATATGTTCGTGGAAACCGTATAGTCAACTAATGAAATATAACTGCAGAAGGCTTAACCTTTTCCATTGTTGTCAACGTTTTCCTCACATTATGAAGAGGATTAGGCCTTTGTTTTTAATTTGGTGGAAAATAGTTTGACTCGGAAATTTAAAATGAATAATGCTTGTAGCGTGAGTGATTTAGTAGGTGAAATGTTTGAGATGTGAAATGTCATGCAACTAGAAAACGTACACTAAATTTGAGGTTTTAATTGATGTCGAATTGGGTGTCTTGGTGATTGATCTTTTCAGAATGTTTTTAATCTTTCGGTGTAAAAAATTCTTCAGCTTTAATATCACATATAAAATTTTGTCATTTTACGTTTAACTGATTATTTAGTTTGTTGCCTTAATGCTAAGGTCAGAAATTTAAGGAATTAGAAGAAACTATAGTGGTGGTAGTAGATGTTTTAGTTATATTACTAGTAGTTAATATGATAACAATAATACTGGAGATGATGGGGATGTTGATGATTATTGCACGGTTGACTAAATGTTGTATGCCTCGTTGATATTATGTTTTCTTGATTATAATATATTTATGAAGGATATGCATGATTGTGCAGTTTAGCTTTTTTTTTTCTCTCTGAATGAGGTTTTTCAGTTTTTATCTTTTTTTCCCCCTTGCCGAAAAGTGATTGTACGTCACTTAAAGGTTTAAAGGCTGCTCATGAACGACAGAGGCAAGGGACCCCCATTCCTTCGCTCACAAGTATGGTTAGGTTACAGCTACCAAAGAAAGTAACGAGTTTCAGTGGTACTCGAACACCAGGTCTGGCGTTCACCAGTCAGGGACGTTACCACATCGGGGACCACAGCCCTTAAATGAGTTATACTAATAGCCTTTTAGCATCATCATATATTTTTTGAAAGCTGCCGTTACGTATAATGTGATTTCCTTATGTAACCCAGGCATGAATATTAAGGTCGAAGAAAGTTTTATTATAAGCGTTAGAGAACACACATACAAGAAAAGTAACCCAAAGTCTGGTGGTATATCGAAAGAAATCCACACAGAGCTACCACATCCTATTTCTAGTTACAGAATTGCGTTTGTGTGTCACAGATTCAGTGATTTTCAGTGCGACTGAAATAGCAAGGGATAGGAAAGATTGATTTTGAAGACAATAGAAAGAAGCATGTATCAAAAAGCTAATTGAAATATTGATATTATAAATACAGACCATGGCAGTAAACGAATTTAACTGGCAAAAGGTCTTAACATTCCTTGTGATGAAAGAAACTTTTATGTAATAGAAGGGCCTCCTTACATCTACACGCTGGTAAAATTGGTTGAACAGTATGATAATAAAAGAGAGGGAAGGAATAGTGAAAGAAGGCCTATTTTCTATTCTCTTCTTCAACTTTATAATTTATGCTATTACGCAAAGCAGAAGGAAGATGACTTTTAGGGAAACTTAAATTAAACTAATGCATATCTTTACCCTCATAATACGGCGCCCTTAGGCATCGGAAAAGTTTTCCATAGAACCAAATACTTGTTCTAGATGAATTTCCATTTACTTCAAGATATGCAATTTAGCACCCGGGGATAGTTAGGGATATTCAGACGCTTTTATTATCATCATTATTATGATATGTAATGAAAGTCTTCCCCTAGTTCGATAACCATTATCTTTTCCTTTAGATGTCGTCAGTTGGAGATTCATCGAATAGTTTACAAGGAGTTTGAGATCATTATTGAATTGATAGTTATTAGTATTTCGATTTATGATGACTAAAGGGACGCTACCGGGGTCTAGGCGATGTCAGGCAGGGCAGCCGGTCGGGACTAACCCCAAAAGCCAAAGCAAAGTCCTTCAAAAATGAGGGCAACTGTGTTACCCCATACGAATGGGAAAAACTATTTTATTTGGTAGTACAGAACATGCTTGCTGATAAAATTGTTATCGAAGTGAATCGTTCGAATGATCTCTGGAATGTTTAGAAAATAATTTAATGAAGTATTTGTGTTGATCATCTAAAGTTAAGTCCATAAAAATCAATAAAATTATGATTGTTATTTTATGTATGTTTTCGTTTATTGTTACACGTTTACCTTAAACCGATCTTTTTGTTATATAAAGGTAGATTTGTAATTGATTATTTTCTTTATATCATGTCATTATCTTTACCATTTAATTGTTTTTATCCGTTACTTCCATGCAGAGCTAAATATGGGCTCGGTATGAAAAAGAATATATGCCTGTTATTAGTTTAAGAATCAAGTGGTTACTTTTGTGAATTAAAATTACTGAAAGAAGTCCCGAGTTTAATGATACGAAGAACAATTCATCATTATTTGAAGTAGCCCTGTGTTTTTGGTATGTCATTGACACTCTACCAGACGCTTGTTGCTTTTTCCAAACTGGGTTCGGTCAGTAACCGGCAATGACAACTTCCCTGAAGAGGCGTGTTTGTATTTGTTTATTATAAGCAAAACGAAGAAGCTGCGCGTGTAAGCGAATGTAGGGTAATTTGCCATTAAGGTGAATACTACTATTACTACTACAACTACTACTACTACTACTACTACTACTACGAGAGAGAGAGAGAGAGAGAGAGAGAGAGAGAGAGAGAGAGAGAGAGAGAGAGAGAGAGAGAGAGAGAGAGAGAGAGATTTTCTTTTGCACATGGCGTTTACTGAATTTGAAAAAAGACAGTTTCTTGCACCTTAACCCTGTTAGTTACTTTTTTAACCACTTCCTCTCAAAGAGAGAGAGAGAGAGAGAGAGAGAGAGAGAGAGAGAGAGAGAGAGAGAGAGAGAGAGAGAGAGAGAGAGAGATTTCCTATTACACATGGAATTTACCGAATTTGAAAAAAGACAATTTCTTGCACCTTAACCCTGTCAGTTACTTTTTTAACCTCTTCTTCTCAGAGAGAGAGAGAGAGAGAGAGAGAGAGAGAGAGAGAGAGAGAGAGAGAGAGAGAGAGAGAGAGAGAGAGAGAGATTTTCTATTGCACATGGCGTTTACCGAATTTGAGAAAAAAGATAATTTCTTGCACCTTAACCCTGTTAGTTACTTTTTTAACCTCTTCCTCTGAGAGAGAGAGAGAGAGAGAGAGAGAGAGAGAGAGAGAGAGAGAGAGAGAGAGAGAGAGAGAGAGATTTCCTTTTACACATGGCGTTTACCGAATTTGAAAAAGACAGTTTCTTGCACCTTAACCTCGTTAGTTACTTTTTTAACCTCTTCTTCTCAAAGAGAGAGAGAGAGAGAGAGAGAGAGAGAGAGAGAGAGAGAGAGAGAGAGAGAGAGAGAGAGAGAGAGAGAGAGAGATTTCCTATTTCACATGGTGTTTACCGAATTTGAAAAAAAAAGACTTTCTTGCACCTTAACCCTGTTGGTTACTTTTTTTAACCTCTTCCTCTCAAAGAGAGAGAGAGAGAGAGAGAGAGAGAGAGAGAGAGAGAGAGAGAGAGAGAGAGAGAGAGAGAGAGAGAGAAGCGGAAAAAGGAAACGAAGTGATATATAGCGATATAAATATCGTGGATCTGAGCAGATCAGAGAAAAGATCGGCCGACTCCATCGCGCTGAAAGGCTTTAATATAGTGAAGTAAAATCGCAGTCCATTTTCGTTTTCCGTCGGAAGGAATCCATCTCGGCCTCGTTTTCCCACTTGCCTTTTATTTCACAGAATTTGATAATGATGTCCATCAGCGACCCCTTTTTTTTTTTTTTTTTTTTTTTTTTTTTTTTTTTTTTTTTTTTTTTTTTTTTACTCTGATAATACATTGCTCAGTCTTCCGTGGTACTCATTAACGCCTAAGCCTCCCTCACTTTGATCTCGCTTTTTTTATTTTTCTATCATTTTTTATTGGGAAATTTATTTTCACCTGCTTACATTTTTGTCTTTTGTGTGGCACAATTACAACTGACGGAGATTTTTTTTTATCTTTTTGGATTTATTTCTGAAGTGTGTGTGTGTGTGTGTGTGTGTGTGTGTGTGTGTGTGTGTGTGTGTGTGTGTGTGTGTGAAGCAAATTTATTTAAATATATGAGCGTGAAATGCTCCTGGAATTGAATGATTGAAATTTACGTGCTATTTATATTTGTGTAGGTTATATGTTGTGTGTGTATATTATATATATTTATATATATACATATATGTACATATATATATATATATATATATATATATATATATATATATATATATATATATATATATATATATAATATATTATATAAATAATATTTTATATACGTGTGTGTATGTGTGTTAAAAGTGTTTTGACTTGTAATATCAATAAAGGAATTATATCCCTGCGGAAAATGGTTCTTTACCCTTCGTGTGCGAATGAATGAGGAATTTGGAAATATTTAATCCACACTTTTCGAAGGCATGATGCACATAGGCAAAAGGTCGTCAGTAGATATAAAATATAATTTAACTACAGTATTTTTAACAGTAAAATCTACCTAAAAATGTAAAAAAATAAAGTTTTAGGTCCTGATGCTTTGGTTGTTAGTTGAATTATCAGCTGATGTAATAAAACAAAAATCCTATAATTAAGCCTCTGGATACTGCTTTCGTTTTCCATATCTCTAAGCTTTAAGACGTTTCATCTCTCTCTCTCTCTCTCTCTCTCTCTCTCTCTCTCTCTCTCTCTCTCTCTCTCTCTCTCTCTCTCTCTCTCTCTCTCTCTCTCTCTTATGTAATGTATATATATATGTATATAATATATATATATATATATATATATATATATATATATGGGATTAAGAAATTGAACATAATTAAGTTTGAAAAATGGAATATTGCTGATAATTAGGATTAGTATGCATATGCTTCAATCGGTAAAATCCCTCAGAACACAAGGCTCACTGAAAAGGACAATAGTAAATTAGGGTTTCAGTGTATTGTGAAAAGCCAAGTTATATTGAATCTAAATTCTTGAAGTTTCAGTTCCTTGGTTATATAATTCCTGGACATTAAGGTTTAAAGGCCGGTGAGGAATGGCAGGGGCAAAGGACTGTGACATTGCCCTATCAGGTAGGACAATGCCCTAGAGACTGACCATATATACATATGATCACCGCCAAAGCCCCCTCTTTACCCAAGCTAGGACCAATGAGGACCAGGCATTGGTTGCTGAGGACTAGGCAGATAGATCTATAGGCTCCTCCAACCCCCCCATCCCTAGCTCACAAGGATGGTGAGGTCGAAACCCCCAAAGAAAGGAACGAGTCTGAGTGGGACTCGAACCCCAGTTTAGCAATCACCAGTCAAGGACGTTACCAAGAGGTCACCACGACCCTATAAGCTGGCGAAACGCGTCCCTTAAGTTTACATAGTGACCATAAGTAACGGCAAAGAGACATCAGATAATGTTGAAATACAAGATTGAATTGAAGGAAAGGTGAGCAGTTCATCTACGCAATATCGTTACTTGAGTAAAAGAAATAATAGTAAATTCTGCGAGGAAATTCGTAAAGGAATATTTATTGTTGAGAGAATTTGTATTACATCGAAGTATTTTTCTGTCTTTTGTTGATATAACGCAATTTTCATTTCTATATTGGTGCTGCATCTACTCGTAGTGACAAAGACGAATTTTCATTGGAGAAAAAATCTAAAATAAAGTTATCCCTTTTTGATACCCTTTCTTGCACCTTAACCCTGTTAGTTACTTTTTTAACCTGTTTCTCGGAAGAGAGAGAGAGGAGAGAGAGAGAGAGAGAGAGAGAGAGAGAGAGAGAGAGAGAGAGAGAGAGAGAGAGAGATCTGGATTATTTTATATACTTCGTCACAAATTTGTTTGTGTTCTTTTTATTCTATATCACTTTATATTTTCTGTTTCCTTACACATTATATTAAGATAAGAAATAGAGAGAGAGAGATTGAATATAATCTCTCGTTCACCCTCATAGCTTAAGATTGTTCTTATTTTCTTCTGTAAGATATACTGTAGGATAATAGGAAACAACGATATTGCATTTTTCATGTATATAAGATTACACATTTCTCTTGCGAATCATATATTCTCGAATTCGCCTTTATTCCTTTTCATGAATATTCCGTTATGATTTTAGAAATGTTTGAATAATTTTTAATCTTGGAGTAATGCAATTCACCTTTTTTTCATTATTCTTTTCATTATTCACCAATCATAAATGCATTTCAAAAGAGTGGAAATTTGCTTTAGTCATTGATGAAACACGTATTGAAATATTGAACAGAAAATCTGTTAAATGTTTACCCCCTAGAAATATACATTGCAAATACGATTTGATAGATATTTAGAAATATATCACATATGATCATGAGAACGTGAGTATACATAACATAAGGAAACTAAACTAAAGTAGATTACATGTATTTGAGAAGATGAGAAACAGTCATTTAAGCTTTTTATTAAATTGTGAAGCACTGTTTGTTATAAAAGATTTGTAGTTATATGAAGGAAAGCTGATACGGATGGAATATAAAACATTTAAGGAGTGATATTTCATATATATTTTTTTGTATGGATGTGCTATATATCAAGATGAAGAATGCACTCACAAACACACACACTCACATTCATCTGCGGAACCCTCTCCTACCATTGAAAACCATCAAGATACGTTTCTATCAATCATTCCTTTTCCTTTGATGCTGGTATGATATGGGTTTTAATGACCGTTGACTGGGAGATGAACTGATGTTGACTGCGAGATAAAGTGGATGCTCTCACAATATGGACGATGTTCATTTCAGCGGAGCGTCCCTTCTGGTGGGAGGCTGGGTCTCATCGTAAAAGGATCTCTCTTGGCCACGTATGCTCCTGCTTTCTTATGTGCTTTCAGAAGCAGTAATCGGGTGTGTGGGTGATATGCTTCAGTTAAGAAATTGTTGCTCGCTCGTAGGAGATGGGAATAACGAAGGAAGGAGGATCTTTTGCGCTTTGATTTCTGATACTTTTGAATAATAAGCGCGATGTGTATGCATTTTCATTACTATTACAATCTCAACTGTGGGACGGTGCTTAATGTCCCAAGATTAGGGTTGGTAGTCTTCGGATAATTCAACCGAGGGCCAACTTCTTTTACCAATGTCCCTATGTAATAATAAAGATAAAAATTCCCTTCCCCTAACCTTTGCTACCTTACGCAGTGTCCATAGAATTAGTAGGTTGGTTTTAGCTTAAACTTGTCTTATTTTACGGGTTGTTGCTCAAAGAGGAGCCCTTAAATTGCCATTAGGTATAAAAGGATTGTAGGTATGTAGTCTACATAACCTACTGTTAATACAGCCTTGGTCAGCTTCTGTAAACGAGGACCATTTTTAGAAAGCGTGCAAAATGAAGTTTCGGGTTTTTTTTTTTTTTTTTTTTTTTTTTTTTCTGAGCATAACCTCCAATGAAGTCAATTTGAAATCCTTATGGCAATTAGCTCCATTTATAAATTACCTTGTTTTCTGATAGTGTGTATATATTAGAAAGACTTTTTTCATTGTCTTTTTTCTCACATGGCACAAAACAAATATAAAGAATAGTAATTTCATTACTTCCTATGGCGGTTCTGAGTGCTAATCCAAATATTAGATGTACTGTAGGTATGTCATCGGCATGGATACAATTAGCATTAACATGTCCCCCTGTAGATTATCTTTTAATGCGAATATGTAAGTATTCCTGCAGTAAGATTTTTGACAAGGGAGAACTTACTTTGACCACAGCCAGAACCCTCGGATTGGGATGAAGGCTTTCCTTTTGGTTTTATGGATCAATAGGTAATTTAAGGACGTCATAATTTTATTATTTATTTCTTATATAATTGTTAGGTTGTTTGACTGTTAAACAACCTAGTTTCAATTTTTCTATTTTTAACTGCCCTCTTTTTCTTTATCAAGGCGGGTGTCTTGTTTACTTTTGGCACGTTGTGAGTGTCAAGCTTTAGTCAGGTTTGGGAAGCCAGATGGACCGTTTCTCGTGATGCAGTCGGGAAAGAGCAGCAGACACAGCTTTGGAGTATCTCCTAGTTGGTGGTGACTTGTCCTCAACCTAGTCCTCGAGGTCGAGATGGTTTGGAAGTTATTCTTCGGTGGCAGCAAAGTGGCTGTCGTATCGACACTGTCGTGGTGGTTCCTGCAGTGTTCGATGGACGTCCTCGAGGATCAGGGATTGTTTATGAATGTTTGTATGTTGGAGGAACCAGTGTTATAATGAGAAGATTCTCTTATTAATTTTTCATTGCTGCTGTTTACGGTGTTTTTGTTATTGAATTCTGTTAATTGTTTATCATTTACTTTAACTTTGAGTTGTCTGTATTTGAAACTTTGAATTTTAATCTGAATTTGTGGTAACGATCATTTATGTCTCTGTGCTTCCCATTACCTGTACTCATTGTAATTATTGTATATAATTTATTTTTGTATGATTCTTTTGTAAAATAAACTAGGTTAAGGTACTTTAGTATTTTCTGTTTTACCCACCCCTTTGGTTGTTGCAGTCCATCGGTTCTTTCCAGTCCCAATTCTTTTAGTTTTTTTTAAAGAACCTGTTGAACCATTAAGGCGGTTCATAACAATAATCATAACCAAGCTTGATACATCTTGAATGTCTCATACATACTTTTTCTTGTGGTTGTCGATCAGAATGCGAAACTATTAAGCTTCTTTAATAAGAAAAAAAAAAAACATTAAAAAATACCGAAAAAGTTGACTTCTTCGGGAGTTCACTGAAGTTCCTAATACCAGTAAGGTCTCTATGGAATCTACAGTATGTTGTGAAAGATATACAGATTATAATGCTAAAAGAAAGAACAATTCTTTTGTGTATTTGCATCATTGACAAAGAAACGTCAAGATACCTGTGAACAACTTTTTAGCCAACTATTTGGTATTAACTCTAGGCTTAACCTAGCAAGTATCCTGATCTATTAGCAAATTGTTAAGGATGCAATTAATGAAATGTTTCCAAGTGCCATTATGAAAAGTTTTTTTTTTTTAGATCAAGGAGGGATTACCATCAAGATATCAGAATGATGAGGATTTTTCTGTACTGATACCAGTCTTGGTTTTGTACCACCAGACAATGTTGCCGAAGCATTTGTGTAATGAAACAGATCCAGCCATTGATTGCATTGTGAAATGTTTATATTCTTAGACTACGACGACGGTGTAACTAACAGAAGCAAACGGCTCTTTCATATTTGCATGTTTAAAGGTCGCTCATGAATGGCAGAGGCAAGGGACAGTGACATTGCCCTATCAAGTAGGACAATGACCTGGAGACTGACCATATATACATATGATCAGCGCCCAAGCCTCCATCCAAGGTAGGACCAGGTAGGGCCAGGCAATGGCTGCTGATGACTCGACTCAGCAGATAGACCTATAACCTCCCCCAACCGACCCCCCCCCCCCTTTGCTAACAAGGATGGTGAGGTTGCAGCGATCAAAGGAAGTAACGAGTTTGAGCGGGACTCGAACCACAATCTGGCGAGCACCAGATAGGGACGTTACCACATCGTACACCACAACCCATAATATGTGTGACCGCGTATGTAATGATTTATCACGAACACATAATTGCTTGAAGGGATGGCATAGCTATATACTGTACAGGCCATTGTAAGGTCAACTCATCCAAATATCTGGTGTTTTCTTCAGGTATTGAAGTCGGAACAAACACTTCACAGAATGCCCGTCAACCAAATGTTGGAAGAATTCGACAGGGATAAGTATGGTAGAATTGTAATCAACTTTTATCTCTCTTTGTGGAGAGAGAGAGAGAGAGAGAGAGAGAGAGAGAGAGAGAGAGAGAGAGAGAGAGAGAGAGAGAGAGAGAGAGAGGAGAGAGAGAGAGAAACTAGCTAGCTTTTCGTCCCGTCGATGCGTTTAGAATTACCCTCTGCGTTACGGATCGTCATTTTCAGTGTTAGTCGCGACAGGGAGCTAAGCTACGTTTTCATAGCGGTTTTTTTTTTTTTTTTTTTTTTTTTTTTTTGAGCTTCAAACAATTGGATGACATATCTAAAGTTGCTGGTGATCTCATTCGTGGTGCATCTCCTTATCTTATTTGATGGCTTACTTTTGCCTTTTGTATGTATCCCTTGAGCTTTCTCCTAGAATTTTAAGGATTTCATCCAGTTTGTACCTTTCTAATGAACATGTCCCATTATTATTGTTTGTTATTGGCATCTTGCGTCTTTCTTAATAATGTTGGAGATAATTTAGTGAATTGTTGATTTTCTTTTTAAAAATTGTTTTTTTTTTTATTTATGTATATTCATATTTGATTTACAGTTGTTCAAATTTGAGTGTTGTCAACTATTACATTGATAATGGTAGCTCGACTTCCTGTTACAACTGTGACCAATTTTGAAGTGTAAGATCGCAATGGAAAACATAAAAGGTCTTGTAATAAAAATAATATTTTTTTTTTCAAAAGTAAATATATGGTATTTTTAGTCTTTTAGATGAACAACACTATGCTCTAATGATAATTCTTATTGGTGGTATATGAAGAACTTTATAGTATAACATTTAACATTGGTTTTGTATATCATGTCTTTGTGATTTCCAAAAATCCTTTTCCAACTGTTATCATAATTACACGGCTATTATGAATTATTATAAGTTATTAGATTGTCATGATTTTAATTACACTAAACTTTATATACATGGCTTTCACGATTTGACCCATTCTCTCTCTCTCTCTCTCTCTCTCTCTCTCTCTCTCTCTCTTTCCCTCCGGTTTACTGGGAAACTGAATTAAAAACACTTGAAAATTAACCTTCTCTATGCATTCAACTTCCATGCACGATCATTATATGGGAAAGACTGAATTAAAAACACTTGAAAATTAACCTTCTCTATGC
>NC_090752.1:16962961-16970461 GCF_036898095.1 Palaemon carinicauda
CGCCGACTCCATCGCGCTGAAAGACTTTATATAGTGAAGTAAAATCGGAGTCCATTTTCGTTTTCCGTCGGAAGGAATCCATCTCGGCCTCGTTTTCCCACTTGCCTTTTATTTCACAGAATTTGATAATGATGTCCATCAGCGACCTCTTTTTTTTTTTTTTTTTTTTTTTTTTTTTTTTTTTTTTTCTGATAATATATTGCTCAGTCTTCCGTGGTACTCATTAACGCCTAAGCCTCCCTCAACTTGATCTTGCTTTTTTATTTTTCTAATCATTTTTTATTGGGAAATTTATTTTCACCTGCTTACATTTTTTGTCTTTTGTGTGGCACAATTACAACTGACGGAGATTTTTTTTACTTTTTTGGGAATTGTTACTGAAGTGCGTGAGCGTGTGTGTGTGTGTGTGTGATGAAGCAAAATTATTCAAATATATGTGCGTGAAATGCTCCAGGAATTGAATGAATGAAATTTACGTGCTATTATATTTGTGTAGGTTATATGTTGTGGATGTGTGTATATATTATATATATATATATATATATAATATATATATATATTATATAATATATATATATATATATATGTATATTATATAAATATTATTATATATGCGTGTGTGTGCGTGCATGTGGTTAAAAGTGTTTTGACTTGTAACATCAATAAAGGAATTATATCCCTGCGGACAATGTTCTACATCATTCTCCGTGTGCGATTGAATGAGGAATTGGAATATTTCATCCACACTTTTCGAAAGCATGATTCACATTGGCAAAAGGTCGTCAGTAGATATAAAATATAATTTAACTACAGTATTTTTAACTGTGTGTGTATTGTGATGCACAGTAAAATCTACCTAAAAAAAATGTAAAAAGTAAACTTTTAGGTTCCGATACTTTGGTTGTTCAGTTGAAATTATCAGTTGATGTAATAAAACGAAAATCCTATAATTAAGCCTCTGGATACACCGCTTTCGTTTTCCTTATCTCTAAGCTTTAAGACGTTTTATTTCTCTCTCTCTCTCCTCTCTCTCTCTCCTCTCTCTCTCCTCTCTCTCTCTCCCACTCTCTATCTCCTCTCTCTCTCCTCTCTCTCTCTCTCTTCAATGTAATATATAAATATATATATATATATATATATATATATATAATATATATATATAAATATATATATGTGTGTGTGTGTGTGTGTTGTGGTGTGGGGATTAAGATATTGAACATAATTAAGTTTGAAAAATGGAATATTGCTGATAATTAGGATTAGTATTATATGGTTTAATTGGTAAAATCCCTTTATTTGAAAATTTCATGTAACAGGCAATGCTCTTGAATTATGAACTTTTCAAACTTCCTCAGAACAAAAGGATCTCTGTAAAAGAAAAAAAAAGTAAATTAGGGTTTCAGTGTATTGTGAAAAGCCAAGGTATATTGAATCTAAATGCCTGAAGTTTCAGTTCTTTGATTATATAACTTCTTGACATGAAGGTTTAAAGGCCGTGAGGATTGGCAGGGGCAAAGGACAGTGACATTACCTACCAGGTAGGATAATGCCCTAGAGACTGACCATATATACATATGATCACAGCTCAAGCCCCCTTTCTACCCAAGCTAGGATCAAGGAGGGCCAGGCATTGGTTGCTGAGGACTAGGCAGATAGATCTATAGGCTCCTCCAACCCCCCATCCCTAGCTCACAAGGATGGTGAGGTCGAAACCCCAAAGAAAGGAACGAGTCTGAGTGGGACTCGAACCTCCGTCTGGCGATAACCAGGCAAAGACGTTACCAACAGGTCACAAGGACCCTATAGCTGGCGAAACGCGGCCCTTAAGTTTACATAGTGACCATTAGTAACGGCAAAGAGACATCAGATAATGTTGAATAACACAAGATTGAATGAAGAAAAGTGAGCAGTTCAATCTACGCAATATCGTTACTTGAGTGAAAGAAATAATAGTAAATTCTGCGAGGAAATTCGTAAAGGAATATTTATTGTTGAGAGAATTTGTATTACATCGAAGTATTTTTTCTGTCTTTTGTTGATATAACGCAATTTTCATTTCTATATTGGTGCTGCATCTACTCGTAGTGACAAAGACGAATTTTCATTGGAGAAAAAATCTAAAATAAAGTTATCCCTTTTTGATACCCTTTCTTGCACCTTAAACCCTGTTAGTTACTTTTTTTAACCTGTTTCTCGGAAAGAGAGAGAGAGAAGAGAGAGAGAGAAGAGAGAAGAGAGAGAGAGAGAGGAGAGAGGAGAGAGAGAGAGAGAGATATCTGGATTATTTTATATACTTCGTCACACAATTTGTTTGTGTCTTCTTTTTATTCTATATCACTTTATATTTTCTGTTTCCTTACACTTTATATTAAGATGAGAGAGAGAGAGAGAGAGGAGAGAGGAGAGAGAAGAGGAGAGAGAGGAGAGAGAGAGAGAGGGAGAGAGAGAGAGAGAGAGAGAGAAATCTGGATTATTTTATATACTTGTCACAAATTTGTTTGTGTAAATTTGTTTGTGTTTTCTTTTTATTCTATATCACTTTATATTTTCTGTTTCCTTACACTTTCTCTCTCTCTCTCTCTCATCTTAATATAGAGAGAGAGAGAGAGAGAGAGAGAGAGAGAGAGAGAGAGAGAGAGAGAGAGAGAGAGAGAGAGAGAGAGAGAGAGAGAGAGAGAGAGAAATCTGGATTATTTTATATACTTTGTCACAAATTTGTTTGTGTTTTCTTTTTATTCTATATCACTTTATATTTTCTGTTGCCTTACACATTATATTAAGATAAGAAATAGAGAGAGATTGAATATAATCTCTCGTCCACCCTCATAGCTTAAGATTGTTCTTATTTTCTTCTGTAAAATATACTGTAGGATAATAGGAAACAACGATATTGCATTTTTCATGTATATAAGATTACACATTTCTCTTACGAATTATATATTCTCGAATTCGCCTTTATTCCTTTTCATGAATTTTCCGTTATGATTTTAGAAATGTTTGAATAATTTTAATCTTGGAGTAATGCAATTCACCTTTTTTTTTTTCATTATTCACCAATCATAAATGCATTTTGAAAGAGTGGGAATTTACTTTAGTCATTGATGAAACACGTATTGAAATATCGAACAGAAAATCTGTTTAATGTTTACCCCCTAGAAATATACATTGCAAATACGATTTGATAGATATTTAGAAATATATCACATATGATCATGAGAACGTGAGTATACATAACATTAGGAAAAAAATATATGCTAAACTAAAGTAGATTACTTGTATTTGAGAAGAGGAGAAACAGTCATTTAAGCTTTTTATTAAATTGTGAAGCACTATTTGTTATAAAGATTTGTAGTTATATGAAGGATAGCTGATACGGATGTAATATAAAACATTCAAGTAGTGATATTTCATATATATTTTTTTGTATGGATGTGCTATATATCAAGATGAAGAATGCACTCACAAACACACACACTCACATTCATCTGCGGAACCCTCTCCTACCATTGAAAACCATCAAGATACGTTTCTATCAATCATTCCTTTTCCTTTGATGCTGGTATGATATGGGTTTTAATGACCGTTGACTGGGAGATGAACTGATGTTGACTGAGAGATAAAGTGATGCTCTCACAATATGGTCGATGTTCATTTCAGCGGAGCGTCCCTTCTGGTGGGAGGCTGGGTCCCGTCGTAAAAGGATCTCTCTCTTGGCCACGTATCCTCCTGCGTTCTTATGTGCTTTCAGAAGCAGTAATCGGGTGTGTGGGTGATATGCTTCGTTTAAGAAATTGTTGGTCGCTCGTAGGAGATGAGAATAACGAAGGAAGGAGGATGTTTTGCGCTTTGATTTCTGATACTTTAGGGTAATAAGAGCGATGTGTATGCATTTTTATTACTATTACAATCTCAACTGTGGGACGGTGCTTAATGTCCCAAGATTAGGGTTGGTAGTCTTCGGACTATTCAACCGAGGGCCAACTTCTTTACCAATGTCCTTATGTAATAATAAAGGTAAAAATTCCCTTCCCCTAAGCTTTGCTACCTTACGCAGTGTCCATAGAATTAGTAGGTTGGTTTTAGCTTAAACTTGTCTTATTTTACGGGTTGTTGGTCAAAGAGGAACCCTTAAATTGCTTTTAGGTATAAAAGGATGGTAGGTATGTAGTCCACATAACCTTCTGTTAATACAGCATTGGTCAGCCTTTATCAACGAGGACCATTTTTAGAAAGCGTGCAAAATGAAGTTTCGTTTTTTTTTTTTTTTTTTTTTTTTTTTTTTTTTTTTTTTTTTTTTCTCTCTCTCTCTCTCTCTCTGGGCATAGCCTCCAATGAAGTAAATTTGAAATCCTCATGGCATTTAGCTCCATTTATAAATTACCCTGTTTTTCTGATGGTATGTGAATATTAGAAAGACTTTTTTCATTGCCCTTTTTCTCACATGGCACAAAGCAAATATAAATATTATTAATTTCATTACTTCCTATGAGGGTTCTGAGTGCTAATCCAAATATAAGATGTACTGTAGGTATGTCATCGGCGTGAATACAATTAGCATTGACATGTTCCCCTGTAGATTATCTTTTAATGCGAATATGTAAGTATTCCTGCAGTAAGTTTTTTGACAAGGGGGAACTTACTTTGACCATATCCAGAACCCTCGGATTAGGATGAAGGCTTTCCTTAAGGTTTTATAGACCAATAGGTAATTTGCGGACGTCGTAATTCTATTATTTTTTTCCTATATATCATAACCAAGCTTGGTACATCTTGAATGTCTCATACATACTTTTTCTTGTGGTTGTCGATCCGAGTGCGAAACTATTAAGATTCTTTAATAATAATAAAAAAAAAAACATTAAAGAATACCGGAAAGTTGATTTTTTCGGGAGTTCACTGAAGTTCCTAGTACCAGTAAAGCCTTTATGAAATCTATGATGCGAAAGATATGCAGATTATAGTGCTAAAGAAAGAGGAATTCCTTGTGTTTTTGAATCATTGACAAATAAACGCCAAGCTACCTGTGAAGAACTTTTTAGCCAACTATTTGGTATTAACTCGAGGCTTAACATACTAAGTATCCTGATCTATTAGCAAATTGCTAAGGATGCAATTAGTGAAATGTTTCCAATTGCCATTATGAAAGGATGTTTTTTTTTTTTTTTTTTTTTTCTCTCTCTCATAGGACACTACAATCAGGAGGGATTACCATCAAGATATCAGAATGAGGATGATTTTTCTGTACTGATATCAGCCTTGGTTTTTGTACCGCCAGACAATGTTGCCGAAGCATTTGTGTAATGAAACAGATCCAGTCAT
Organism: Palaemon carinicauda; assembly: GCF_036898095.1. Taxonomy (NCBI): domain Eukaryota; kingdom Metazoa; phylum Arthropoda; class Malacostraca; order Decapoda; family Palaemonidae; genus Palaemon; species Palaemon carinicauda. The sequence goes on from NC_090752.1 coordinate 16,968,281, forward strand.
TGATTACTTTGTGAAATGTTTATATTGTTAGAATACGACGGTGTAACTAACAGAAGCAAACGCCTCTTTCATATTTGCATGTTTAAAGGTTTAAAGGCCGATCATGAATGGCAGAGGCAAGGGACAGTGACATTGCCCTATCAAGCTGGACAATGACCTAGAGACTGACCATATGTATGATCAGCGTCCAAGCTCCCCTCTCCATCCAAGCTAGGACCAGGTTGGGCCAGGCAAAGGCTGCTGATGACTCGACTCAGCAGATAGACCTCTAGGCTCCCCCAAACCCCCTTCCTTAGCTAACAAGGATGATGAGGTTGCAGCGATCAAAGGAAGTAACGAGTTTGAGCGGGACTCGAACCACAGTCTGGCGAAAATCAGATAGGGACGTTACCACCATCGTACACCACATTAACATGTATGACCGCGTTTGTAATGATTTATCACGAACACATAATTGCTTGAAGGGATGGCAATGCCATTTACTGTACAGGCCATTGTAAGGTCAACTCATCCAAATATCTGGTGTTTTCTTCAGGTATTGAAGTCGGAACAAACACTTAACAGAATGTCCATCAACCAAATGTTGGAATTCGACAGGGATAACTATGGTAGAATTGTAATCAACTTTTATCTCTTTGTGGAGAGAGAGAGAGAGAGAGAGAGAGAGAGAGAGAGAGAGAGAGAGAGAGAGAGAGAGAGAGAGAGAACTAGCTAGCCTTTCGCCCCGACGATGCGTTTAGAATTACCCTCTACGTTACGGATCGTCATTTTCAGTGTCAGTCGTCGTTTTTTTTTTCTTTTCTTTACTTTTTTTTTTCCCCTGAGCTTCAACAATTGGATGACATATCTAAAGTTGCTGGTGATCTTATCCGTGGTGCATCTCCTTATGTGATGACTTAATGTTTCGCCTTTTGTATATTTCCTTCGCCGTTTCTCCTAAAGTTTTAAGGATTTCATCCAGTATGTACCTTTTTAATGAATATGTACCAATATCATTTTTTTTATTGGTATCTTACGTCTTTCTTATAATGTTGGAGGTGATTTAGTGAATTCTTGATTTTCTTTTAAGAAATTTTGTTTTTGTCGCTCTTAATAATTATTTATGTATATTCATATTTGATTGAATGTGTTCAAATTTGACTGTTATCAACTTTTACATTGATAATGGTAGGCTCGACTTCCTGTTACAACTGTGACCAATTTTTGAAGTGTAAGATCGCAATAGAAAACATAAAGGTCTTTTAATAATAATAATATTTTTTTCTAAAGTAAATATATGGCATTTTTGGTCTTTTAGATGAACAACACTATGCTCTAATGATAATTCTTATTGGTGGTATATGAAGAACTTTATAGTATAACATTTAACATTGGTTTTGTATGTCATGTTTTTGCGATTTCCAAAAATCCTTTTTCCACTGTTAACATAATTACACGGCTATTATAAATTATTATAAAAAATTATTAGATTGTTATGATTTTAATTCCTCAACATTATATACATGGCTTTCACGATTTGACCATTCTCTCTCTCTCTCTCTCTCTCTCTCTCTCTCTCTCTCTCCTCTCTCTCTCTCTCTCTCTCTCTCTCTCTCTCTCTCTCTATACGGTGCACTGGGAAACTGAATTAAAAACACTTGAAAATTGACCTTCTCTATGCATTCAACTTTCATGCACGATCATTATATGGGAAAGAGGCAATAGAAAAAAACTGTTGCGCATTTCCATATATGGAATTTTCGGTTTTGACCCTTTCCCGCTGCCAAATGAAAGTTTTAGACAATTGTAAGGTAAGCCGATTTGAGCGGACTGGGATCACAAAAATCCAATTGTCATGTTAGGAGAGAGAGAGAGAGAGAGAGCGAGCGCGGGCAAGAGAGAGAAAAAAATAACAAATATGGAGACGGACGTTTCATATTGATTCGCTTCAAGGAACTTTAAATCTAACAGAACAAACTGCTCGTTCTTCGTAGAATAGAATTAAAAATCGACATCAAGCGCCGTGGCATAGCCAAAGTTCTTGCGAAATATGGGGAAAGTTAGTTTTACCATTACATTTATGGAGGTCAGGATGGATGTGCCGAGGTGGCAAACAACTTGAGCGTTTTTAAAAGAGTTGGAAGTTCAACAACAGTTTTCATGCATTAAATGTATCACTGAGAGGGAACGGCTGTCCACTGA
>NC_090752.1:16975461-16995461 GCF_036898095.1 Palaemon carinicauda
CAGGAAACAAGAAAGATTCTACCTTGTAATTTAATCTTCATTATACATTTTCTTATCGTCAGTGAAGAAACATTTTTAAGTCTTCAATGCTAAAAAATCAATTAAAAATTGTCGTAGATAGTAATGTGTTTTCTAGTGAAAAAGCCATATTTCACAATTTTAATTATGTTTGCTTTCAGTTTAGACTCTAGTAAAAATACAATTATGATAGGGTTCGTTGTGTTTCATTTATGGTTTTAATAAAATACGTTTATTTTGTTTTTATTCATAATTATGAAAAATAACAGTAAAAACATATATTTTATAGTTTCAAGAGCGCCTTTAATGGAATAATGATTTCACCTATAATGGAAACTGTGTATATATATATATATATATATATATATATATATATATATATATATATATATATATATATATATATATATGTATATAATATATGTGTGTATATATATATATATATATATATATATATATATATATATATATCATAAGAATTAAGTAGTTATGCATCCATTCCGAACTATGAAAATTTCCAATTGAAATGTGTTTTTATATTTCATGATACATGCTTTACCTAAGAAAAACATTTTTTTACTTTCAATATAAACTACAAATATATATATAGCTCCGATACGGGTTTGAATATTTTCACTAATAATTATCTTACAAAAGAATATCTCTTTTAATCCCCATTATTAAATTCTCACAACATTGGCGTGTGTTACTGGCTGGAGGCAGCCATCCGGAAACAGATGTCGTTGACCTAACCTGTGTATACAAGCCATCACTATCGTGTCGGTTGTGTCCGAGGTTGAAAAATAAAAATTGTTGCTTGACGTTGTATGGTATTTTTGTTTTTTTATAACATGCGATGCTAACTTGTCTATAGTAGTTCGCATCATATACGCCATATTACGTCGTACTGTCCATAGGCGGTGATATTAAAATCAATACTGTACGTAACAAAAGGGATTACAAGTTTTACTCTGGGTGTTTTTTTTTTTTTTTTTTTTTTTTTCGCCACGCAAATGACGGATGTCAGCCACTCTTAATTCTTCCGCCCGTCTCTCTCTCTCTCTCTCTCTCTCTCTCTCTCTCTCTCTCTCCTTCGTTCTCTACCTCCCAATTCACTTCCTCGCACAAATTCCATATAATAACCTTTTATTGCATATATTTTCTCCATTTAGGAATATATGTCTTAATAATTCTGTACACCATGTAAATGGTTAATGAATTTTTATCATGTTCGCTGAGTAATATTTTTCCCAAGTTTGTCATCATCATCATCATCATCTCCTCCTACGCCTATTAATACAAAGGGTCTCGATTAGATTTCGCCAAGCGATTCTATCTTGAGCTTTTAATTCTATACTTCTTAAGTTTAGAATTTTCATGATTAAATCTATTGAAAATTTCTCTCTCTCTCTCTCTCTCTCTCTCTCTCCTCTCTCTCTCTCTCTCTCTCTCTCAAAATCAGTCAACAATTTTCCGCAATATACAATTTTAATTTCAACTTTGCCGGCAGCCATATTTATTTATCATTTAATGTATTGTCATTTTCTAGTTTAGACCTGCAGCTTTTTATGGTTTCCAATATCTAGTATTGTATTTTTGTTTAATGTTAAACGGGTGTTTTATTATATATATATATGTATATGTGTATATATATATACAGTGTGTGTATATGAATATTATATATATATATATATATTATGAGAGAGAGAGAGAGAGAGAGAGAGAGAGAGAGAGGAGAGAGAGAGAGGAGAGAGAATATACATATATATATATATATATGTGTGTGTGTGTGTGTGTTTTAAATATTATATATATATATATATATATGTGTTGTGTGTGTGTGGTGTGTGTATGTGTTGTATATATATATATGAGAGAGAGAGAGAGAGAGAGAGAGAGAGAGGGAGCAATGAATGTCGATATGCATCGTAGAAGAATGAAAACAGTTAATTCGAATGCTTACATATAACGGGCGTTAATAAGATAACAAAGTGCGTCACAGAACAAAAGTAAAAATAACTACGGAGTAAGTGAAATAGATTAGGAAGTTAGTTGAAGTGTTTGTGAAAGCCAACTCTCCAATTGTAATTCTGTATGTAAAACAAAAATCAAACTTTCAACTGGGTTTCACAAGGCACTAGAAGAGTTGGAAGACCCAGGCCTACATGGCTGAGGACTATGAAGCGCCAAGTAGATGATGATGAATGGAGAAGTATTGATTTAAAAGCTCAAGATAGAGACGACTGGTGAAATCTAACCGAGGCCCTTTGCTTCTATAGGCGTAGGAGGAGATGATGAAAACTATAATGAAAATGGAGGGTAAAAGCGGAGGACGTAGATTATTTAGAAAAAATAAATATAAAAAAAATGCACTGGGGGAAGGTTGGATCAGTGTTTCAAAATAGTTTGGTCTCAGGGAAAGTATTAAAGATATGTGGGTGAAAAGGATGTATTTTCAGAATTTATAGATAAAAGAAGGGAAACGAAGTCCTTGAAACTGTTGGATAGGTTTGGTGTAGGAAGTATTGGAATGGAAGGATCTGGATATGTAGGAGGCTGAAGATAGCTCAGTTTTGTGTAGGGAAGTTCAACGCACCAATGATATGTGACATATTGTAGAAACCCCTTTTTCCAATTTTAAAAAGGAATCATTGAGAATGTGTAACTTATGTGGGTGAGTTGCAATAAAGTTAGGTAGCATAGAGATCAGTGGCTATGATGAACTATTCATGTTACCATAATTACTTACATATGATGTACTTAATGGTTTACGCTAATGTTTAAGAAATATTGTTTAGTCATCCTCCTGTTTAGAAAGTTTACATAGAAAATAATTCCATTATTTGAAGTAATATAAATATATACACTTGATAAAGTACTTGTGTATATTATCAGTAAAATAGTAAACTGGAAAAAGGAATTACAGATAGAATGTATAATTTCCCGCCATATGTCTTTTTCCTTCTCATTCATGTAGGGAAAAAAAATATGATAGTTGAATAGATAAGGTAAATAAAGATGATAAGTATATAATTTCATTTTTCTCTGTTCCTGTTCTGGCGTTTATGAAAATAAACTGAAGTTTAAAAAAAAAAAAAAATCTCTTGGCTTAGATGTAACATTCATGTTTTATGTACTTATTCAGATGCGTAAAAGAAGCCGTTGTGATGAAATTCGACAAGCTTTTGAAACATTGCATCGTCGCGTTGACACTCGCAGATATTTATGGCTTCCTGTAACTCCGCTTTGTCATATTGCTTTTAAGTGAATAATACCTTCCGTGTGGCGTGGGCCTTGTGTGGAATACATATCACTGCCTTCATTAATTGCAATGCATTTCGCGTGCTGATTCCAATAAAAAAAAACAAGCGATTATGGGTAGAATATATGTGTTGTTGAAATGATAGTCCCCTGTAATTTCAAATTAATTGTTTTTTAATTATAGGATAATTTCAATATTAACGCGCCTAGTGCCACCTGTTATTGTGACTCGCTTGGAGAGGGAATCCTTCCATTTCATTCGGACAGGTGAATGATGTTTTGAAATGGCCAGGCATTCATATTTTGATGTCCCTGGCTCTTCGCAATGCTACGCGTACATACTGTACATACACAGAGGCGCAAACACACCGGTCAGAGATAGCTTAAAGCCTCCCAATGCCTTTCAGCCTTTTCCATTTTCCTGCCAATGATTAATTATTGCACTTTCCTGTAAAATGACATGTGTTCATTGAAATTACATGTCGCTTATGAATAGATTGTTTTTTAAATAGGTTTCAATTGTCCATATTTGAACCATTTTTTATGCTAAAAATACTGGTCTTTTCTTTATGTCAATGTATTCCTGTAAGGGCATTAGGGTAAACAAAATGTCTATTCATGTATGTATATTATTTTGCACCAGACAATACTGTTTGTGATTTATAATATAAGTATGCTTTTATGAACCTGAACATTTTAATCATTAAATAGTAGACGGTTTTTCTGTCAACTTATTATCCGAAGTAGGTTCTATGTAGCAAAGTGAATAATTGAAATCTATTGTTACATTGTTTTAAAAGAATAGAAAAAGTTTTGCCACATGGAAATATGTTTATGCAACTAAATACTCTTTAAATTATACTGACATTTCTGTCGTAAAATTGAATGCATGTAACAAATAGATATAGATGTGTAATTATCGTACAAGTTTAATAAAATGTTGGAAAGGTTTTTCCAATCGCCTTCATGGTAGGGATTAAAATCAAATTAAAAAAAAATTGGTTTTTTCTCTTTGTAGGAAATAGTGATAGTTATATAAACAGTGCATAAATAGTAGGTTATAATGTTGAGGTTTCCAGCCACCGACATTTATTTATGTGTACTGTTATGTGTACTGTACATTAAGAATGATGTATAGAGTACTTCATCTTTACTGAATCTTGAAATATCCGCCAACATAATTTCTTTAGTAATATGATGTTCATTATTCTATTTGATGCCATCTCCCGTTTTAAGGGTTAAAGGCCTCTTTTATGAATGGCAGAGGCAGGGCAGTGACATTGCCCTATCAAGCAGGACAAAATGTCCTAGAGACTGACCATATTCCATATGATAAGCGCCCAAGCTAGGACCAAGGAGGGCCAGGCAATGGCTCACAATGATGGTGAGGTTACAGCGACCAAAGTAACTAACGAGTTTGAGCAGGACTCGAACCCCAGTTTGTCAATCAACAGGCAAGGGTGCTACCACCAGGCTACCACAACCTTGATTGAACATTTAACATAGATTATTTTTTAGGGGACTTCATACCAGGATTCTTGGCGGATAATTTAAAGAATTGAGAAACATTAATTTTTTGGAAGGAAATATTGTTAAGACTTGGTGAGTGTTCAATTTTGAGAGGTAGGATATTTATTGCAGTTTTTATTTGTCTTTTCTATTGTATATTTCTCGATTATATAGGGCTTTTAATTTCAAAGGTTTTCCTAATTTTCTTATATTAATAATTTTGAAAACCGGGTTTTTCTTTAAAATCAAAACAAACGTTTATTTCCTTTATTTTATCGGTATTTTGAGTTCTGATAACACTTCCGGACAACTGTATCTTTTAATGGCCAGAGCACTCATAAGATTCATAACAAAAGCAATAATGATAATGATGATAATAAAGCCCTAATTATTAGGGTAGGTTTTGTTCTTTTGATATTATAGTGATTATTTTGATTTGTTTTAAAGATAAATTTGGTCGTCTTTTCTGCAATAGGACTGTATAATCGGAAATAATAAGTCCCCATAGTTTAAAGGTTCAGTATCTTTCTACTTCAACTTACTGTACAAGGTATGCCTAATGTACCCAGTTTTCAATACTTATATATCCAAATCAGAGTAATAAACTCTACTATTAGTAATTTTTTCCGTGTTTTGTTTAGCTGCGCCAAAAAAAAAAAAAGTAAGATTTTTTTTTTCCATTGATTTTTCTTGAATTGACGTCAAGAAAGGAGAATGGAAGCACGCTCTTTCGTAGCCATCATTGCTGACTTCATGGAGGTCTGACATTGACCATTTTTAGAATTTTCCTTCCTTGGGAGCCCCGGATTTCACAGGATAAACTCACGCCTGGCCTGAGCTGGTTAACACAAGACGATTTTGACACCCTTGTAAGAGACCTGGTGTCGAAGGAATGGACTGAACGTGGGATTTTTTGGCGCAGAGTTGAAAAAAGCAAGAACGAATGAGAAAATAAAAACGAAAAGACGTTGACAGCAGCATGAAGGAGAACTTTAAGTTTGCAAGATATGGGCTGGCAAAGAGGATGAAAAAAAAAAATAGGGGGGGGGGGGAGATCTAGTCCATGAACTTTGGAGGTTTTCACTCTCACCGCCAGGTTGTCGGCCATAAAGATCATCTTTCTGTCGCAACTTTAGGGAAACCATAGCAAATGTCAGCTCGGGTGTCCCGAAAGTGGTTTCTTTTTTTTTTTTTTCCCCGAAAAGTTTTATTCCCTAAGTTTATTACTTTGCATTTTTGTTTCAGAAAACAGCACTTACATTTCGTAGGCCATTAAGTATTAGGACCCATCAACTGTCAATGTTCCCATTTGCTTGCCCCATTTTTCGATACGGTTTTTGCCTTGGAGAAGTTACCCTTGGAAAGTAGGGTTCTTACGTGTGTGTGTATATATATATATATATATATATATATATATATATATATATATATATATATATATATATATATATATTTGCACGTATAATTATATATATACATACATATACAGTACATACATACATACACACACACGTATACATATGTATTTGCATGTATAATTATATATATATATATATATATATATATATATATATATATATATATATATATATATTATATATATATATACTGTATATATAAGGCTCCCCTCTGCGTATGATTATACGTGAAAGTTCTCGAATACAGTGTTGGGATGTTCACTGGAATTAAACTATCATCAAATTTCCTGGAAAGAGTAGTGGCCCTCATCTTTTTTTTTTTATTGTTTATCTTGCAACTTTGTTGCTTGGAATTCCTGGCTTCAGGCCGCAGAATAGGAAATGATGTAGCTTTCAGTACTTATTGTAAATCATGTATATGTAACTTTTTTATTTCTTTTTACTTTTCTATCGGTGAGCATGTATGAATAATAAATCCATAGGGAAGCCTAGGGAAAATTCATAAGATTTTTTTATATGGCAGCTCGCTAGATAATGGGATTTAGGATTTTTTACAAGTAATATCGCTGAGGTCCACGGAAAAGATACTAATAAGCATTATAGATTTTTATGGACCTTTGGGAATAGAAGGCGAGATAACCATCATAAACAAATAAGATATCTTTATAATTTACATTAAAAATATGCTATACCCTTAAGGAATATTTACTATTAAAATATTTATTGCAAGGGGGGACTTAGTGCCCTTAGTGACTACTTCAGTATATATATGAAGTCGAAGTATTTCAAATACCTTTTCACCGAGTACCCAGAGAACTATTTGTTCGTATTTTTTTTTTTATCCATGCCTGGTCTGCTCTCAAGAATTGGGCGAGTTTGAAATTATCCTGTAGATTATAACGAGGTGTGGTACCGTGCCCTCATCGTGAGGTTAGCTAAGGCTTTTTCTCTAAATTGCTGACTAGTTTATTTTTTGGATTAATTAATTTGTTATTAATGGGGTTACATACATATTTTCTTGCAATCTTTAATGGTTTACTATAGGACACTCTTCTGGTTCTTATTATTTTGCTCCATTTTTTGTTATGTTTTTTGCATTCATACGTTATCAACACATATTTGTTAGATTGTCTGCTTTCAGTTTCAAATGAAGCTTTCAAAAGGATTTTGGGTAATATCATGAGAATGTACATGCAAAAATTGATACTGTCGGGTCCTTTTAAACCCCCCCCCCCAAAAAAAAAAAGTACATGCAAAAATTGATACTGTCGGGTCCTTTTAACAAAAAACAAAAAAATAAATAAATAAATATGGAAGTAGAGTTACACACATATAGCTTCTCTATAAACTCTCCTTCAGTCTCAGTTAAACTGCCCTCTCCGTAAGTTACATGCTATCTCATCTAGTTTGAAGACCTTTAGTTTGTTTTACGGGTACTATTTTTTTATGGTGTTTACCTTCGTGGTATATGTCTCGACAATGTTTACTTTTAAAATTCAGTAGCCAACCATTTGAAGCTTTAAAACTTTACAGTTTTACAAATAATTCAAATAATAATAATAATAATAATAATAATAATAATAATAATAATAATAATAGTGTCACTAATGGTATCTCTTTAAGTAAGTCTTTCTTATGTATGATTGGTATATGCATTTAAAATAAACTTTGTAGATTGCAATATACATTGGTAAATTTAGAGTTTTAATCAAGAGGAATTCAATAAATTTGCCAACATATAACGCCTATTTTCATACATTGTGACTCACGAACCTAATGCGGAAGGTGGTCATGAAAGGCATCGTTTTAACGATTGAAGACGGAAGAAAAACCAATGTAGGTTTGTTTACATTTTCATTTTTGCTTATAGTTTTAATGGAAAAACTGAAGTGGCTTTATACGGCATCACTGACACTACCATGAGATACCATTGGAAATAAAATGAAGCAAATAGATTTCTTGAGCATATGGGAAAGGTTTAAGTCTTCAAATGGTTAGCTACTGATGTTTGATATGGTTATTTGCAAATTTTTGACCTGCTGCCATTTCTGTAATATAGAAATTTGTGCTTTGAATGTCGTGGGCATTTTATTTTTACTTTTAAAAAGTATATACAATGATATCAAATTAGCAACTGGTGCAAATAATACGGGAGATGTCAAAGGTTATCAATCAAGTATCGTACATTTTGTTGAAGGTTAATTATCTGTTAAAAAAATTTATTTTGATCTTCAGTAATGCCACCAAATTTCGTTACGAGTTATATGGCAGTTATAGGACTTGTGAATGGTTTGTAGTTTGTTTAGATTTAGCCTGCTTTATGACAGCACAGGCCCATCTCTGAAGGCGGTAATTAGATATGGTAAGATGTGCACTAAAAAGAAAAAAAAGTGTTGCAAAAATCCCTTTTTGAATCTTTGTGGCATGGAGCGATGCAGGTTTTCTTAATATTTACTATTTGGAGGGAGGTAATGACGACCCGTAGATAAATAGATCCCGAACAGTACTTCCAGATTCTTTGTCATACATTAATTCAGTTATGATCACGCCTAATTTTTTTTTTTTTTTTAAGAATCTGTCCAGACAACAGTCTTGACGTGTTAATGAATTCGCTTTTATTTTTTCTGTTCGAAGCCCGGTTGTCAAGTTTTATATGGATTGTTAATTATATATTAACTTTTAAAGTGACAATGATGTAGAATTTAGCTGATAATGTAGAATTTATTTCATTTAAGAAATATCATCGAACAAAGGTATTTATTCAAAAGTTAGAACGAGTGACCAATATGTAGATGAAGCTTCATTTTCGTTGTGGTGCTTGGTCACTGTGGACTAATACGAGACCCGCATACGTATCCATTATACTGTAAATGTATGCGTTGTTTTAAACAAACTCTATGGTGGATGCATTTTTACTACAGCAACGGGGTGCATAGAATTTTATGACAATTTTTGCCGTAGTTACGCAATTTACTGGTACAAATAGTTATCAGTATTCCGGCCTCCTAATCATTCTCTCTCTCTCTCTCTCTCTCTCTCTCTCTCTCTCTCTCTCTCTCTCTCTCTCTCTCTCTCTCTCGTTCGTGCATTATTAATTTCTATGGAACAAAAATGCGGGCAGCTTTTTTTTTTCAAATTTATTTGTACATTGGTGTTTTAATGTCCGATAACAATCGCTGTTTAGATTGTATCTCTCTCTCTCTCTCTCTCTCTCTCTCTCTCTCTCTCTCTCTCTCTCTCTCTCTCTCTCTCTCTCTCTCTCTCTCGTGCATTATTAGTTTCTATGGAACAAAAATGCGGGGAGTTTTTTTTCAAATTTATTTGTACATTGTTGTTTTAATGTCCGATAACAATCGCTGTTTAGATTATATTTCTCTCTCTCTCTCTCTCTCTCTCTCTCTCTCTCTCTCTCTCTCGTGCATTATTAATTTCTATGAAACAAAAATAAGGCTAGGGTTTTTTTTTCAAAATTTATTTGTACATTGTTGTTTTAATGTCCGATGACAATCGCTGTTTAAATTATATTCTCTCTCTCTCTCTCTCTCTCTCTCTCTCTCTCTCTCTCTCTCTCTCTCTCTCTCTCTCTCTCTCTCTCTCTCTCTCTCTCTAAATTGTAACGTTTATTATATCTATATTTGATTTACTGTTTATATGTTACCCTCTTTTGACTACTATATATACATCTACTTAAAAAAGTTTATTGTATTAGTTTGAGTTCAAAATTAGTTACTATACTCAATTTATTTTAATGAGGCGCATTTGCACCGACTTGCAGTGGTGCCCTTTAAGCTCGGAAAAGTTTCCTGATCGCTGATTGGTTGGAATTATCTTGTCCAACCAATCAGCGATCAGGAAACTTTTCCGAGCTAAAAGGGCACCGTTGCGAGTCGGTGCAAATATGCCTCACTAAAAAAAATTGACTATAGTGCTTATCGTTTACATTTTTCTAAAATTTCAGGAGGCTCAAGTGATTATTCTAGGGAATGCCAATAGTATTAACAAGCTGGCTTAAGACCCTTTTAGAAAATTATTTTCTATTTCAACTGGGCTCCACAAGGTAGTAGAAAAGTTGGAAGTCCCAGGCTTACATGGCTGAGGACTATGAAACGTGAAGTAAGAGAGGATGAATGGAGAAGTATTGATTTAAAATCTCAAGATAGAGACGACTCGTGAAATCTAACCGAGTCTTTTTGCGTCAGTAGGCGTTGGAGTTGATGATGATGTATATTCCAGTTAAATTTAATCCTCCCGAAGCGATGTACAGGTGATGTAGACGAAATGCCTATAGAGTCTTGTGTGGGGTGGGTTTCATGGAGATGTGTGAGTGTGTGTGCGTGTTTTTATTTTATTTTTTTTCTTAATACCTATAGAGCCTTGTTTGGGGGTGGGGTTTAAGGAGACGTGTGTGTGTTGTTGTTGTTGTTGTTGTTGTGTGTTTTTTTTTTTAATTCCTATAGAGCCTTGTGTGGGGTAGGGTTTAAGAAGATGTGTGAGTGTGTGTGTGTGTGTTTTAATGCCTGTAGAGCCTTGTGTGGGGTAGGGTTTAAGAAGATGCTTGAGTGTGTGTGTGTGTTTTTCAATTCCTATAGAGCCTTGTGTGGGGTAGGGTTTAAGAAGATGTGTGAGTGTGTGTGTGTGTTTTTTAATGCCTGTAGAGCCTTGTGTGGGGTAGGGTTTAAGAAGATGTGTGTGTGTGTGTGTGTTTTTTAATGCCTATAGAGCCTTGTGTGGGGTAGGGTTTAAGAAGATGTGTGAGTGTGTGTGTGTGTTTTTTAATGCCTATAGAGCCTTGTGTGGGGTAGGGTTTAAGAAGATGTGTGAGTGTGTGTGTGTTTTTTAATGCCTGTAGAGCCTTGTGTGGGGTAGGGTTTAAGAAGATGTGTGAGTGTGTGTGTGTTTTTTAATTCCTATAGAGCCTTGTGTGGGGTAGGGTTTAAGAAGATGTGTGAGCGTGTGTGTGTGTTTTTTAATTCTTGTAGAGCCTTGTGTGGGGTAGGGTTTAAGAAGATGTGTGTGTGTTTTTTAATGCCTATAGAGCCTTGTGTGGGGTGGGGTTTAAGGAGACGTATGTGTGTGTTTTAATGCCTATAGAGCCTTGTGTGGGGTTGGGTTTAAGGAGACGTGTGTGTGTGTTTTTTTATTTTTTTTCTTAATACCTATAGAGCCTTGTGTGGGGTAGGGTTTAAGAGGATGTGTGAGTGTGTGTGTGTGTGTGTTTTAATGCCTATAGAGCCGTGCGTGGGGTAGGGTTTAAGAAGATGTGTGAGTGTGTGTGTGTGTGTTTTAATGCCTATAGAGCCTTGTGTGGGGTGGGGTTTAAGGAGACGTGTGAGTGTGTGTGTGTGTGTTTTTTTTTTAATGCCTATAGAGCCTTGTGTGGGGTGGGGTTTAAGGAGACGTGTGTGTGTGTGTGTTTTTTTTTTAATGCCTATAGAGCCTTGTGTGGGGTGGGGTTTAAGGAGACGTGTGTGTATGTGTGTGTGTTTTTAATGCCTATAGAGCCTTGTGTGGGCTGGGGTTTAAGGAGACGTGTGAGTGTATGTGTGCGCTTGTGTGGATGGGGACAAATTCGATGTTGCCGAGTTCGACGGATTTTAATTGCCAGGGAAAATACTGTAGTGACTATTAATGTCTGATCTCCGTACGGCGGCGATGAAAACGGCGCTCCCCAATGAGATTGTTTCTTTTGTAATCGAAAATTGGGTCCTAAATTCCAACTCCTAGCTGTTTGTGTTGTGTAATTGTTGTTGTAAATTCACGGCTATCTTTTTACAACCCTGGACGTCTCCTCTTGAACTTTATTTTTTTTATTGGATTTGTATATTGTGCCATTTATTTCCTATTTTAGTTTTTTATTTCCTCTGAATTTTTCTAATTTTTTATCCATTATTGATATAGAAATTTAATATCGGTTTTTTTAAATTTTTTCGTAACATATATAATAGCTTTAGATTACAAATGAAGTTCTTCTACGAAGTATGTAACTTTTTTTTTCTTTTCTGTAATGTTTCCCTTCATAGATAATTTTACCAGTTCATTACGTCGCTTATGCTAGTTTCGGTTTCATCCAGGGTAAGTTTCATCTCCATGAAAGATTTCATTCTTGAGCAAATTTACTTTTGATTGATATATATTTATCAAAGCTCGTCTGTTATATGTCGATTAGCTCATTATTAGTCGTTGTGATATATAAGAACGAAGAGATCCTTTCGTGAAAATTGTAGTTTTGGTGGGGAATTAAGAAAAAAATATTTGCAATTTATTGGTCTAAAAAATACGAAAATTTTGCTCTTAAGGCTTCAGTTGTGGTGGCCGATGTGGTAACATCCCTGACTGGCGAACGCCTGACTGGGGGTCGAGACCCGCTCAAACTCGTTAGATTCTTTGGTCACTGCAACCCCACCATCTTTGTGAGCTAAAGGGGGGAGCTTACAGGTCTTTCTACCAAGACATCAGCAGCCATTGCCTGGCTCCCGTGGTCCTAGCTTGGATGGAGAGGGGGTTGGTCCCTGATCATATGTATATATGGTCAGTCTCTAGGGCAATGTCATTGTCCTTGGCCCCTGCCATTCATGAGTGGCCTTAAGGCCTTAAGTCTTGAAAATTAAAAATGTATAATCTTAAATCTTTTTCATCTTGATCCTATGAAATTATAGTAATGGATTAAGTCTTTATAGATTGGTCTTCAAAGGAAGAACGTAAATGAATTTGAATCATATTACCTTGACTTACACAGTGCAAGTGTCATCTGCAATTTATGACTTATTGCATTAAATAATTTTAAATCTCAATTGTTTTGGTTTAATTAGCAAAGTAGATGATGAACGGAGATATTTTTTTACCATTTATTGATTGAAACTAGTAAAGCAAAATTCCAAAAACAACACATTTTATACTGTTCATCATATCGAGATAATAAAAGATACTTAAACGGCTATCCAAAGGAAAGAGGCGAGGGAAGTAGAATTAAATGGAGCGCGAGAGGTGTTCCTACCTTTTGAACGCTAATTAGTATGAAATGAAGTTTGTCTTAATGGAACTAATTCCGGGGCCATTTTAATCTTGCAAAGGCCCTCTCATTCTAATAACTACCGATAAATTCGATTAGAAAAGAAGACCGGGGCCGATTGCATTAAAACGAGCAAAATGCAATTAGCATATTCTCAGGGCCCTAATTGCAATGAAGTTTGTTTGGAAGGTCCTATAAACCGCTTTATGTCAGCTTCGAAACGCCCAACTCGACGCCAAGGATCTAAGAGGCGAGGGGGGGGGGGGTTAGAATGTGAGTATGGGGGGCATTAGGGAGCCAGATTAACAACGTACTTAGGG
This sequence comes from Palaemon carinicauda, assembly GCF_036898095.1. NCBI lineage: Eukaryota > Metazoa > Arthropoda > Malacostraca > Decapoda > Palaemonidae > Palaemon > Palaemon carinicauda. The sequence continues at coordinate 16,988,997 of NC_090752.1, forward strand.
CCTCTTCAAACCTATGTCATTTACAATTCGATCAGGCTATATAGCTCATTTAGCTGATGGTTTTACATGCTCTTAAAGGAGGTCCGGTGTGAAGTTATGACTTCAAGGGAGGCCAGAGGAAGAGGGGGAATCCCTCCCAGGGGGGAAATGGACTCCCCGAATGAGTTCTTTAAAGTCTGCATCATTACCGTGTTAATCAAGAGATGCAATTTTTTTTTTCTTGGTAATGATTGCTTTAACGTCAATAATTCGATTTTCCTTAAACCTTTTTATCTTATCTTATCGATATATATATATATATATATATATATATATATATATATATATATATATATATATATATATATATATATATATATATATGTATATATATTCATATATATACAATATATATATATTATGTATATAGATAGATATATATCTAATTATAGGTATATATATATATATATATATATATATATATATATATATATATATATATATATATACAGTATAAATATATAGATAGATAGATAGATATATGTATAATTATATATATATATAGAGAGAGAGAGAGAGAGAGAGAGAGAGAGAGAGAGAGAGAGGGGGGGGGGGCTGTGTTAAGTAGTAGTTTTTTTTTTTCCTGATGATATCGAGTTCTCTACGAAACCGAAAATTTTAGAAAATAAAAATCAATAATATGAATTCAGTATAACGCTCGCTATGCCGCTAATCATTCAAGACAAAGATGTGTTTGTTCAGTACCTGATAAATGAAAACCAATAATGTTTAGACGGCGTCTTCACATAACCTTCATATTTAAAAGAACAAAAGCCAAATGAGTTAGGCCTACATCTGACTCGTGCACTTTTGACGGGAAAATTGTAGAAATGTAGTTGGGTTTAAGTGTACCTATGTGTTTGTTCATGTAAGGTGATTTCCTGTATGCTGAAGACTGTAATTCAGTGATAACTACCTGTTGAAGTACTTTTTTTTATTATTAAAGTTCTTATTTTCTATGTGAAAAATGTAAGATGGGTGTACGTTTGCCTATGCGTTTTCTTATGCCAGGGGGTTTCCTTCAGTGATAACTACCTGTTTAGGAGTACATTTTTCTTTTATTGAATTTCGTTTTCCATGTGTAAAATGTAAATGTGGATTGGTGTACGTGTGCCTGTGTATTTATGCAAGGTGATTTCCTGCATGCGTAAGACTGTAATTCAATGATAACTACCTGTTAAAAAATACTTATTTTTTCTTTTGATTAAATTTCGTTATCCATGTGAAAAATCTAAATGTGAATGGGTGTACGTATGCCAATGTGTTTGGTTAATCAAGGTAATTTCCTTCAATGATAACTACCTGTTAAAAAGTACTTACAGTATGTTTTTCCTTATATTAAATTTCGTTTTTCCATATAAAGAAATTAAATGTGAATGGGTGAATGTATGCCTGTGTGTGTGTTTTTTTTTTTTTTTTTATGAAAGGCGATTTCCTGTATGTTAAGACTATAAATCAATGATAACTGCCTATTAAGGAGTACTTATTTTATTCCTTTGATTAAATTTCGTTTTCCATGTGAGAAAATGTAAGTGCTGATTGGTGTACGTGTGCTGCTGTTTCTTTATGCAAGGCGAGTTCCTGTATGCTAATGAAGGCTATAGATAATTGATAACTACCTGTTAAATAGTACTTATTTAATTTCATTTCATTAAATTTCGTTTTTTTTTTCTATGTGAAAAATTCAAATGTTGATGGGTGTACGTGTACTTATATGTTTGTTTATGCAAGGGAATTTATTGTTTGCTGAAGACTATAATTCGGTGATAAAGAGTATTTATTTTTTAATTTCATTAGATTTCGTTTTTCTACGTGAAAAATGTAAATGTGGATGGGTGTACGTGTGTCTATGCGTTTGTTTATGCAAGGCGATTTCCTGCATGCTGAAGACTTTAATTTAGTAAAAACTACCTGTTAAAGAGTATTTATATCGGTTTCCTTTATGAAAGTTCGTTTTTTCATTTGGAAAATGTGAATGTGGATGGGTGTACGTTTGGCTCTGTTTGTTTATGCACAGTAATTTCCTGTATGCTGATGAAGGCTATAAATCTGTGATAACTTGCTGTTAAAGAGTTCTTATTTTATAGATTACTTATTTTTTTTTTTTTTTATTAATTTCGTTTTCCGTGTGAAAAATGTAAGTGTGGATGGGTGTAAGCATGGTTCTGTTTGTTTATGCAAGGTGATTTCCTGTATGTTGAAGAAAGTAAATCAATGATAACTATCTGTTAAAGAGTTTTTTTTTTCTTTATTAAAAGAAGTTCTTTTTTCCATATGTGAAAAAATGTAAAAAAAAAAAAGAAAAAAAAAAATAGAAGTGAGGGAGGGAGAGGGAAAGAGCAACAAGTTTTTGGTTTCGGTCGTTTTTTTTCAGTCATGCAGAAAAATGTTAGACTCGGAGCCTTCACACTCATCGAAAACAGTGCTGCGACCTATGGTGGAAATGGGAAAAAAAAATGAAAAAGGCATAGAGAAAAAATCACGTGGAACTGCTATTATTTTCTATTTAATTTCTAGTTTGATTTACTTGTACGAATATTTGGCTTCTATTTGAGGAGTTCATAGGGTGTAGCAAATAAAATTTTCAATTGTTATAATTGAGAGGATATATTTTATTTTTAACTTATAGATTATTGTTTTGTCTGAGAAAACTTGCAGAAAGTGAATTGGAGATAAGAATTATATATATATATATATATATATATATATATATATATATATATATATATATATATATATATACATACACACACATACATATACGTATACACTGTATATTATTAAAGTCGTAACTCTCTCTCTCTCTCTCTCTCTCTCTCTCTCTCTCTCTCTCTCTCTCTCTCTCTCTCTCTCTCTCTCTCTCTCTCTAATGTGTGTGCGTGTGTGTATGTGAATGTAATTATTTATATATGTGTGTATATATATATATATATATATATATATATATATATATATATATATATATATATATATATATATATATATATATATATATATAAAGTAATTTTATCGCCGGCAATTCAGACGTAGATGCAAAATTCACTTTGTATATAGTACTGTAAGGAATAAAGTACAGACAACGGGGAAATTTTGACAGCGGTTTTACACAGCTGAACGCTATGCATCTGCGACTTAACTAGTGAATGTAATTCGTCATCTATGTTTCTCTATTATTATTATTATTATTAGCTAAGCTATAACCCTAGTTGAAAAAGCAAGATGCTCTAAGCCCAAGGGCTCCAACAGGAAAAATAGCCCACTGAGGAAAGGAAATAAGGAAATAAATAAACGGTATACGTAATGAACAATTAACATGAAATATTTTGAAAACAGTAACAACATTAAAAACAGATATTTCGTAAATAAACTATAAGAAGACTTATGTCAGCCTGTTCAACATAGAACATTTGCTGCAAAGTTGAACTTTTTAAGTTCTACCGAATCAACTACCCGATTAGGAAGATCATTCCACAACTTGATCACAGCTGGAATAAAACCTCTAGAATACTGTGTAGTATTGAGCCTCATGATGGAGAAGGACTGACTACTTGCTCTTTTTTTAACCTGAAAAGAAATTTTTGCTAAGTTATCGAACCCTCCTATTCCCATGTAACCCAAGTGAAGTCTTGTGGACCTGGTAACCCCTCCAATTCTCCCCCCCCCCTTTTTTTTTTTTTTTTTACATTACCAAGCTTTCAAACTCGTTAGTTTCTTAGGTCGCTGCAACCTCGCCATCCTTGTGAGGTAAGGTTGGAGGCTTTGGGGAGCCTATAGGTCTACCTGCTGAGCCATCAGCAGCCATTGCCTGGCCCTGCTTGGTCTTAGCTTCGGTGCTGATCATATGTACATACGGTCAGTTTCTAGGGCATTGTCCTGCTCGATAGGGCAATGTCAGTGTACCTTGCCTCTGCCATTTAAAACCTTTAAACCTTGGAGGCCGTGACTACTCATTGCTACGAAAATATCTTTGAACATCGCAGACCAAAGTTATAAAGACATTTTTATAACAACAATTGTTTATTTTATTATTATTTGTCGATTTTTGAAGTGTTTTGTGGTAATCCAATGATTTTATGACTCTTTATTGAGAAACTATTTTTTTTTTATGAAAATATAGACACACCTTTTATATAATGAGCATCCTATCATTTATCATTACATTTTTTTCTGTTACCGTATATCGATATGATTAGCATAATGCAAAAAGTATAATAAATTTTGTTAAAAAAATATTGTAAAAAAAGAGCCTGAATTTCTGTTTCATCAATACACGTAATAAATATTCCGGTGGTGTGGAAGTAATCAACTAAAAGTCATTTAAAACTTTTGGGCTTCAAAATCGGGTCTAATATACGTTTGTGGGCTTATAATATTTCGATGCCTGACAACTGGCATTTTTCAGGGATATTTTATGCTAGGTAATTGTATATTTATTCATCTTTATATATAGTTGCATAATTATGTGAGAGAGAGTTATTTTCATTGATCATTGTAATAAGTCCCCCCCCCTCATATGATTTTGATTTCCTATTTCCCCACTGAAAAAGTAAACAGCAACAGTGTTCTAGGCAGTATGTCTTTATATATATATATATATATATATATATATATATATATATATATATATATATATATATATATATATATGTATATATGTGTATATATATATATATATATATATATATATATATATATATATATATATATATATGTATGTATGTATATATGTGTATATATATATATATATATATATATATATATATATATATATATATATATATATATATATATATATATATATATATTTTGCGTGTGTGTGCAGGTAATCAGAACCAAAGGTAAAGCTGAGTAATGAGTTCGTATCTACAATTATATTGATTTTACTGTTTGATATTATGATATGTAATTTGGTTTTCCTTGTTCATTTACCTTTGTTTACAGAAGAAAAACCAAAGTCATACGTGTTTTCTTTTCTTTTGTACTCCATATGAATCTTTCTTAATCAGAATTTGTTTTCAGTTTTACATTTTAAGTTTAATCGTACGTCATATTTTAGATTATTTTATAGACTATGAAATGCGTGTATGAAAGTAAATGAAATTACCAATAGGTGAGTTGATAGTTTTCCAGCAAATGGAAAACGGTTAACGACAAATTGAAATCCTGGATAATGATAATTATTTTGAGTAGACTTTAAATAAAGAGGTCGATTAAATGGCCAGCCGAGAATACTTATCCAGCACAGAACTGACGTAACCGGAGAAGGGGTCATAGCCCCCATGGAGATTTATGTAGACAAAAAGAGGAGAAAATTCCAAAGGCTTGCCGTGGTGGGTAAATACTGGTCCCGTTAACATTTTGGTATTCCTAATGATATACTGCTACTACCATCAGACAACTAGGATTGTTACAAGGCATTTATTTAGGCATTTAAATCAGCCATACATTTACCTCCTTCGTATGGGCTTGTGGTCATTACAAGGCGAGGAAGATGATTCCCATTCCTGTCCTTGTACAGTTGGCTTAATTAATTCCAGTGCACTGGCGTCTCCTTAGATTCCCGTGAACTGTACCGGAATTAATGAAGCCAACTGTACGAAAGAAGAAACTTATAATGTGATTTTTAAATTTCGGTGTCTACTTTTATCGGAGCCCAGCACGCTACAGGCCCAGACTGTTACTTCAAACTAGGAAAATAGTTCCTTATGAAATGCATAGTCTGTAGAGATCAGTGTTGTAAAGTTTTTCAAGCAGGCTGAGCTGCTAAATGGCATAGGTAGACCATTTACAGGTCGTTATTATGCATTATATACATTGTTCCTGTTTATGGAATGACCTCATCGCGTGAAAGAGGACCATTATTTTTTTTTTAAAGTAAAGATTTCCATTAGGGTCTTCAGTACTTCGGATCTCTTGCTATAGTGGTTTTCAAAACAGATTCAGGCTTCATTTAGATGCTGATAACATATTTATTTAGAAGAGCCAGGGACTCCAGGATTGCATTCGATGGGTACAGCAAAAAAAAAAAAAAAAAAAAAAAAGAATTTATGAGTTCTACCATGCCACTTTCTAGCCCTTGCACAACTAGTCATACCCTCCGATATCTTTTTATATGTTTGAAATTCCTTTCATTTAATATCCCACCCCTTTAAAGTATATACAATATAATTTAGCACTATTGCTTTGTAAACCGATTTGATTCAAGAAACCGATTTCCTGCTCTATAAGTCGTTAAGAGTCAATATATAATTTCCCAATCTCTGATGGGCTGTTATGAACAAGATCCCGTTCCTCTCACAAGGTACGACAAACTGCAACCAACCAAGAAAGGAGGCTCTTGATCAATTTTATCTGTTTTATACATTAATTTTAAAGTCATTGTATTTATAAGTGGAAAGCACACCGTCGTGATACATTGGAATACTT
>NC_090752.1:17000461-17005461 GCF_036898095.1 Palaemon carinicauda
CGGGACTGTAATATTAAAAGGGGAATTCCAAAAGGGCCGCAGTAAACAAATGCCATTTTGTTGATGGTAATATGCATTTTTTTTTTACTATACTATATGTAGTGTATGTGAATAACTATATTTACTATATAAGAAGTTTCATCGATCGATCTGTGGTGTCCAATCACATGTAATATTAAAAATGCATTATTGATGTGATACATGCACAACAGTTTCCAATATATAAATTTTTTTCCGGCTGAAGTAGATCGTTTGTAGGTAGTAGGTTGGCCAGGGCACCAGCCACCCGTTGAGATACTACCGCTAGAGATTTATGTGCGTCCTTTGACTGGCCAGACAGTGCTACATTGGATCCTTCCCTCTGGTTACGATTCATTTTCCTTTTGTTGACACATACACGGAATAGCCTAGCCTATTCTTTACATATTCTCTTCTGTCATACACCTGAAAACACTGAGATTACCAAACAATTCTTCCTCTCTCAAGGGGGTTAACTACTGCACTATAATTGTTCACTGGCCACTTTCCTCTTGGTAAGGGTAGAAGAGACTTTAGCTATGATAAGCAGCTGTTCTAGGAGGAGGACACTCCAAAATCAAACCATTGTTCTCTAGTCTTGTGTAGTGCCATAGCCTCTCTACCATGGTCTTCCACTGTCTTGGGTTAGAGTTCTCTTGCTTGAGGGTACACTCAGGCACACTATTCTATATTATTTTTCTTCCACTTGTTTTGTTATTTTTTATAGTTTATATATTTATTTTAATGTTTCTGTTCTTAAAATATTTTATTTTTCCTGTTTCCTTTCCTCACTAGGCTATTTTCCCTGTTGGATCCCCTGGGCTTGTATCGTCCTGCTATTCCAACAGGGGTTGTAGCTTTGCAAGTTATAATAATAATAATAACAGTTGTAATGAATTATCCGGTGAACCTGACATTTGGTGGTAACGGATTTGCGGTCGAAAAGGCTCATATTTGGGCTATCCACAATTCCAAAATTATATTTGTGGCAGGATTGGTGGCGTTGGCTTAGATGGCCAATTACAGCCGGTACGAAGTCCGTTCTCTGCAATCTTTCCAATCCTCTGCTTCTCCTGAAACCCCATTGTTTTCTACTTAACAGTTCCAGCGTCTTGATCCGCTCCTGGAACACACCGCAGTGAACCTGGCATTTCTTTCCGTTTGCCCTTTATCCATCACAATTTTGGCGATATTTTTCCAAACGGGTTTCTTTTTTTATTATAAGTCCGCAGATTTTTCATTTAGCTGATTATGTGATGGTGATTGGCGATTCTCTCTCTCTCTCTCTCTCTCTCTCTCTCTCTCTCTCTCTCTCCTCTCTTATTATATATGACAATATATATAAATATATATATATATATATATAAAATATATATATATATATATATGTATGTATGTTTGTATGTATGTATGTGTGTGTATTGAGTGTATATAAGTAAATAGGTAGAAATTACGACAGCTTGACACATGATATGCATCAAACAATTATCAAGCCATGAAAAAAAAAAATAATCAAAGTTGGTAGATATTATAATCAAGTTTTTCTCTTCCTATCATTTCTACATACTAGTAGTCTATGCGCAGTTTCATAAGAGGAACATGACTAGATTTTCATAGCGGCATCGATGAATCATATCTTGGTTTCATCATGTGGAAAAAATAAAGAGCGGTATTTGGGAGAAAATAATGTAAATTCCGCTGGGTTTGGAAGATGGAGAGTAAAACTTAGAATTCTTTGGAGTGATGTGTGGAAGAGGCTTCGTATACTATTATTATTATTATTATTATTATTATTATTATTATTATTATTATTATTATTATTATTATTACTTGCTAAGCTACAAACCTAGTTTGAAAAGCAGAATGCTATAAGCCCGAGGGCTCCAACAGGGAAAATAGCCCAGTGAGGAAAGGAAATAAGAAAAACAGGGTCTAAATGTTGAGGGAGTTTGAGAAAGACGCAATCAGTGTAGACGGGTCAACGAGCTGTTTATATGCCCTGTTTGCTGCGGGCGTAAAACAAATATTGTTTCGCAAAGATTGATTATTAATGATTCGGTAGTTGAACTATTCATTTGCGGTATACGTTGTGTTAATTTTTCTTTTTAAGAGTATATGCCCTGTTTGCTGGGGGCGTATAACAAATATTGTTTAACAAAGATTGATTATTAATGATTCGGTAGTTAAACTATACATTTGCGGTATACGTTGTGTGTGTGTGTGTTTTTTTTTTTAAAGAGTTCTTAGGAAAACTAGTTATTTAAAAAGAATACAGTCGCGAAACTGGTAATTTTAACGTTTGGCGTGGTCAGTACGTGGAGAGGTAACCCCGACGAAAAGGTGGCCACCTTCAGCACTTGAACCTTTTGGATATTGATGACGCAGGATGTGTAGCTACCTCAACATATAGTTACCATCAGGTAAATGGAAGGCTAACGGCTTGATAATCCGCATTAGATTATACACACACACATACACACACACACACACACACACACACACATATATATATATATATATATATATATATATATATATATATATATATATATATATGTATATTAGCCACGAGAGGAAAATTGATAAGACATTTGTTGGTGGTGATATTTTTGTCTTATTGATATAATCGGACTCCGATGACGTCACCAATAATACAAACGTTCGGACTCCTATTAATAATTTTCAATTATCTTTTTCAAGATAATATATATATGTATATGTGTGTGTATATATATATATATATATATATATATATATATATATATATAATTTATTTATATATATATAAATATATATATATTTATATTTATATATATAAAGAGAGAGAGAGAGAGAGAGAGAGAGAGAGAGAGAGAGAGAGAGAGAGAGAGAGAGAGAGAGAGAGAGAGAGAATATATTTCAGATATTCAAAATGTTTTTCCCATGACAGTATTTCTTGCATATGTGACTGGAATAATAAAAGATTGCTGGAGGTCAATCGGACCTCGAATTCCTCAATGATTTATAGATGATCTCGTGTCTCCATATTTCACAAACTTTAGGTCTTCGCCTCTTTTTTATTAATTGTTGCTAGAATATATTTCAACTTCCCACTTTAAGAAAGGGAAAATGATCATTATATTTCAACAAATTTTAAATTATATTTGATAGATTGTTCTCTGTACATAATGGTTAACCCTGATTGATTGGTACAAGTAATGTTAATTATTATTATTATTATTATTATTATTATTACTAGCCAAGTTACAACCCTAGTTGGTAAAGCAAGATGATATAAGCCCAAAGTCTCCAACCGGGAAAAATAGCCCAGTGAGGAAAGGAAACAAGGATATAGATAAATGATGAGAAAAATTAATAAATCATTCTACAAACAGAAACAAGTAACAACGTCAAAACAGATATGTCATATATAAATTATAAAAATACATGTCAGCCGGTTCAACTTGAAACATTTGCTGCAACTTTGAAGGTTTGAAGTTCCACTGATTCAACTACCCGATTAGGAAGATCATTCCACAGCTTGGTCACAGCTGGAATAAAACTTCTAGAATACTGTGTAGTATTAAGACTCATGATGAAGAATGCCTGGCTATTAGAATTAACTGCCTGCCTAGTATTACTGTTATGTATTTTATAAGGGATTGATTGATGATAATAATAATGATGATAATAATAATAATAATTAGTTAGTCTTAAGTTTAAACTTTTTAGAATCCAAATTTATCAGTTTAAATTCATGAAACGTAGCCTACCAAGTGTCATTTCTACCCCTTTAATAGAAAGGTACAACACAATGTCTCCGTCTTTCATTCTACCATCTGAACAAATATATAATGCGTCCACCTACACGTCTCCAGCATACAAAAAAAAAAAAAAAAAAAAAAACACGACATCAAGAACAAATATATCTTAGGATTCAGACAAATATTAGCATACGAATTGTAGAATATGTATTCATTAAACATAAAAAAGAAAGAGGAAGACCCTAACCAGAAGGAATAAAAATAAATTGGAAAAATGATAATCGAGATCGAAGTGCCATTGGTCTACGGACCCGCATCCAGGTCTCTGTTTCTGCTCACACTCGATGGATTGAGCTAACAGACTGGGGATCCAGAGTCGTCCGTCGCACGCTCATTTAACAATAAACCCGCCCTATTAGTCTAGGCTTCCATATATATTTTTCTTTCTTGTTTTGTAGGCTTTTATATTTTAAATATTTTTTATTATTGGTCTGAAGCGGTTTTTTCTTGTTCATAATTCTTCATTTGTTTTTTATCTGAAGCTGTTTTTTCTTGGTCACATTTTTTGACTTTTTGTCCGAATCTTTTTTCTTGGTCATATATCTTCATTTCTTCTCTCTGAAGCTGGTATTTTCGGTCATAATTCTTCTTTTTTTCTGTTTGAAGCTGTTTTTTTCCTGGTAATAATTCTTAATTCTTTTACTCTCTGAAGCTGTTTTTTCTTGGTCATAATTCTAATTTTTTTCTGTCTGAAGCTGTTTTTGCCTGTTCATAATTCTAATTTTTTTTTCGGTCTGAAGCTGTTTCTTCCAGGTCATAATTCTTGATTTTTTCTTTTGTCTGAAGCTGTTTTTCTTGGTCATAATTCTTAATCTTTTAGGTCTGAAGCTGTTTCTTCATATTCACAATTTTTCATATTTTTCGTTCTGAAGCTGTTTCGTCCTGGCCATAAATCTTAATTTCTTCTATCTGAAGGAGTTTCCTCTTGTTCACAATTCTTCTTTTTTCGGTCTAAAGCAGTTCTTTGTCGTAATTCTTCATTTTTTCGGCCTGAAGCAGTTTCTTCTCGGTCACAATTCTTCCTTTTTTACGGTTTGATGCTGTTTCATCTTGGTCATAATTCTTATTTTTGTTCATTCATTCATTTATTTATTTATTTATTTATTTATTTATTTATTTTTTTTTTTTTTTTTTTTGTCTGGAGCAGTTTCTTATTGGTCATAATTCAAATTTTTTTTC
>NC_090752.1:17020461-17030461 GCF_036898095.1 Palaemon carinicauda
GAATTTGTGACGCAGTGTTCAGCGAAGCTATTATGACTATTAATTGACCACAAATTAAAATGGCAATTTTTTTTTTCCTATATGGGCGCGTGTATACGATCAATTATTATTATTATTATTATTATTAATAATATTATTATTATTATTATTGTTGTTGTTATTATTATTATTATTATTATTATTATTATTATTATCACTTGCTAAGTTTACAACCCTAGTTGGAAAAGCAGAATGCTATAATCCTACGGACTCCAAGAGGGAAAAAATAGCCCTGTGAGGAAAGGAAACAAGGTAAAATAGAATTTTTAAGAAGAGTAATATTAAAATAAATATATTGATAATAAGTATTAGATGCACTAGAAAATAATGGCTGTGTACTTCTATCGTTTGGATAATCCCACTTCAAGTCCCTCCATACTTTAAGCCATTCCAAAAAGTCCACTAATTGCAATATATCCTTGTCAGAGGGAGGCCTCCTCTGGGGAGCATCCTTCAAGCTTCCCCAAGGATACAACCGATGGACTCGAGACAAAAGAGATTTCTCATTTAAGCATCGCTGGAGTCGTAGCATCATATTTCAAGAGGGTTCCAAAGCTCCAGCAGTCCCCCCTCTCCCCCCTCCCCCCTCCCACAGCCACCCCCCCTTAGACATCCCCCTCTCCTTAGCCCACCTGTCACCCTGTTCTCTCTCTCTCTCTCTCTCTCTCTCTCTCTCTCTCTCTCTCCTCTCTCTCTCTCTCTCTCTCATTAAAGTAATTGTCAACACCGTGTGTGAGAATTCTTTGAAAATAAGCGAGTCTTGATCTTTAAGTTGAATAAGATTATCATAGGATATGGTCGATAATTTATTATTCTAATATACATAAAACAGCCATTGTTTTGGAGGAATAGTGTGGGATCTTTTGAGTAGAATATTGAATTAAAGGTGTTTCCTTACCTTAGTCACATAAGAAAGCTAATAAGAAATAATTTTCTAATGTACTTTATAAGTAAAAAAAAAACAACATTCATGTAAACAAAGTAGATGAAAAAAAAAGTTGGTTGTTTTGGTGGTTGGATTTTTCTAATGTACATAAAACGGTCATTGTTTTGGAGGAATAGGATATTTTGAGTAAAAAGGGCAATTAAAAAGAATAATTTTCTAATTTACTTTATAAGTTACAAAAAAAAAACATTTATGTGAACAAAGTAGATGAAAAAAATGTTGGTTGTTGTGCTGGTGACATGGTTGTTGATTATTAATTTCAATCATTTAAGATACAGGAAATGGCTTTCTCACCTTTCGACTTTACATTTGCAAAGTTTTGTTAATTAGCAAGTTTGAGAACATCTTGTAGCTTTGCTAAGTTGTTTCCAGTGGAACATTCACGTGGGAGTAGCTTTCTTTTTCTTAGTGATAGTTAATATTTATTTTTTTTTTATTAAATTTGATTTATGCATTCTCAGCGATAGTCAATTTTTTTCATGAAATTTCGTTTATGCATTAGATTTTTCATTAGCCAAAGTATCACATTCACAATGGTGTATATTATATGTTGGCAATCCAATTTTAAATATTGGTTAAAATAGCAGATTTCTCCCAATTACATATTAGGTAAAATAAAAAATTTCTCCCAATTACCTATTGGGTAAAATAGCAAATTTCTCGCTATCAAATATTGGGTAAAATAGCAAATTTCTCCCAATTACATATTGAGTGAAATAGTAAATTTCTCCCAATTACATATCGGGTAAAATAGCAAATTTCTCCCAATTACATACAGGGTAAACTAGCAAATTTCTCCCAATTACATATTGGGCAAAATAGCAAATTTCTCCCAATTACCCATTGAGTAAAATGGCAAATTTCTCCCAATTACATATTGGGTAAAATAGCAAATTTCTCCCTATTACATATTGGGTAAAATAGCAAATTTCTCCCAATTATTGTTTCGGAGCACCAGGATCCCAGCTTTGCTATTAATGTCGAAAATGGAGCGTTCATGAAATTCAATGAACACAACCCTTGTGATACCTTCTCCAGATGATTAATGTTGTCTCCTTTTTTTCTGTTTGTGTTGAAGATCTGACACATTTTCGTCAAAGAAAAATTCTGTTAAATTGTTAGGAAACTGGTTTATTCGTAGACTTTAAGCTGAAGTAAAGTAAATATGTAGAACAAACTGGTTTATTCGTAGACTTTAAGTTGAAATAAAGTAAATAAGTAGAACAAACTGGTTTATTCGCAGACTTTAAGTTTGAGTAAAGTACATATATAGAACAAACTGGTTTATTCGTAGACTTTAAGTTGAAGTAAAGTAAATATGTAGAACAAACTGGTTTATTCGTAGACTTTAAGTTGAAGTAAAGTAAATATGTAGAACAAACTGGTTTATTCGTAGACTTTAAGTTGAAGTAAAGTAAATATGTTGAATATAGTTGAAAAATAATAATCAAGATGCAAGTAGAAATGTATGGGATAAAAAAAAAATTAGTGTTGCCTTTATGAAGCGATGCTAAAAAATTTTTTAAACATTGATTTAACTAGTACGATTAATACTTATAATTACCGTTGGAGATTTATTTTCCGAAGAATCATTATGTGAACTGTGGAATATCATGAAATATTTTTATATCGTCCTTTGATAATAATCTTAAGCTTTAGATAATGTGTTATTCTTATACATAATATTTTAGATGATTCCATGTATTAAAAAAGATGTCGAGTTGTATATTTTATATCGTATTTCTATAATACCTATTAATTTTGATTAAAAGTATAATGTTAAAAGTAATATATTGAACTATTTGTATTTTTCTAAGGTTTGATATTACTGATAATTACAGTTACAACTTTCGTTGAAATATATCATTTAGAGGTGACAGAAATGTAATCCGAGATGATCTCTTCCGAAGGCCTGCTTATATATTATTTTTATATTGAAATAATTATCCGAAAATCACTTACAAATATTATGATTTAAAACATCTTTGTTTTTTATCTTTGATATAAATTAATCTTGAACTCTTGGTTTTTGGTTTATCAACTTAGGATTAGTTTTTTGGTATTGAAACCCCTAGATGTTATATGACCAGCATAAGTTTTCTCTTGAATTGGCTCAACTTTTTTTTTTCATATTACTTTTCCTTCTCGATGAAAGCTTATCCTAGAATAAAATATGTTTTTTTTCTTCTACAGCTAATCTAAAACTTTATTTTTGTTTTCCCACTTCATAGCATTTTTCATGGCCATTAAGATTTTAATATATCGTTTTTTTAAATTATTTTATTTCCACTTTTCTGTTACTACATATGGCTGTTGATTTTATAAACTTATTTTTTCGTGGTTGAATTGATTTAAGCTGACCTTTAGGGTTGTGGTGGCCGATATGGTAACGTGCCTGACTGGTGAACGCAAGACTGGGGTTCGAGTCCCGCTTAAACTCGTTAGTTTCTTTGGTCGCTGCAACCTCACCATCCTTACGAGCTAAGGATGAGAGGTTTGGGGGAGCCTATAGGTCTATCTGTTGAGTCATCAGCACTCATTGTCTTGCCCTCTTTGGTCCTAGCTTGGGTGGAGATGGGCCTTGGGCGCTGATCTTATGTATATATGGTCAGTCTCTAGGACATTGTCCTGGTTGATAGGGCAATGTCACTGTCCCTTCCCTCTACCATTCATGAGCGGACTTTAAACCTTTATGTCAGCACAGTCCCGGCCCATAAATGTAGTAATTTGTAAAGAGATTAAGGGCCTTGTTGATATCTGGACAGAGCCTTTTATTTTCATTATACATTATTTCTTACAATGCGATCATCTCCGTTGGAAGGAAATGTCGTCTGTACACCATACGGGGTGCACTGTAAGCTTTACTAAAAGATGTTTTGAACTTCCTTTTCTTTAACCTATTACATAACCTCTGACCCTGCTGCTCTTCTATGCTAAATGGCCTCCCTGACCCTGACACTTGACCATATGTCCCAAATGAAATAAATCCAATCCAGTTCGACCACATGGTTCCCTGTAAGAGAACTTAACTCTCTCTCTCTCTCTCCCTCTCTCTCTCTTTCTCTCCCTCTCTCTCTCTCTCTCTCTCTCTCTCTCTCTCTCTCTCTCTCATTAAATCCAGATGTGATCACGTGGAGGAAAGCGCCTCGGAGCAAATCAAGATGGCAGCCATTGCTTCATTTTCTGATTCATCGGAATTTTCTCCCTGCTATTTTTTCTGTGACATGATTTCTCGTTTCGTTTTCCTTGTGAATAGACATGTTACTGTTAATTAGTTGTTTATTTATTTGGTTAGTAATTACAATTTTGCATTCGTATTAGATGCAAAAAGCACCATTTTTTTTATTTCTGAAGCATATTCGGTATTGCTCTCCATAAAGTTTTTGTTTACCATTACAGCAATGTATGAATTTTTTTCGTTCGATTTATTTTTTTAATTTGTTTTCACATGATTATACTCTTTCTTTTTACATTATTATGTTATTCGCTGTCTATATTAGGAAATATTTTTTTTTTCAAATTATAGCAATTAAGAAATAATTTACATCATTTCATTAATGAACTCGTTTTTCTTCATTATTTTTTAAAGCCTAATGTACATATAAATACAGATAAACTTCCTGATATGTGAACTCATGAATACAATATTTTTTGGGGAACTCGCTCCAAACCAATTTCTGGGGATCTCATTCATATAATTTTTTTTTCCAACTTCCATGTACATTTTCCGTAACAAATGTCAAATAATATTCAAGAATTATCATTACTTCGTACATTTACTTAATCACTGTTTTGAAGGTCTTCGTTACATATTAGCAAAGAATTCTGTGAATTTTTTTAGGGGGTCAAGTGGGTGTCGAATGTTTTTGAAATTTTCAGTATAATTATAAGATGTAAAACTCCAAATTTCACAAACTAACCTTATTATGAAATACAAGTTAAACTATTCCTTTTTCTTCCTATGCCAAAATATGTGTTTTCTGTATAGAAATCAATTATTTTTTTTTCTATTACAGTGTAAATTGACTTCACAAACTAACTTTATTTGAAATTACAAGTTAAACTATTCCTTGTTCTTCCTCTGTCAAAATGTTTTTTTCTGTATAGAGAAAATTTGTTATTCTTTCTATTAAGTAAATTGAAGTATGCCTCCATTTTGGCAGAGATTTTATCCTTGATTTCATCAGATATTTTTTCTTCTTTAAATATATCCGAAGTGATGTCCAAAGCCAAAAATTAAAGCTTACCAAAAATTTAAAATTGTCGATACATTATCTTTCTGGTTACTATGCAAAAATTATAGCTTAAATTTTTTTTTTATAATGTAGATACACTATCAATCTGGTTTCAAAGTTTGACGCCGGATTGTTAGTATTCTAGCGATTATATATATATATATATATTATATATATATATGTGTGTGTATATATATATATATATATATATGTGTGTGTATATATATATATATATATATATATATGTTATGTGGCATCAATTATGTGTAGGGGATGCGACTTGAGTGTAGGTGTGTGGATTAACTACCATTTTGAATTTTTATTATACAGGGGCCTCATCCATGATTTTTTTTTCAATTGTAGTATGAATATGATATTGGCATTTATTTTTGTATGTATACACTACATATATTGATACATATACATATATATGATTTGTGTGTTTGTGCATAATTAATATGAAAGGGGATATATATATATATATATATATATATATATGTTTTTTATCTGTTACGCCCCACCACCAGCCTTTTGGAAAAGTATCAGTCTGAACGTGTCAGCCACTTTAGGCAAATTACTGAGTTGCAGAGTACTTGAAGCACGACTGGTAAGCAGATATTCACTCTTGACCTACTATTCACCAAGAATAGTACTATGTACACCATAAAAAATATATATAAAGTGTGAGGCTAGTAGCCTTAACACTGAGGAAATGCAGCTACTTCTAGTCCACTGTAGGACAAAGGCCTCAGACCTGTCCAAATTCTTGTCTGGCGTTTGGCCAGTTTTCATCACCACGCTGGCCAGTGCGGATTGGTGATGTTGGGAGATTTTCGTCTGATTGGTCTCGGCAAACCAACCTAATATGGGTGGCTCTAACAAGTACACCTTTGGTGATTATGACGGCATGCAAACTCTTTCATCACTTTAAGGTATTCCCGCACAGAAAGGATATATATATATATATATATATATATATATATTTATTTATATATACACACAATTTATGTACACATGGGTGTGTGTAAGCACAATGTAAACTTTGTTTGTGGTCGTGTATCATGAATGTAAGAAATCACTCCACCTTTCTTTGATGCTTTTAACAATATAACTAAAGATGAAGTTGATTCATATTGATTAACAAAGCAATCATTGATGATTAAAAAAAGGAAAAAAAAAAACATTTTACCATCATCAATATCATTCTGGTGATTATTATCATTCGGAGTGAATGTTCTTCGGTTCTCAGTAATTACATGTAGTTAGAGTGTGCTGCTGGTAATTTCGTTTTTAACAAATTCATCCTCTAATGTCTTTCCTGCAGAGATAGGCTACATGCAATTCAGTTAATGGTAATTGGAAAGTAATACCTTGAGCGCTGTTATTTGGTAATGTTGCGCGAAGGATTTTCACAATGATCATCTATCAGCCATGACATCCGATTGCATTGCATGTCAAATGATGCAATCAAATCATTATAGCTACGTATTGCGTATAGTCTGTGTGTGAATAAATGATAGATTACATAGACATGAATTGAAATGACCTCTTTCTCTCTCTCTCTCTCTCTCTCTCTCTCTCTCTCTCTCTCTCTCGCCCTGCAGTATAGTTAGTATTTTTATGCATATATGAATATGCATATGATTATATATATTATATATATATATATATATATATATGTTTATTTATGAATATGCATATATATATTATATATATGTATATATTATATATATATATATATATATATGTATATATTATATATATGTATAGTATATATATATATAATATACATATATATATATATATATATATATATAATATACATATTATATGTGTGTGTTGGGAGTATTTATGTAATTGGGAGATATAACGAGCATATTCAGTAGTAAGTACGTTAGTTTCATATTCGTATTCTTTTCGATAGTGACTTGTGGTTTTAAAGTTACTTTGTTCGGTCTTCTGTTCGTTTTGAAGAAATATAGTGGACGTAGAAGGCTTAAGAGATGGAGTAGGAGGAGGAAGAAGAGAAGAGGAGAGAAGAGAAGCGTTAGGTGCTACCCTCGGGAGCAGCATCATTCTTCAATCTGACCATTGGCCCTCTCCATATTTCATCCAGCTATGACGAGACATTAGCGTTTTAGGCCAGACGTCTTAAGCAGTTCCTTGTGAATTATGCTCTTGCTGCACTGCTTTGATCTCGCCCATTTTATTCTTAACAACTGGGCTTGATCTTTTTAAATTTCGAGAGTATCCTTTTTGTGTTTGTCCCAGCTTGTGCTTGAAACGTGTATGTTTATTATCATATTTATTGTTTTTGACTTTGAAACCTTTAAACACTTTTATGCACCTTCTAATGGTTTCACTTACCCTACCTTTAAATGCTTTTTGCACCTAAAGATATTTTAATTACCCGACCTTTAAACGCCTTTTGCACCTAAAGATATTTTAATTACCCGCCCTTTAAACGCCTTTTGTACCTCAAGATGATTTCAATTACCCAACCTTTTAAACGCATTTGCATCTTAAAATTCATTTCAAGTACCCGACATGTAAACGCTTTTTGCTCCTTTAAATGGTTTCTATTGCCCAATCTTTAATCACTTTTTACACTTTAAGATTAGTTCAGATACCCGACCTTTAAATGCTTTTTTCACCTGAAGATGGTTTCAATTACCCGACGATTAAACGCTTTTGCACCAAAAAAAAAAAAAAAATATTAAAATTACCTGACATTAAACACATTTTGCACCTTCAAATAATTTGTTACCCGACCTTCAAACGATTCTTTTCATCTTTAAATAGTTTCAATTACTTAACCTTTAAAAAATATTTGCACCTTCAGGACAGTTTTAATTACATGGCCTTCAAACGCTTTTGCACATTCAAATGGTTTTAATTACCTGTCCTTTAAATGCCTTTTGCACCTTTAAATAGTTTTAATTACTTGACCTTTAAATGCCTTTTGCACCTTCAAATGGTTTTAATTATCTGACCTTTAAACTTTTTATCATCTTCAAATTATTTCAATTACCGAATATATAAACACCTTTTGCACTTTCAAATGGTTTTAAATACCTTACCTTTAATGCCTTTTGCCCATTCAAATGGTTTTAATTTCCTGACCTTTAAACGCCTTTTGCACCTTCAAATAGTTTTAATTACCTGACCTTTAAACCTTTTTAGGCATCTTATCATGGTTTTAATTAATTTTGCACCTTGTAATGGTTTCAATCACCCATTAGGTCGTATAAACATCCATATTTGACTCCATCAGGGTCCAGATCTGGACTGTAGATTCCATGGTTTTTTCTGTGTTTGGGATAAGTTTTCTCCATCTTAAAGATGTCAGGGGTCACTTGTTTCACGAGTAGAGTGGTAGGAAAAACAAAAAGGGCAGAAAAAGTGTTTCTCACTGATTTCGTTTAATTCATTATTCCTCATTTTGGAAATAAGATATTTGGCGTCTTTATATAGTAATCCGTGATTATTTCTTGAAAATTATCTTAATTGTTTAATGATTTTTATTTATTTTTGATTATTCATATCATTCTTCTTATGTTTACCTTTTTTCCAACCTATATATTTTAATTCCATTTCATCTGCTAATTGTGGTATTTTTAATGAGTCGCCTTTTTGTTGAGTGTAGTTATTGCATGTTTTCATTAATGTTGTGCAATTAATTGTTTTGTTTTGATTTTAAAGTGACTTGTTTTAATTGGAAATGCACTCAAGTTTTTACAGGTTGAAGGTTTAAATATGGATATAATTATCATATGATAGCAAATATCTCTCTCTCTCTCTCTCTCTCTCTCTCTCTCCTCTCTCTCTCTCTCTCTCTCTCTCTCTCTCTCTCTCTCTCTCTCTCTCTCGTGTGTAGTTTCTACTGTTAATAAAAAAAAATTTTTTTGGGTGGGGCTAGAAAAGTATTAATTTTTGCTTTTTTATTTGAAAATAAATAAAAATATATACGAAGTACACTCTGTACTTGATCCTTTTATATTTGAAAATTAAAAATTGCAGGTTAATGTATTGTTATTTTGTCTTGTCTACTGCTAGTCTTCAGTCTGGACTTCTGAAACTCGATTTCCTTACAATGTTAAGTTATTACTGCAGAGTTCTATTCATGCTTCTATCCTTTTTTTATTATTGGGCGTAATGTTGTTTGTGCGTGTGGTACGTAGTCATATTTGCATACACAAGCTATATATATATATATATATATATATATATATATATATATATGTGTGTGTGTGTGTATATATATATATATATATATATATATATATATATATATATATATATATATATATTGTGTCCATGACTGACTGTCTTTGTGCATATGAATAATCTTGTAAATTATTAATATAATTAAGTAATAATACTAGCTAAAAAAAAAACAATTAAAAATTTATTCCTCTTTCAACTAGTTTGGTACCACTTGTAAGATGAAAGCAAATGAATTCATCCTGGCATCAGGTTGATATGAAAACGTATCATCTTAACAGAATATAGATTATAGATGAAGTTGATCACCAATGAGAGTAACACGCACAACCTCTTGTAATGAAAGATACTTGTTGCAATAGAGCTCATGGAAAAAGAGTGAACAGCTCCAACTCCCACTCCAACTCCCACTCCCACTCCAACTCCCACTCCCACTCCAACTCCCACTCCCACTCCAACTCCAACCCCTCCTCCAACAACTCCATCTCCCACTCCCACTTCCACTCCCACTCCAACTCCAACTCCAACTGCTCCTCCTCCTCCTCCTCCTCCTCCT
>NC_090752.1:17037961-17039420 GCF_036898095.1 Palaemon carinicauda
GAGAGAAGAGAGAGAGAGAGAGAGGAGAGAGAGAGAGAGAGATAAGGGAGGGGCGGGGTAAGGGGGTTGGTATTGCAGTAGATGCATTTATATCAAAATGATTTAAACCACGTAATCCGATCTGGTCAATTACAAACGCTGCTTGTTATGCAACATTTACAAAAAATATACGATTTGAGTGGTTATTAAGCCCCACTGTTAGTTACTATATCTGATGTTCCATGTAGACACGTTTTGCAATGAATTTAGTATTCCATTTAGATTATATGATATATATGAGTATTATATTTCTTTACTTGTTTACCTTGTCCTCCACCTTCTCCCTTACTTGTTGTTTTAATTATTATTGTTGTTGTTGTTATTATTATTATTATTATTATTATTATTATTATTGTTATTGTTGTTATCATTACCATTATTATTATTATTATTATTATTACTATTACAAATTAGGTAAAATTTAAAAGTCGGGTAAAGGTTATTGTTATTATTATCATAATTAATATTATTCTTATTGCTGTTGTTGTTGTTGTTGTTATTATTATTATTATTATTATTATTATTATTATTATTATTATTCCTTAAGGTCTCTTCGTCTATCGAAAATTATAGCAAGTACTTTAATGTAATTTCAAGTTATTACCCAAAATTACCTTTCAAATGACTTTAGAAATTATATTATTTGTTTTTATAACACTTTGTCAACGTTATAAAAAGAAATCTGGTCAAAATTTAATTGTAAACGTTGAACTTCAGGTAAAGACTTATTATTAAGCCAGACAATCTCGACCACAATTACTGTAACGGAAATTACATTTGTGAGGTGAGCATGATTTCAAACGGTGGGGAAAACAAATGTAATGAAGTATTTGACATTATTTTAAATTCTTTAGTGTAATGGTAATAATAAAGTTAAGTGGCTGAATTGGCGAAGAATTATTTAATTACTTTTATTTAATATTTTGTACGAAGAATACTGTGTTTTGGTAGATTTTGGACTGGTTCCTTCATGGTGTTTGTCAAAACAATTTTTTTTTTTTCAAGACAGTTATTTTGCGTTTTCCTTTTGTTATTAGTATAGTGTTGGGTGGAGCCAGTTTTTTTATTGTATTTTTTTTTTTCATTAATTGAACATCTCATTTTTATCAGTATATGTGGTGGTCATGTTATTTCTAATTTTTTTTTTTGAGAGAGAGAGAGAGTGAGAGATCAGAATGTTAAGATTGCCAATTCAGGCCGTTTATAAATTGCATGGCTTGTTTAGAGCTTTTGAATACTTTTTTCGTCTCGGATATTAAAACTTATAAATTACTTTAAGGATCCTGTTTTGGAATATTTTTTTTACATTTCAGGAGTGATTTCTCTTAGTCACCCTTTTCATGGGATTAAATCTGAATTGGTTCGTTTGGTGAAAAATATCTCTCTCTCTCTCTCTCTCTCTCTCTCTCTCTCTCTCTCT
>NC_090752.1:17047420-17062420 GCF_036898095.1 Palaemon carinicauda
TATTAAGCCCCACTGTTAGTTACTATATCTGATGTTCCATGTAGACACGTTTTGCAATGAATTTAGTATTCCATTTAGATTATATGATATATATGAGTATTATATTTCTTTACTTGTTTACCTTGTCCTCCACCTTCTCCCTTACTTGTTGTTTTAATTATTATTGTTGTTGTTGTTATTATTATTATTATTATTATTATTATTATTATTGTTATTGTTGTTATCATTACCATTATTATTATTATTATTATTATTACTATTACAAATTAGGTAAAATTTAAAAGTCGGGTAAAGGTTATTGTTATTATTATCATAATTAATATTATTCTTATTGCTGTTGTTGTTGTTGTTGTTATTATTATTATTATTATTATTATTATTATTATTATTATTATTCCTTAAGGTCTCTTCGTCTATCGAAAATTATAGCAAGTACTTTAATGTAATTTCAAGTTATTACCCAAAATTACCTTTCAAATGACTTTAGAAATTATATTATTTGTTTTTATAACACTTTGTCAACGTTATAAAAAGAAATCTGGTCAAAATTTAATTGTAAACGTTGAACTTCAGGTAAAGACTTATTATTAAGCCAGACAATCTCGACCACAATTACTGTAACGGAAATTACATTTGTGAGGTGAGCATGATTTCAAACGGTGGGGAAAACAAATGTAATGAAGTATTTGACATTATTTTAAATTCTTTAGTGTAATGGTAATAATAAAGTTAAGTGGCTGAATTGGCGAAGAATTATTTAATTACTTTTATTTAATATTTTGTACGAAGAATACTGTGTTTTGGTAGATTTTGGACTGGTTCCTTCATGGTGTTTGTCAAAACAATTTTTTTTTTTTCAAGACAGTTATTTTGCGTTTTCCTTTTGTTATTAGTATAGTGTTGGGTGGAGCCAGTTTTTTTATTGTATTTTTTTTTTTCATTAATTGAACATCTCATTTTTATCAGTATATGTGGTGGTCATGTTATTTCTAATTTTTTTTTTTGAGAGAGAGAGAGAGTGAGAGATCAGAATGTTAAGATTGCCAATTCAGGCCGTTTATAAATTGCATGGCTTGTTTAGAGCTTTTGAATACTTTTTTCGTCTCGGATATTAAAACTTATAAATTACTTTAAGGATCCTGTTTTGGAATATTTTTTTTACATTTCAGGAGTGATTTCTCTTAGTCACCCTTTTCATGGGATTAAATCTGAATTGGTTCGTTTGGTGAAAAATATCTCTCTCTCTCTCTCTCTCTCTCTCTCTCTCTCTCTCTCTCTCTCTCTCTCTCTCTCTCTCTCTCTCTCTCTCTCTCTTCTATATTTTGATTAGTTTAATGAATTCCCCTCGGTCAGTCGCCTAACTCCCGGCAAGCAACTTCCTCCCGAATTTACTCTGTAATAATTAGCAATCCTCGAATTACACAGTCTCATGACTGTTTCTGTCCTTGAGCTAAGCTCTGTAATTCTTTCTGGTTCAGCAGTTCCATATTTTTTTCAACTTTTCAAGAAGCTGTTCTACTGTTCTTTATCAGAATATCAACAAAAGAACGGCATGTTTTCATTCCTTTTGGATAGGTGGAGTCATGTCCCATCTAACTACTTTCTGATGAAACATTTTGTAAAGAGATTCCCCCCCCCCCACCCACCTACCCAAAACTCTTTGCAGTAACGACTTTCCTGGCTTATAAGAAAAATCCTCCATGTTTTCCGTGTCAGCAAAAACCTTTGGAAGATCCGCGTCTCGTCGCCGTAAAACAGACCACTTTTTTTTTTTTCATACCCGATCATAACATTATCACTTATCTTTACCTTCAACTTTAACTTGAGTTTATCGCCAGTGAAACACTTTCATTGAATTCAAGTGAAATTTACGCTGAAGTGTTATGTGCATCATAGACTAGGCTGGGTGATAAAATATATCATTTGGTAGATGCACACCATGACCCTCTTTATATCCTCGCACACAATGCCTTTGATGGTTATGCTTGAGAAATATTTAAAAGGGAATGTAAACTGTTATGTTTATAGAAGCCTCATTATTTTATTGGTTCGTTCTGTTCCATAAGTTTCACTTGGTATGCATGGGGTTTTTACACCCCTCCTGCAAATATGCGTTTCACTAGTCTGCTTAATAAATATATATATATTTTTTTTTAGTTTCATAGATTGGTGTGATATACAATGCTAATATGAAATTCAGAAAGCGCTTTGGGGTCATTGCACTGCTAACAAACATACTGTTATTGAGTATGAAACACCCTGTAATTATTGACTACCATATCCTTGTTAGGGGAACTTATTATATATGCAATCCTCCATCACTTATTTATATCCCCTTCGTCGTATTTCATTTACGGAATGCATCCGTATTTCAAGCGCCCTCGGAATTTAGCAGAGTTTGCCCCCCTCGATATTTAGCTACTGAAAATTGTCTCTCTGCCTCATTTGCATTTATAGGTTTGTTTTCGTGCTTCTGCATCATCAGTGTTGTCTAGTCCTCGTTGCATGTTATTGACGACGTCGCCGTAACTTACAAAGAGAGTACCTGTCGGCATCAGGGGGAGCGAGAGCAAGTTCCGCTAATGCTAGCTAGGATGGGTTTGAGTGACAGCCGAAACGAGGAAGCTGGGAGAGGTCCTTTCACCTGTGCCTTCCTTCCTTTCTCTGGAAGAGAGAGAGAGAGGAGAGAGAGAGAGAGAGAGAGAGAGAGAGAGAGAGAGAGAGAGATGCAAGTCCACATCAATAACTTGTTAGCATTCTTGTCCGAGGTTACGTCTTTTGTCTTCCCACAGGTGGGTTGTTGTTGCTGGCAACATCCCCCCCCCCCTCTCTCTCTCTCTCTCTCTCTCTCTCTCTCTCTCTCTCTCTCTCTCTCTCTCCGTCTCTCTCTCTCTCCGTCTGGCACTGACAGAGAAGTACATTAGGATCATCACCGTCGTGGCACCACTGCCTTCGTGAGCACACCTTGGCACTGGTGGGTACCCCTGATGCTGGCGGGGATATTTTGGGGCTCACCCCCCACCCCTGGGTGGGGTTAAGGGATAGAAAGGGAGCGCTGGAAGCTGGGCACTCCTCTTGATTACTCCGAGGACGCGTTTCACCTCTAAACGGTTTGTTCCGAGTGACAATGCTCGACTAATACCCCACTCGGGACTCCTGGATAGAGTAGTAATTCGTACGGGTGACGCGGAGATGCATCCCCGCCAGGTGGTGGTGGTGGTGGTCGGTTGTGGTTCTCCTTGGGGCAGGGGGGCGGTAATTCCAGCCCCCCTCCCCCCCTTCCACCACCAGGAGCAATGGGTATGGCCTGGTCGTTTTTCATTGTGACACTCCCGAAAGAGAGGCGGAGAGGAAAGAAACGTGTAGAGTGGATATGTTACCTTATCTGTGGTTGTCATTGTTATCACCAGATATCTTTTTGCGAATCACATTTGGATAAGAATTAAACCTGATTCATATTTCATGTCAAGTCGAGATGCTTTATCATAAAGAAATAACTAAATTAATGCAATGTTTTATAAGTAAACTGTAGGTTAATATATATTAAATTCTTGTATTTTTTGGTGCTAATTATTTGAGAAAAAAATATCGCTATGAAATTTTAGAAATGATATTCATATATTCTGCTTTTATGACTGACACCCTTTGTCCCCTTGAAACCTTTTTATTGTATTAAATCGGCTATCAATTGATCAATAGCAGCTAATAGAAGCCCCATGTGTATTCGCATTTAGTGGCAGTTAAATAGATCATATATTTATTTAAATATACAGTGTATATATATATATATATATATATACATATATATGTGTATATGTATACATATATATATGTATATATATATGTATATATATACATATATATATATATGTATACATATATATGTATATATATGTATATGTATATATATGTGTGTGTGTGTTTTGTCTGTATACATTTATGAAGGACTTTTTTTAATAATTGTACTTCTGTGTTTGTTTTCCATTAGCATATTGATCATGAATGCTCAATAACGATATTTTTAGATTGTCGAATTTTCCCATTTACAAATTTTCAATTTGCTAAAGCATCCTATTACGTAAGAATTTCCTGTTTTCACTTTCAGTGCCGACGATCATTAATGTTCTGTTCTAATGTTTGTGCTTGGGCATTTCCTACTCATGATTATGCATATATGCATAATGTGTTTACCATCATCGGGATAGCCCGAGTATAACTTGTGTACAAGTAGTAAATTCCAGCTGACACTGGTTTGTTTAGGGAATTAGTGTTAAATGAACTTACTGCATTTATGCGTTATTCAACGCATTCATTCCTAGAAAACGTGTTATTTTTGCCTCCACCTACGGTTGTGGTTGGAAAGAGTAAACTGGAGAGGCACTCAGTAAAGCGCAGACCTCCGCCGTGGCAGCTTATTTCTCGATCTTTTGTTCGACCTTGACCTTTGACCTTAACATGTATCAATTGGCGTTGATTTTCATATACTAAAATATGAAGCAAGTTTGAAGTGTCTGTGACAAAGATGTCCAAACTTGATGCTGATTACGTGAATTGGACACTTTGCTTGACTGTGACCTGAACCTTCCAAAATTAATAATTTCCAGCTTTTTGCATAAGAGTTAATCCCTGCAAGTTTCTTTTATTCTACTATTAAAATTGTGGCCAAGAAGCTGTCCGTCCATAAACAAACACTCACACAAACAGTGAGTAAAACTAAACCTCCTTCCGTTTTCGTTGGCGGAGGTGATAAAGATTATGAAAAAAAAATAAAAATAAATTTTTCTGTTACTCTCAAGTGTTGTGGTGGTCTATTGGAAACGTCCCTGCTTGGCTATCCCCGGACTGGGCTTCGATCCTTGCTCAAACTTGATAGTTTCTTGTAGTTTCTGCAACTTTGCCATCCTTTGTTGCTAAGATAGAGACGTTATAGGTCTACCTGCTGAGTCATGAGCAGCCCTGGTCCTAGCTTGGGCGGAGAGCGGCCTTAAGCGCTGATCATGTCTATATATATGTCAGTCTCTAGGGCATTGTCACTGTCCCTTGCCTTTGTTATTCATGAGCAGCCTTCAAACCTTTAACTGTCAAGATTGTATGGATTTTCTTGATTAAGTACAAAACCAGAATTCGACAGGAGTGTGTATGAAAAAGTTGTAATTAACTTTCATCTCTCTTTGTGGCCTTGTGATAAAAAGGTTGACTATAAGCTCAGTTTCGACTTGGTTAGAGTTCGAATCCTTGGCTGAACAGAAGCTATTATCACAAAATTAAATATCCCCTTGGGTCTCTGATCCCGAAGCAGAGCAAATTCGAATTAAGTAGGTATTTATGGCTTATATGAATCAATGAAAATCACGAGTGTTAAGCATAAATTATCATAAATATTGTATATATAGGTGTTATATACTTATATATATATATATATATATATATATATATATATATATATATATATTATATATATATATATATGTGTGTGTGTATTATATATATAATATATATATATATATATATATATATATATATATATATATATATATAATTTTTATTTCTAAATATATTTTGCATTTCATAATCTGTTTGTTTTTATACGGGAAAAAAGCCCAGTACGTTTTTAAATACATTAACCAACTTCTATATATATATATATATATATATATATATATATATATATATACATATATATATATATATATATATATATATATATATAAAATATATGCATAATACATCAATATAGATAATGCTATACGGCAAAACTCGATTGTTGAAAGGTATCGAAATAACATAAAGAAGTATTCCGAATAAATATGCAAGTGAAACCCGTCATGTTCAGCACGAATTAAGGCAATTTGTTTACCCGATATAATGACATTGCCATTTAACGTTCGAAAAGATTCTTGAAAAATATTGAGAGGGAGATTTAACTGATCTATCATCTTTTTGCTATATATAACACTACGGGGAATTATTTAAAGGATGTAATGGCTGTGATAACTTTTTATGGTGTTGCAGCTCGTAAAGTTTTATTCTCTGAAAGTAAATAATACCACTTTTCATGCATTTCTCTAACAGCATTAAAAGCCTGGAAGAAATTACGCGTGTGTATATATATATATATATATATATATATATATATATATATATATATATATATGTGTGTGTGTGTGTGTGTATGTGTGTGTGTGTGTGTGTGTGTTTAATAGTGTACGCGACTAAATATCTAGGTAGATATGTACACATATGCGCACGCACTCCCATCTCACCGGGGTATGACTACATCCTCTCTCCTCTACCCGAGAGCTGAGCGTGACCAAAAAGAATATATATATATATATATGTATATACCCACACTGCCATCGTTTGCCATCTAAATTATTTGCATTCGTCGTTTGTAGCTTCTCGAGAGCCAATGTACCATATAATAACAAACTTTGCGGCAGTGATCCTTGCAAGATTTCTGCCTTGTGTATTCACATATTTTTTAGGAATTCTATATTTATTCTCAAACTTTAAATCAGTTAAAGCAGTGGCGTTTCACCTTAGTATTTATCTACTGTTTACAGTTTTTATCGAAAATTATAGTGAACTTTAATGTTATTAGAAAATAAATACCTGAACTACAAGTTTTAAAAAATTTTCATCATTATCATCAATCTGTAAATGATCTTAGATGTTTAGCATTATTAGCTAAAGTCAAGTATCTGTAGCATAGTTTATCGTTTTTGCTTAAAGCAAATTATTTTCAAAATTTGGCTTGTTGTATCTTCATGTGCCTCCTGAAAGGCTAAATGTCGTAAAGGGCTTAATACAGCGCTTCCAATTGTTTCTCCTATGTAGTGGCATCTGGAAATGTCCTGTCTATTATCACGAAAATCCCAAATGAATTGGTACAGTCTTATTCTAGCGTTTGTAAATTTAATAAATTTAATGAAAATAGTTTTAATTTTAATAAAAATAAATTTAATAATTTTGTAGATATTTGCCCTCTTTTACTGCAATCGTCATAAATTCCACAATAAAGTGCTTCGAGTTTTCACCTATGTAAATGAAGTTGGAAGGAGGCTATGTTTACGGCCCTGTTTATATGTTTTTGGTAATTGTTTATCACTTAGAAATACCCCTGTATTATGGCAGATATATTAAGTAACGCTAAAGTGTTTTTTTTTTTTTTTCATCCTGTCATCTAGAAATATGTTCGCTTGTTCAAATATTCGCTCTTCATATGATAGATAAAGCGAGAACTCCCATGTGCTTGTCCCCGTGTTACCCAAAGCCAAAGGACATGTTTGACATTTTGTTGAAGCACAGTCTGCCGTGGGATTTGCAAATGTATTTTCTTCTGCTGGAACTGGGCAGACAAGGCATATCAAGCGTTCGCTATCCTCTGTGGAATGGGAAAAGGGAATATATTTCATTGAGAAATACTTATAAAGGAGAATACTTATGGCTGTAACTCGATAAGTAATAATCAGATTTAATTTCACATTGTCTGATTACTTAATGGAGTAAAATGAGTCGAATGCTAAAGATTTCTCAAAGTGTTTGCCTGAGGTATCTTCAGCTATCAATCAACCAATAGTGCAAATCTTCATTAACAATACTTGGAAGAGGAAAAATTTTCTATATCTTGGGGCACAAAGGTGAACACTGCCGTGCATTATTTATCAAATTTCTAGATTTGCTGCTGCTTACATTCGGTTTTTCAAATTTGTCATATTTTTTTTTTTTTTTTTTTTTTTTTTTTTTGCAAAGATAATTGGAATAATTTTTCTATTAATTCTCTTGGAAAAAATGCATTATCCACGCGTAATATTTCCCATCAAATACTCATTCGTTTTTGTTTTTACCTGATACACATGTTACTTCTTCAATTGCAGCACTTTCGTAATTATGAATATATTTTTTTTCATGATATGTATACATGTCAGGAGCACATATTTTATTTTGATTTGTTAATTCAGAGGCAAGAAGTTTTCATTTATAACATTGTCCTTCATTGTAACCTTCCTTTGGCTTCAATTACGATAATTGAACCAACGAGATTGTTAGTAACAATACTTGCGTATTTTTATTTGTGTATATATTCTTAGCCATATTATAAAAGTTCTCCCTTTTTCAATTTATCATTCTTAAAAAAAAAAAAGTCATACATAGCCAACGATAGTAATTATTGATATAAATGTTCTCACACACAAAGATACACACACACACGCACACACACACACACACATATATATATATATATATATATATATATATATGTATATGTATATATATATATATATGTATATATGGTAATTGAAACCTAAATGCTCTATTTAGGACATATAATAGGTTTTGTATACTTAATTTATTCACTGATTCATGAACTTAAAGATTTATTTTTTATATAATCCAATGATTGTTAGAGGGTTAATGTTCTTTAAGAATGTATTAGGTGTGTTGGGCTTTATTAATTACTACGAATATATAACTGGTATTCATCTATGCTATTTAAGGTATGCTATGTGGCGAAATAAATAATTCACCCACACACACGAAGAATCTATACTTTTTAAATGAATGATATCTAGATAATTCACACACACACACAAAGAATCAGAATCAATACCTTTTAAAGGAATGATATCTAGATAATTCACACACACACACACACACACACACACACAAACACACAAACAAACACACACACAAAGAATCTATACCTTTTAAAGGAATGATATCTAGATAATTCACATACTCGCACACACACTCACACACACAAAGAATCTATACGTTTTAAACGAATGATGTCTAGATAATTCTCTCTCTCACACACACACACACACACACACACAATCTATACCTTTTAAAGGAATGATATCTAGATAATTCACATACACACACACACCAAGAATCTATACCTTTTAAATGAATGATATCTAGATAATTCACATACACACACACGCAAAGAATCTATACCTTTTAAATAAATATCTAGATAGTTCACATACATACACACACACACACGCAAAGAATCTACTGTATACCTTTTGAATGAATGATATCTAGATAATTCACACACACAACACACACATACACATACACACACAAAGAATCTATACCTTTTAAAGAAATTATATCTAGACAATTCACACACACACACACACACACAAAGAATCTATACGTTTTAAATGAATGATATCTAGATTGCAAGAACCGAATTATTTACAGCAGAAACCGTGTGCTCCTCTTGAAGTTTAATACTGTATGAACTATCTCTACGCCAAAGATGTTTTATGAATCTGTTAATGCTGTTCAATGTGCATGAGGATTGAAGTATTGATTAAAACCGAGGGAAAGTCCAAGGGTGATACAGTTTGGTGAAGGACAGAAAGATCTCTTGAATATAAAAACGTTTATTTACATGGCAGGAAGATACTTTATCGATGAAGTAAATGAATTGCAAAATGTAGATAGAGAGAATGGAGAAGCATATTCATTTCTAAAAGTTGACTGTTGCGGAATGGAATTTGCGAATGTAAATATTCATTCATCTTTGCATTCGTGTTTTTTTAACTGATAGTGGATTAAGTCAAGGAAATGGATATAAAACTACGGAGAGATCATGATTATTCAGGGGAATAATCGGTGGAATTTCTATTCGTGCTAAGCTCCGACTTGGTTTGGGCACTCATGGGCTTGATTCTGGGACTTTTTATTGTTGGTAGAATTGTTTCAGTGATTTTATAGCAAATTAATTGTAATTGTTAGCTAATTAATGTTGCATTTAACATATTGATGTAAACATACACTTATTGAAAAAGTTGTAACTTATAGTATATAGATTAAATTAACAACACTTGGATAAATATGCCTTTGAAACTTGGTTCCAATTGTACTGACAAGTAGGACTTTTTATACATTGGTATTGCTGTTTTTGAAAATTGCATTATACAAGGAGAATAAAGGTGACTTACTTTATAAGTGTTGACTGATCGTGAAATAGAGGAGTTTGTTCTATAATCTGTAAGTGATGTTTCCTATTTATGAGTCACATGTCACAGTTATCGGTCTGTCATAAAGGATGATATCAAACTCCCGTCTTGCAGGTATCATAAACGTGAAATAAATTACTTTCATGAGGAAATTTGTCTGTGAAAGAGCAATGCCTTGCAGGTATGCAGAAACATAACTATTTAGCATGTGACATACACGACCTCCTGCATATTAAAGTAGAAATCTCCTCGCTAACGATGATTCTTTTTACGGCGATGCAAAACCCGAGGTCATACGAGGGGAGAGAAAGGAGGTCTCCAGGAATGAAAATGAATACGACGAATATGCAAAAGAATATCACGCGGCAGCGAAAGCCAATGTTGTATTGGCTGATTTCGAAAGAGATAAAAGAAGAGTGACACACAATTCCTCGTCGTATATTAGTGAACAAATAGGCCCTCGGATGGTGTTATTCTATCGCGGCGTAAGTTAGACTGAGAATAATGGTGGGAGCCACTTTGCGTCTCATATTCTCGAGAGTGATGAGAATGGCTCGGGGGTTGGTGGTGCTGGCGGCCTCATTTGACGACGTGTATATAGAGACATCCTGGTCACGTCTCCGAAAGAGGAGAGGTGAAAGGCGAACGAGAGAGATGATGATGATGACGATGATGGTAGGAAGGGAAGAAGAAGAAAAGATGGGTGGGCATAAGGGCCGTGTCGAGATGAATGAGCGAGAGGGCGGTCGCACATCAGGAAAATCTGTTAAATGAGCCCTCATCCCGTTAACGACCAAAGTTCACCTTTCTAAAGGGAAAGCATTGTTTATGGATGTTGGCAAGTGAATCCACTGACGCAACTACGTTCGAGCATTAGCCCTGCCCGGGTTAATCTCGGAGGGCGCGGAAGGAAACATAAAAAGAAAAACTTTTGCTTATATTACTCGCGTCTCGTTTTCACCTTGCATTTAAGGTTAATTTAAATTCCTGGGATTTAGAAAGGAAGCTTCTTAACAAGTATAGTTCAAGGTTCATTTTGAGGTCATTTACATTATGATAGTTCTCGAGTAAGAATGTCATGTCAAGTTACACCTTATGATAGCTTTTTAAAATTGTATCTATGATTGTTTATTTTTTTAATGTATCTGATTTTAACCGGACAATGTGTGGCTGTAATATCTTAGGTAAAATATGAGTCGAGATCTATCATAAAACTAGGTTTATTTTCAAATTGTGGAAAAACCTTTTTCACTTTATTGGTGGCGAGCGAAAACGAAGATTTGATTTTGTCGTAGTTTCTGTTGTGACTTGTCATTTCTGTAAATATTATAGTAAAACACGCAATAGAACGCCAGTTGAATATTTTTGATAATTGGATTTCTCTATACCAGCAAATGTATCGTTTGCAAACCTGCATTGTGTTAGTAACTATAATAAAAATTTTGCCTGGTTTTTACTAATTAAGTAATAACATTAATGCGAATGTCATGCTCAAGTTTTATGATGATTTTCTGTTAGGGCCCGTCTGTAGCATAGCAAGTAATAATAATAATAATAATAATAATAATAATAATAATAATAATAATGTGTGGCAAATGTTTATTCAAACCCAGAGTTTTATTCGTAACTTTAAATTTAGGAAAAAAAAATTACCTTCATTTAAGAATTTCTGTGTGAAAAATGTTTATTCAAACTCGGCGTTTTATTGGTAACATATTTAGATAAAAAGAAATTACTTTTATATAAGAATTTCATGTAAACACAATTAATATGGTTGGACTAGTAAAATAAAAGTTGCGTATCCTTGTATTTTAAACTCTCTCTCTCTCTCTCTCTCTCTCTCTCTCTCTCTCTCTCTCTCTCTCTCTCTCTCTCTCTCTCTCTCCAATGACATATGTGTAGTCACATGGAAAGGGCCATCGAATTGTTCCATTTTCCATTTCCTGTATTTTTACAGTAAATGTTACCATGAATTACATCCGGCGGCAAGCTATATATAAAAGTTCATTTATTATTTTTCATATAATTTTTAGGCATTCTGTCTAAACTGCGAAAGTCTACCAGTGATGAAAATTGTATTTTGTTTTGTACGTGCTCCACCTCGTGTAGTTTATGATGCGAATTCATTTATTCATAGGTAATTTTTACGTGCGTCACCAAATGTTTATTAAACTTACGGTTCGTGAGTTTTATTACTGGAAAGAACGTTTGCCATTCTCTTATTACTTTTTTATAATTCTCTCTCTCTCTCTCTCTCTCTCTCTCTCTCTCTCTCTCTCTCTCTCTCTCTCTCTCTCTCTCTCTCCCTCTCTCTCTCTACACACACACACACACACACACATATATATATATATATATATATATATATATATATATATATATATATATATATATATGTATATACTGTACAGTTAGATGTTATAAGGACTATTCGTTCTTCAATATAATTTGTCTTCAGCTTTCCGTTTTCATCGGCACCTCCTTAGTTTAGTTTTTTATTCTATCTGGGTTTCTTTTCCTTTTTCCTCCTTTTCATGAACCTTAATTAGTAGAGAATCCCTCCCAGCTGAATATGCCCCCTAGATACCAATTGAGCTCCCATTCTGTTATCATCTTTTGTATTTATTTAATTCCTAGCCAGCTTTCTTTCATTTTATACTCTCAGACTGTCCATCTCGCAGATTGTAGAGTAAAAACTAGCGTAGGATTAACGCTCCTGTAAGAATAATGAAAATCGCAATATACCATAATAAAGTGGTGGAACTCGCTGACTTTTCCTCTTTTGAAATCATATCGACGCCTTGTCTTTTTTTTTTAATCATAATTGTCTTTTATAACTCTCACGAATAGTCTATATTTTTCAATTATTAGATTGAATCTATATTTTATTATGCATTTATGAATCTAATTTTATTATGCATTTGAATATTAGAGGAATGTTACTTCAGCATGAATTTTAGTAATAATTTCTATAATTGCATCTCTCTCTCTCTCTCTCTCTCTCTCTCTCTCTCTCTCTCTCTCTCTCTCTCTCTCGTTAGATGTAATTAGGACTGTTCATTCTTCAATATAATCTGAGTTATTTTCCTTTTGCTAAAATGAAAACGTTCATCAGATGGAGCCTCATAATACTGTATAATTAAATTTTACGTGCTTCAAATATCTAATTTATATAATAGATAGAAAGTGTCTGGTAATATTATATATATATATATATATATATATATATATATATATATATATATATATACAGTATATATATATATATATATATATATATATATATATATTTATATATATATATATATTTATATATATATATATATATATATATATATATATATATATATATATATATATATATATATATATATATACTGTATATATATATATACACACATAATCTTTCCTGTCACGCTAAGCTACAACCACTCGGAAACGACAATTTCCCACAAATTGTAAACTGCTGTATGGTAAGAATGGGGAGGATGTGGGAAGGGCTGAATGTGTGTGTGTGTATGTGTGTGCGTGTGTGTATGTGTGTGCGTGTGTGTGTGCGCATATCTATATAAATATTTAGTCATCGCTTTTGAAGGGTCGCGTAACTTTTATACTGTATAAGAAACGTCATGCGAGTTCAGACACGCACAAAATCTCTCTCTCTCTCTCTCTCTCTCTCTCTCTCTCTCTCTCTCTCTCTCTCTCTGGTGGTCTCATCCGTCTTTTACTTACCACCTCATAAAGGTCGTCCCGACCGACAAGATGGTAGAAGTGGCGTGACAACGACTGTTGGAACTGTGGTGGCGTGCGTTTCTGTCGTCCATCTCTCTCTCTCTCTCTCTCTCTCTCTCTCTCTCTCTCTCTCTCTCTCTCTCTCTCTCTCTGAGTTCTGCTAAGTGAGTTAACAGTCACTCAGTATGGAATGGAAAACATTTTTATCTCGACACACATGCAATGGTTTTATATTTTTGTTTACTCACACGTATCATATATTTTTGAGTCATGAGTTTTTCTTTTTAATCCCTTTATGTTAGTATTGTTAGGGATATGGTGGACGATGTGGTAACGTCCCTGACAGGTGAACGCCAGACGGGTTTGAGTACCGCTAAAACTCGTTAGTTTCTCTGGTCGCTGCAACCTCACCATCTTCGTGAGCTAAGGATGGGGGTTTTGGGGGAGCCCATAGGTCTGCATGCTGAGTCACCAGTAGCCATTGCCTGGCACTCCTTGGTCCCAGCTTGTGTGGAGAGGGTACATGGGCGCTGATCATGTGTACTGTAGAGGGGCTTGGGCGCTGATCATGTGTATATATAGTCAGTCTCTAGGGCATCAACCTTCTTGATAGAGTAATGTCACTGTCCCTTGCCTCTGCCATTCATGAGTGGCCTTTAAACCTTTAAATTGATTTTTCATTATGATTATATTACCTCAATACACCTTTGTTTAACTAATGGTAGTAAGACCATTTAGAATCGATAGTAAAAATGAAAAGATTATAAGTTTAAATTAATACTTTTTATTTTGTTTAAATCTAAACCATTTTATTAATGTATCGGCTGATTGATGATTCTAAAGACTAAAAATCTCTTCCAATGTATAACTGACTTCCGTTTAGGGATTTTTTATAAATCCATATGTTTATGATTTTATTAACGTTAAGGTCATTTAGCTTGTGAAAATAGTTTGTCTTGATACTTTTTTCATTTTATTTAAGAAGAATATAAGGTGAATTATTTTGCCTAGTCAGTTAAGGTCATGTAGCTGAAGTAAACAGTTTTTCTTGGTAGTTGTTTTTATTTATTTAAAAAAGAGGTT
This sequence comes from Palaemon carinicauda, assembly GCF_036898095.1. Taxonomy (NCBI): domain Eukaryota; kingdom Metazoa; phylum Arthropoda; class Malacostraca; order Decapoda; family Palaemonidae; genus Palaemon; species Palaemon carinicauda. The sequence goes on from NC_090752.1 coordinate 17,062,213, forward strand.
ATAAGATAATTGATTTTGCCTGATTAGTTCACCAAACTTTCAACTGGCCTCCACAAGGCGCTAGAAGAGTTGGAAGTCCCAGGCTTACGTGGCTGAGGACTCCTTGAAGCGTGAAGTAGTAGATGATGAATGGAGAAGTATTGATTTAAAAGCTCTAGATAGAGATGACTGGCGAAATCTAACTGAAGAAAATTGCGTCAATAGACGT
>NC_090752.1:17079920-17082420 GCF_036898095.1 Palaemon carinicauda
ATTTCTTCGCAGTTCAATAGCACATACATAAATACATACAATATATATATGTATATAAATATATATATATATATATATATATATATATATATATATATATATATATATAGTATATATATATATATATATATATATATATATATATATATATATATATATATATATATATATATATATATATATATTTATATATATATATGTGTATGTGGGAGTGCATATACAATATATACAACCACAGCACACCTTTCTACCTCTGAGGTTATGTTTTACCCCCTGTTTGTGTGTGTTTGTGAACAGCTTCCTGAATACAATTTTAATCATGGAGTAATAAAACTTGCAGGGATTAACTGTTATGTAAAGAGCTGGAAATGATTAGATTCGTAAGGTCAAATCACGGTAAAACAAAATTTTCAAATCACGTAATCAGCCATAAGTTTGGACATCGTTGTCACAGAGACTTCAAACTTGGTTCATATATGAGTGTATGAAAATCGACGCCAATTAATTCATGTTTAGGTCAAATGTCAAGGTCGAGAAATAAGGTCTGCACTCCTCTAAGTGTCCCTCTAGTTTTCCAATGAAAGTGTGATGTCAACCACACTTTCAAACCAAACACATTTTTTTCTTGATTCCAGAAAATATTTTGTGAGATTTTGGTCCATAATGTGTGAGATGGAAGGGTCCCGGAAAATCACGTCCAAAGCTGATTGACTCATCACTCGCCTATGTTTCATTGGAGTTTATCAAACCTCCCCCTGGCGAGAACAGAGAACAAATTCCATTCCATCGAACTAAACTACAACTACCCATATATATATATATATATATATATATATATATATATATATATATATATATATATATATATATATATATATATATAGATATATATATATATATATATATATATATATATATATATATAATATATATATATATATATATATATATATATATATATATATATATATTATATATATATATATAATATATATATATATATATATATATATATATATATAATATATATATATATATATATACATACATATACATATATGTGTGTGCATGTTTGTGATGAGAGCGAGTAACTTTTGTAAACATGCTTGTATAAGGATCTCTCTCTCTCTCTCTCTCTCTCTCTCTCTTCTCTCTCTCTCTCTCTCATGCGCTTACATGCACTTCGATAAACAATTGATATTATTTTTTATAATGGAATACGTTGAACAAGTTGTTCGTAACAGCGAGGGAAAGAGGCTCTTTAAAATTTTTACCGTTCCCACCATTTACATTCCCCCGTATTTTTTTTTAATCGAAATAAAGTTCATCCTTACAGTATCCAATATTATCCATGAACCTTATAAAATAAAATAGTTCTACGACTTGAATTTTTCAGACCGGGTTCCAATTTTCCTTTAACAAAGAACATATGCTGAGAAAATGGTCAATAAATGCCGTTGCATCGAAGAGCAGAGAAGTTATTGCTTAAAGATAATGCTCCAAGTCTGTTTCGTAAGAATAGGCAGTGTTTTATGCATGCGGTGCTTGTTTATATATATAAAAGGAAGAAGGGAAAAAAGAAGAAAAGGAAGAATTGCTTGTATCCCAGGGGTACACAGCAATTTCGTCTCAAGCGAAACATAAAACAAATTGGATATTTTCGTTATCCTTAAGACTGATTCGTAATGATGCGTTTTGCATAAGAAACCGAAAAAATGTTTCTCCCGAATGAATTTCTCTTAATTCAAACGGTTATATCTCTCCAGCCCGGATACATATCCGTGTATCTTGTACCAGATGTGTTGGTATTGGTAGAGTTCTTCAATGGTGGTGATAGCCTTTGATGCGAGGAAGCCCTATAGTCAATATTTTTTAATGAGGCGTATATGCACTGACTCACAGGGGTGCCCTTTTAGCTCGGAAAAGTTTCCTAATAGCTGATTGGTTAGAATGATTTTGTTCAACCAATCAGCGATTAGGAAACTTTTTCGAGCTAAATTGGCTCCCCTGCGAGTCGGTACAAATGCGCCTCATTGAAAAAAATTAACTATAGTAGATTTTTTATTCGTGGCCAATTAATACATTGATAGATAATTCAAACTGCAAGTTTTTTTTTTTAACTTTTTACGCACTTACAAGGCTTTAACGTTTATACAATGCTTTTGATACTGTGATTCGTGATTAATATCAACTTGTATTTTTGAAGAAGCTTTACTTAAGCAAATATATATTTTTTTCTGACTATAATTTAATTTGGTTGTGAATACGATAGTACAGAAGTGAGCTAAAATATGTCTGTTTAATGGCTTTCACATTAATGTAATTTTTTTTCGTATGAATTTAATTTTTTTATCAACATTTTGAAATGCACAGGTCATAGTGTCCCTTAATTTTTCAAACTTTATTTTTCTCTCGTTCCAGTTTGGATAAAAAATCAGAAAAAAATGACAATGTTAATAAGTATTGAAAATGTGTGTTCATGAATTTGTGAAACTTGACA
>NC_090752.1:17089920-17109920 GCF_036898095.1 Palaemon carinicauda
TGTCCTGCCATTTAACTCCCAATATTCTTCTGAGGGATTTGTTCTCAAATCTACTAAATCTGTTGGATGTAGTTTCATTGTCATACCACGACTCATGTTCATACAGTAACACTGATCTCACTAAACTGATATATAACCTGATTTTGTGTGTAATTTCTGGTGATTAGTCTTCCAAATTTTATTTAACCTAGCCATTGTCTGATTTGCTTTTTTCAATCTTTCATATATATATATACTTACATACATACATACATACATACATACATACATACACACACACATATATATATATATATATATATATATATATATATATATATATATATATATATATATATATATATAAGTATATATATACATATATATATATATATATATATATATATATATATTTATATTTGTATATTGTTGTGTATGCTCTTCAAATTGATATTGTATTTGTACTTGAAAGTTAGAAATACTCGAAAGGCAAAAAACAAACAAACAAAGCGACCAGCTTCTGTGAGAGAAGTCAGTTGGATTAGGAATATTCGGCTGATGACGACACAAAGACGTAGAAAAGACGTGAGAGTATTTTCGATTCTAAGCCGAATTTGAAAATGCTGACGTCTCATATTTCACACACACAGACACAAATGCCATAAATTGCATAGCTTCTCCTGCTGAAATTTATGCTGATTGTGTATGTGCTCCCCTTATGTATTGCCTCCTTGCTGGCTCTCTCTCTCTCTCTCTCTCTCTCTCTCTCTCTCTCTCTCTCTCTCTCTCTCTCTCTCTCTGTCGTATATGTCTGTAGGACACAAAGTCTCTCCGCTCTGGGAAATATTCGGCGAGTGTTTAAAAAAGTCGCGTTTTCCCCCAAAGAAAACGGCACTTCTGGCGTATACTGGTGTTTCTTCCAAGCACTCTTGTGCTGATTCTTCGTTCTCATGACTGTATATCTGTGCTTAAGTAATTCATTTTCCAAAATAATTCTTAATGTTTTTTACCTTTGATTAAGTATAATAAACTTTCGCATTGAAATGATAATTATAATTGTCTTAATATGAAAGCTTAATTACTTCTTGATAGCGAGACATCTTGAAGGAAAAGCTTGAATGTCCGTTGCTGTCCGTTTCTTTTCGCGTGTAAAGCATTTAATGGATCATATGTATATGTCGGGAAAGGGGCGTTTGGAAAATTAATCAGAGTAAAAAGTAAACTTTTCAAGTTATATCAGTCACGTTTTCCTTTAGTTGTGGTTATTTTTTTATCCAAGTTGTTTTTGAAACATGCATGATATAGTTATCAAGCTTATGTACACCCTAGACGGTTCTTTTTTTATTTATATAATGACTGAAGTTCATTCGGCATGGAAACATACACCTGTTTGTGTATACTTCTTGTGCTGTAGTTTAGTATTTTCTTATGATAAATATAGATGAACACTATTTCTCTGAGTATCGTTTCTTCATGTAGGCCTACTCCTATACTTCGGTTTTGATGAGAAATGTTTATTTTCGATAGATATCGACGCTCTTATCAGTCTAGATCTCACCGGTTCTTCGATATATCTTTTTAAGGGATCGTTTGTCCTACATAATTTTAGGTTTCTACTAAATGCATAAAACACAATGATATTTTTTAGGTTGGTTAACGTCTTCATTGACATCTTACCATTTCAAAACATATTTTAAACAAGTTTCTTATTTCAATTTTTTAGGACACTTTGCTTTACCTGGGATGTCATTTAAATATTAAAGCAACAATGATATTATATTTCGGGCTCTCCGCCTATTTTCCACAAATTAATAATTTCCCATCATATGTTGCATATCCATATTTTATGTTCCCAATTCATTGCTTTTCGCCATTCTTTAATAGCTAAGATACTACCAACTATTGTGACTGTATTACTAAAGCTTTTGTGAGTTGATTTCTTCTAATACACATATTTACCCTTAATATGTTCATCTAATGTTATTAATACTACATTTTTCTTATGCAAAAAAATATCGTACATCAGAGATTAAGTTATGGTATTCAATAACCTGACGAGTTTTGGTTAACAGTATTATAGTAAAGAAAAAAGTCTTAATGTACTGCTCTGATTAATTTTGCTAATATGTAAATATTGTGAGTGCTGATATATCTGCTATTTCTAAATATCGATCAGCTCCCGATATGTTTTTCTACGGTTACAAGTTTATCGATAGTTTAGTAGCTCAGATGTAAAACTTCTCGTGATGAACTTTTGTTTTATGAATTACGGTATCTGATAGAAACCTTTTTAAATACTGGGTACTCTTCATAGTTTTCTATACCCCTGTGATTCTCTCTCTCTCTCTCTCTCTCTCTCTCTCTCTCTCTCTCTCTCTCTCGGTTTCTACAGCTCCAAATATCTTCCTATCATCTCCTATCCCCGTGTATACCTAGTCCGTGTTTTTCTATCATTTTCGATTTTTCCACGGCAACCATATGAGATAGGGGCTAGCATGATTGGATATGGATAGTCCTAGGGAAGGCGGGCTATGTCAAGGGGGGATGGGAGTAATTCGGTAGTAGGGGAGTGGTATTGTTGCATGTCGGTACATCACGGGTGTTCGGGTAATGATTTCAAAACAATGGCCAAAGTCCTGAATAGTGGAGTAGCCCCAATTAGTGCTGCTGAATGCGTCACTCTCTCCCGGGTCATTGTTGTCTTTCATTTCGGCCGATTCTTCAGATTCCCATCGTCTTTTCTACGTGTTTGTTTTTTATTTGCGTTTTCCTGTTTTTTCTTGAAGTTTTGATTTGATAATTCGATGAAAATTTTAAGAACAAATATGAAAATTTTATTCTGATTTTTCAGATTCTCATCGTCTTTTCTACGTGTTGTTCTTTTTTCTTTTACCGTGGTGTTTTTTCTTGGAGTTTTGATTTTATAATTCGATGAAAATTTTAAAAACAAACATCAAAATTTGATTCATTTTGGTAAAACTCATTGAAAATATGAAAATATTAACATTGAAATAGATTAGGAGATATAGGAATTGGGTTCAATGCTATTTTTTTTATCTTTTATTACGAAATACACATTTACAATCTTACAGCGTACAACATATATACATCATAGTATATTTACATAAATATTTTTTTTTTATTTGCTCTGTTTAAAACTAAAATTTTTAATATTTATGTAAATATGGTTCAATGCCATTGAAAGATGTACAATATCTAGTTTTCTTTTTTTCCCAACCGGTTATCCCTACATTAAGGGTTCGGTTATTATCCGGCCTCTGTAATGCCTGATGCGCCCTTTCCAATGTCTTCTATCAAAGGCATCCTCTTCCACCAAACCTCTTCTCTCCATATCATCCTTCACCTTATTTCTCCATCTAATTCTCTGCCTCCTTAATGTTCTCCCCCTAAACAAGTTTCTCCCTAGACCTCCTCACTCCCTCCCCACCATCCATATTTAGTTTTATTATTTAGAAATGTGTCTTTACTTCAGCTATCATAAAAGTTAGTTTCTAATCTGTCAAGTCTGTAATGGTAGTTTGTTCATTGACTGACTTTCGGGGTATTCAAATACTTCATACCGTTTCATCTTTGCATCTGTCTCGCTACGCAGTAAGTTATTGTATGGTCCGTAAATGTAAAATAGCACTATATTCTGTAGAGACATAATATAGTACATGATACATGAATGTCTTTTTGTAAGCCAGGTACTAGTTAATTCCTGACTTGATTCTAGAATTGTGCTAATTGTGTAATTTTGCCAGTCTATTTTTTATATTTATATATATATACACACACACATATATATATATATATATATATATATATATATATATATATATATATATATATATATATCATTACTTGCTAAGCTACAACCGTAGTTGTAAAAGCAGGATACTATAAGGCCAGGGGCTTCAACAGTGAAAATAGCCCTGTGAGGAAAGTAAACAAGGAAGAATGAAATATTTTAACAACAGTAACATTTTAATAAATATCTCCTATATAAACAATAAACAAATTTAACAAAACAAGGAGGAAAAGATAGAAAAGTGTGCTCGAGTGTATATATATATATATATATATATATATATATATATAATGTGTTTGTGTGTGTTTATATATGTGTATGTATATACTCTATGTATGTATATATTTGCATAAACTTACATCCACACATAATGTATCAGTATCTATGCCTTTCTCTACCAAAGATATTAAGTATTTATTTATTTTTCCCCATTTCCTCCGGAACGATTACTTTTTCATCAATATTTTCTTTTTCCATTATGGAAGATGGCAGTTTGTCTAAAGGAGGTTTACGTGTTGGCATTCACAAGTGAAATTCATTTGTCGTGTTTAGTAGACTCGGCCGTAAAGGAATCTTGGCTTTGTTCCACTGGCAGGTCTTGCTCGAATATGGAATCCAGTCTGTTCTCCCAGACCTCCTTAATACTTTGGGGAGGGGGAGGTAATGGGGGGGGGGTAGTATTAGAGGAAATGGTTTATGGAAGATTTGCATAAGTTACAGCCAAACAGATGAGGTCGAAAATGGGTGCGACAGTCTTGGTTGGAATGGGTCACGCGGCCTTTCTGCGTTAAGCTGGTAAATGCTTCCTGCGAATCCTGTTATGCCCTTCGTGACCTCCCCCCTCCCACCTCCACTTCTACCCCCCTCTGATTCGAGGGCCCATTTACGGCACATTGAACTGTCCTTTCAAAGTATACGGGATATGACACTGGTGGTTTTTCTCACCGAATGATATGATGATGTAGCATGCGTGTGGGCAGCATTATGCTTGCAACATTCAAAATGATGTTTTATTTTAGAGCCAAATTACGATACATTGAACTGTTCTTTGAAAGCATACGGGATATGACATCGGTGGTCTTCCTCACAGGATGATAGTATGATGTAGCTTGTATGTGGGCAGCATTATGTTTGTTAATATTACAAAGGATGTTTTCATTTATTTTAGAGCCTAACTACGACATATTGAAATGTTCTTTGAAAGCATACGGGGTATGACACTGGTAATCTTCCTCACAGGATGATGTAGCGTGTGTGTCTCTAGCATTGTTTTTTAACATTACAAAGGATGTTTTCTTTTATTTTAGAGTCCAACTAGGACACATTGAACTGTTCTTTTAAAATATACGGTATATGAATCAGGTGGTTTTCCTCTCTGGATGATGTAGCGTGTGTGTGGGCAGCATTGTTTTTTTAACGTTACAAAGTATCTTTTCATTTATTATAGTGCCCAATTTGGGCACATTGAACTGTTTTTTTGAAAGCATACGGGGTATGACACTGGTGGTCTTCCTCACAGGGTGATGTAGCGCGTGTGTGGGCAGCATTATGCTTTTAACATTCAAAACGATGGTTTTTTTTTTTTTTTTTACTTTAGAACCCAATTAGGACACATTGAACTGTTCTTTGAAAGCATACGGTATATGAATCAGGTGGTTTTCCTCACAGGATGATGTAGCGTGTATTTGGGTGATAACATTTTATGCTTTCAACATTCCAAATGGTGTTTTTTAGCGCAGTTAGTAGTTAGGTAAAATGGATGACACTTTTGTCCCTAAAAGAATGTGACCGAATTTCATTTGCATGAACATGTTCAATAATATTTAACTCAAAATTGATCAATTCTGGTTTATAAACTGGAAAATGTCACGGCATTTTTCCTTGCTTATGCTCATAGAGAATGTGAACAATAGTCATTTTGATTATAAGTCATGTCATCTGCCCACCTGTTTATAGACTGCATGTCGACGAAATGGATGGAAACTGCACCCGACCATATATCCTCGAGGTGTGGTTTTGGGAGGGAAGGTCACAGGGGGTGACCCCCCCTACGACATATGAGGCCATCCCGTAACTTAAACTCATGTGAGGTTGCCGTCTGCTACTGAGATATGGCTTTGAGCTCAGCCAACTCTCTCTCTCTCTCTCTCTCTCTCTCTCTCTCTCTCTCTCTCTCTCTCTCTCCATTACCATTCTTCATATATCCTGCTTATGGGTTTGATGTGAAATTTTATAGAGATTATGACCCTATTCAATAAATATTGATTGCAAAGCTACATAGATTGTGTTGCGATTTGAGTATTTCATGAAAATTACATTTAAAAAGAATCTGGTGATTTGGATTTTAATAATCTTGATAATGACGATTCAATTTTATGCATTTCTGGACAAAATGAACACCATCAGTTCATCATGATTATACCACATTATACTTCCTGCTCTGTATTTTTTAGCTCTCATGAAATCTCTCGCCCCAAATCATACGTTTAAAAATATGCTGAGTTCTTTATCCAAGCAGGAAATATAGGTAACCCAGTTCTTTTGTATTTTGCTGCGCGCATTACAAGTTTATGTGACCCTCCCTTGCATACATTCCATTGAGCTTAATTGGTGCCTTTCTCCCTCAGTGTTCGTTCCTACTTCCCCATATTCTGTGATCTTCATCTGATCCTTTATTTGGAAAGGGGATTAGGGCATCGACCAAATAATTTCAGTTTGCCTGGATATGTTCGATATGGTCGGGACCCTTGTGATTAAAACAAACCTTGAAGTTAGGTTGTGTGGTTATGGTTAAATTCATGGTTGTACGGTTGGTTATTCGACAGGGGAGCGTTTAGCTGTACTGACATGTGATGGTTGGTCGTATTAGTGTTTTTGTTTAGTAAAAGTGTTAGCTTAATCCTGAGGGGCCAGGTATATTCTTTAGTATTTCATTATCAGTGATGCTATAGTTTCATAATTTCATTATCAGTGATGCTATAGTTTTATAATTCCATTATCAGTGATGCTATAGTTTTATAATTTAATCATCAATGATGGTATAGTTTTAAAATTTCATTATCAGTGATGGTATAGTTTTATAATTTCATTATCAGTGATGGTATAGTTCTATAATTTCATTATCAGTGATGATATAGTTCTATAATTTCATTATCAGTGATTCTATAGTTTTATAATTTTATTATCAGTGATGGTATAGTTTTGTTATTTCATTATCCGTGATGTATTAGTTTAATAATTTCATTATCAGTGATGGTATAGTTTTATAATTTCATTATCAGTGATGGTATGGTTTTATAATTTCATTATCAATAATGCTATAGTTTTATCATTTCATTATCAGTGATACTATAGTTTTATAATTTCATTATCATTGATGCTATAGTTTTATCATTTCATTATCAGTGATGGTATAGTTTTATAATTTCATTATCAGTGATGCTCTAATTTTATAATTTCATTATCAGTGATGCTCTAGTTTTATAATTTCATTATCAGTGATGGTATAGTTTTATAATGCCATTATCAGTGATGCTATAGTTTTGTGATTTCATTATCAGTGATGCTATAGTTTTGTAATTTCATTATCAGTGATGCAATAGTTTTATCATTTCATTATCAATGATGCTATAGTTTTATAATTTCATTATCAGTGATGGTATTGTTTTATAATTTCATTATCAGTGATGCTATAGTTTTGTAATTTCATTATCAGTGATGCTATAGTTTTATAATTTCATTATCAGTGATGGTATAGTTTTATAATTTCATTATCAGTGATGCTATAGTTTCATAATTTCATTATCAGTGATGCTATAGTTTTATAATTTCATTATCAGTGATGCTCTAGTTTTATAATTAACTTATGCCTTTATCAAATTAGTTATGATTTTGTTTTAGACTTCCTCAATAATAATATTCCTCTGTTTGTTTCATTCAAGAATATTTATTGTAAGTTATCACAAAGGACAAGAAAACTACTTGTTACTTTTTTTTTTTTTTTTTTTTTTTTTTTTTTTTTTTTTACATTAGATCTCTGTTGCTTAAGGGACTTATTTAGCATCTGTTATTTATGGATTAACTAAAATATTAATTTATCAAAGGTTAGTGTGGACAGTTTTTACAGGAGGAACTCGAGAATTTGGCATTAATAAATTAGAAATTAACATTTGCTAAATTGGTATTTTTATAATCATTAAACAGTGAACATACAGACATCATATATATATATATATATATATATACATATACATACATACATTTTTATATATATTAGGATTTAGTAAGTTCAAGCCTTAAGGTTTTGCTCCGTCATTGTTTTGATAAACCGAAAAACTTTAATTGACTTATTTGGATTAATCTTAACTGATATCTATTATGTTTGGGAAAAAAAATATTTATTCCCCACCCGTCCTAATACAACGATAAATAAGCCAACTTTGACAGCTCTTGAACCAAAAACCCCCAAATCATCTAAGCAAAGCATCATTGAAACTATTTTATGAATATTTGGCCTTCTTGGAATCACTTATAAAGAATATTAATTTCTAGAAGACGGCAGTGAAGCAAAGCATTGAAGCGGTAGGGTGCTTAATAAGCCAAACGTTGCTGGAAACAACGAGGAACCTCGCTGTGGGGAAAATTTCTTAACCCCCATTCTAATATATTTGCTTTCAGCATACTTACAAAGAGCTGTATATGCATAGACATAACTATTATGGTCATCATTGAGCCTCGAAGGGGACGCGAAAACAGAGGGAGAAAAAGAGAGAGACGGAGTAAAAGCAAGAAAATTAGGAAAGGGAACAGAGGGGGAAGTAGAAGGAAAAGAAAGATAATGATACGTTAATGAAGAAAAAAGGGGCCATAGAAGCGGATAAAAGAGTGGCCAAAATAAACTCGAATAAATGTAGATATGAGAGAGAGAGAGAGAGAGAGAGAGAGAGAGAGAGAGAGAGAGAGAGGATGACTCATTTACTGAGAATAAATATGGGAAGGAATGAATGCATGAATACTGGAGACAGTTTGAACTGTAGACAAAGATGTTCGAATAAAAATGAAATAAAGAAAGAGACGACGAAGGGAACTAAATTTATGGGCGTCATTATCATTTTATACTTTATCATTGGTGTAGATCTACCTAACACAATCTGAAATTATTGCGATGGAATACAAATTAAAGAGATAATTTGATTAGAGTGAAAATGGTATTACTTATTATTAATTTTGCATGATAATTCATTCGCTAATTACAGTAATCAAATCTTTGTATTGGCTAATTAAATGTGACAAACGAGGTTTCGGTCTGCAGAGTTAATTACTTTCGTTTGCACAGTGATTGATAATATTTTTGTTTTCTTCTTTCGAGTGTTTATTGTGACAGATACTAATGAATCTTTTTACTTATGGGGAGCTGCATAATATCTGTCTGTGACCCAATTGATTTCAGGGGTAATTTGAGTGTTGGACGTCTTCCTTTGTAAGTGAGGGGTTCTGGGATTTTGAAGTATTTGTAGATAAAGGAAATAGATAAATAAACAATGAAAATATGGATATGTATAGGTATATATATGCACACATATACATATGTATGTATGTATGTATGTATGTATGTATGTATGCATATATATATATATATATATATATATATATATATATATATATACATATACATATATATATATATATATATATATGTATATGTATACATATACACATAGTTTATATATATATATATATATATACACATATATATATATATATATATATATGTATGTATGTATGTATGTATGTATATATATTTACTTTATTCAGGATGAGAAGTCAATGCATGCAAAATAGGTTGAATTATTTTTGTCGAAATAATGCATTTTTTTTTGTCTACTATTTCATAGATTTTCCATTTCCCTAAAAGTTTTATTTCCCCCGAAATCATATTTTCATGTTTTTGTTAATACCGTAAAAACGCAATTTTATACAATGTTCGACAATGCTGATGGACAGACCATTGTTGATTTTGATTATGCTTTCGGTATTTTTGGATATGTATGAAATGCATCTAATTTACCCTCTGACAAATCAATGATTATCACACTTTTCCTGCATGCTTGAGAGAGAGAGAGAGAGAGAGAGAGAGAGAGAGAGAGAGAGAGAGAGAGAGAGTTATTTTAATGTCAAGATTGAATCTGCTCACACCTAGCTGTAGAGTATCCATACACGTCATTTTTGTTTTCATACATTCTTCTGTTTTTCATATTTATTCAAAGCATATACTAAAAAAGGTACTGCGAATAGGCTTTAACATTTGACCCTAATTCCGTATATCCCCAACAAATAAGCTTATGGTTTTGAAATATACTTTTTTATTCGCGTTCAGATAATAACGACAAATGCCACATTGTAAATTATCGCCTTTATTTTTATGGTTTTTGGTTTAATGTTTGAAATGACGCTTGGCATATACATTATTCTATAGTCAATTCTTTTTAGTGAGGCAGATTTGCACCGAGTCGCAGGGGTGGCCTTTTAGCTCGGAAAAGCTTCCTGGTCGCTGATTGGTTGTTCTATAGTCAATTCTTTTTAGTCAGGCAGATTTTCACCGACTCGCAGGTGTGCCCTTTTAGCTCGGAAAAGTTTCCTGATCGCTGATTGGTTGGACAAGAGGATTCTAACCAATCAGATAGCAGGAAACTTGTCCGAGCTAAAAGGGCACCCCTGCGAGTCAGTGCAAATGTGCCTCATTAAAAAAAATTGAGTATAGTACTAGGTTTTAAATGATTGCTACGTGATATATGTATCCATTAAAGATTATTTTACGACATATCTATTTTTAACTAAACGCTTAAGGAATTGTGTCTGTGTTATGTATAATTTTTTCCTTGCCTTACCTTATTGCCTTAATTTATGTTTGGGTTCCCCCAGGTCCCTCAGTGTGAGGCACCAGAGAGTTGCTAATGCATCTTCCGGTGTATTTTGCATCTTCCAGTCTTGGGTGGTCTGGGATGCATCTTAGGTATTTATCGAGCTTATTCTTAAACACATCTACGCTCACTCCTGATATGTTTCTTAGATGAGCTGGCAGCACATTAAATAGTCGCTGCGTTATCGATGCTGGTGCGTAGTGGATTAATGTCCTGTGCGCCTTCCTTAGTTTTCCTGGTATATTTTTTGGCAGTTTTCCTGGTAAACTTTATTATATATTACTGAGGTTAAAGTCATAGCTAACAATATACCGCACGAATAGACAACATAAAACTGTGTTTTGACTAGTGGCAATTTTACCCTTCAAATAACTTGTCCAAAGCTCCGTGCGCCTTAAGTGTTTTAAAGGCATTTGCTTCTGCAATGCAAAGTTTTGCGATAATTTTAAGTTATCGGAAGGAACATTTGTTTACGCAAATTACTCTCCATCCTAAATAACCGGATTTATGCCGGAGGTAATTCTCTTAGTGTAAAATGCAGCCAGGTAAGTAATCCCATAACCAACCAAGAACGCCAGTAAACGCTTGAGAAATTGCATCAGAAGTTTTTTGTTTGTTTTGTTATGCAATTTTAGGTTGTTCCGTTAATTTGCTGTATTTATTTAGTTAACTATGATGGTATTGATGTTGTTACTGCTCGTGAAACATCTTATTTTAATTGTTCATCACTTCTCTTGTTTATTTATTTCCTTTTGTTAATTGTTCATTACCTCTTGTTTATTTGTTTCCTTTTTTTAATTGTTCATTATTTCTCTTGTTATTTATTTCCTTGTTTCCTTTTCCTCACTGGGCTATTTTTCCTTGTTGGATACCCTTGGGCTCATAGCATCTTGCTTTTCTAACTAGGGTTGTAGCTTAGCTAGTAATTATAGTAATAGAATGTTAACCTTATCTTTTAACAAATTAATAATTTATCCCAGGTCACTCACTTATTCACATTATGCTATCTTCCTAGTAGCAAAATAGTACTATCACATAGAAATACAGAAATTGGGAAGATAAATTAATTATTATCAATTGAATATTTAAGTCTTTAGTAAATAAATCTTTTTGTTCTTTGGTTTATGAAAAAATTGGTAAATTGTAATTTGTAAATAAAGGAAAATTGATATCATTAGTATTTTTAGGTTTTAGAAGAATTAAAATATTTCAAATATAGTTAATAACAAAAATACTTTCGAGGAAGGAATTGGAAATTATTCCTGTAAACGTCTTATATTTTTAATTTGAAAATATATGATTTTATCCATAATCAAGTAGTTATGTTTTTTTCTGCTCTGGTAAATATTAATGGTCTGATTTATGATATATATATATATATATATATATATATATGTATATGTAATATATATATATACGTTATATATATACATATATATGTGTATATATATATATATATATATATATATATGTAGGTAGATAGATAGATAGATAAATAGATAAATAGATAGATAGATAGTTAGATAGATATAATTAAAGCATTCCTAATTGGTTCCAAGTTCTGTTGAATTTTCTCTCATTACACAGGGAAATTTTGAGTTTAGGAGTACACCTGATTTATTAATTTGCAGGTGAGAATTATGTTTTATCTTAATTTTGTTGATTTCGCAAGTTCATTATCGTGCAATAAGAATAGGGTAGCTATTGATATTCTGATATTTATAATACGGAGAAGTTAGTGCGGACAGCCATATAATAATTTTTTTTTTCTGTAGACTTTCCTATCTAATATTTTTTGAAAGGAGGTTGCATTTTATGCAACCTTTTATGTCATAATTCTTTTATTCCCTTTTATTCCTATGCTTTTATATCGTTTTGATTCTCTTAATCCAAATGCATTGCATGCGATCACGTTTGTTCATTGGCCGGCCGTTGTGTAATTTCCACTTGCAAAGTATTTTAGAAATTCCTGCCACTTAAAAGGAAAATCCACCGAAATGTAATTATTTGACGAACCCCCTTTTTCTTAAGCCCTAAGCTGAGTCAATGAAATACAGAAATAACGAAGGGACTTTTTGCATAATGCGTTCTTCGTATATTTTGCGAACACTTAGTTCGTATATTTTTTATGCATAATGGAGAGATCAATGTAGAGATCAGACGATTTGTCCCCTTCTCTCGGTATTTTTCCAAGAGTACTATTTGAGTTTCATTTTTTACGTTATTCTCCATATTGTCTCTCTCTCTCTCTCTCTCTCTCTCTCTCTCTCTCTCTCTCTCTCTCTCTCTGTATATATATATATATATATATATATATATATATATACATATATGTATATATATATATTTTTATGTATATTATATATATATATATATATATATATATAATGTGTGTGTACATATATATATACACACACATATATATATATATATATATATGTGTGTGTGTGTGTGTATGTATGTATGTATTTATATATGTATATATTTATATATGTATATATATATATATATATATATATATATATATATATATATATAAATGCATGCATGCGTGTTTGCTATGTGTGTGTACTGATGATAATAATGACAAATATAAACGGTGCTGTTAATATTGCACAATTAACGAATATTAATCTTAAAACTTCAGTTCGTTTCCTTTCAGTTACGTGTCATTTGATCGGTCAACTCTTCCTATTTATCAATTAATTCTATTACTTTTACTTACATTTCTCTCATGGTGTAATGTATGATTAATGTCTTTTCATGTTGCGGGTATTACAGGACGAGTAATAATTCATTTGAGCCTGTTGTCCGACTTCGAATAAATTACGATTTATTCCTGTATGAAAAAGTGTTGTTTACCTGCCATTCATTACAAGCAATAGGGTTAATGGGCAAATACTGAAAAACTCCGGTTGAAAGATGTCGAAAATATTGATGAAATATATTCATTGTAAACGAGGTTTCACTGCGGGAGACATGTTTAGTAAATCATTTATGCGGAAATATGTTATCATTTCTTATTTTCCACTGGTTTATATTTTCCATTAAAAAAGGAGAATGGAAGAGCGAAAGTGTGCTTTAATGAGTTTGAAGTAATGAAATATTTAAATTTATTTGATTATGACCCGGTTTTTAGTAAATAATGGCACTCCCCCCACACCCCCATGACACTTTCATTTAGAATACCAGGTGAAAATGATAGGCATTAAAATGCAAGTTGAGGGACCAAATGAGATTTGTTTTTTTGATGCAGAAAAAAATGTCGATATTTATTATTGCATAGAGTTGTATTTGAATTGTATTTATCATTATATACAGTTGCATTTGAATTGAAGCCAACGCACTCCCATACTTGAACAGTATTCATATATGTGTGTGCGTATGTCATATCAAACTTTGTGTATATTTAGATGTACAGTACAGTAAGTGTGTTATGCGGTGCCGTTTTTAAGACATGGCCTTTTTTTTTTTATCAAGAACCTTATCCTGGATTTAGAATTAAGCGTAGGGATATTACAGTGGTTGATCTCTCTCTCTCTCTCTCTCTCTCTCTCTCTCTCTCTCTCTCTCTCTCTCTGGTCTGTGGGTTGCTGCTTTGGATGGGTGGTCATCGTCTCCTGCAGTGGGTAACTAGGTATATTAATTATTGAGTTTTTTATATAGTTATATAGTGTAATAATTCTTTTATATGGTTTTATGTTCCTTGACTAGTTTGATTTTAGTGCTAGTTAGGCAATTTTACATAATGATAATTGCAGTTAGACTGAGGATGACATAAGTTATGTCGAAAGCTACCGTATAAAGATGAGATAGCATCATTGACCATTTTATTCCCACTAAAATTGTGATTCCCGAGAGGAACCCAAGTATTTATATATATATATATATATATATATATATATATATATATATATATATATATATATATATATATATGTATGTATGTATATATATATATATATATATATATATATGTATATATATATATATATATATATATATATATATATATATATATATATATATATATATATATATATATACTGTATATGCATGCGCGTTTGCTATGTGTGTGTAGTGATAATAATACCAAATATAAACGGTGCTGTTAATATTGCACAATTGACAAATATTACTCCAAAACTTTAGTTCGTTTCCTTTCAGTTACGTGTCATTTGATCGGTCGACTCTTCCTATTTATCAATTAATTCTATTACTTTTACTTACATTTCTCTCATGGTGTAATGTATGATTAATGTCTTTTCACGTTGCGGGTATTACAGGACGAGTAATAATTCATTTTAGCCTGTTGTCCGACTTCGAATAAATTACGATTTATTCCTGTATGAAAAAGTGTTGTTTACCTGCCATTCATTACATGCAATAGGGTTAATGGGCAAATACTGAAAAACTCCGGTTGAAAGATGTCGAAAATATTGATGAAATATATTCATTGTAAACGAGGATTCACTGCGGGAGACATGTTTAGTAAATCATTTATGCGGAAATATGTTATCATTTCTTATTTTCCACTGGTTTATATTTTCCATTAAAAAAGGAGAACGGAAGAGCGAAAGTTCGCTTTAATGAGTTTGAAGTAATGAAATATTTAAATTTATTTGATTATGACCCGGTTTTTAGTAAATAATGGCACTCCACCCCACCCCCCACCCCCCACCCCCATGACACTTTCATTTAGAATACCAGGTGAAAATGATAGGCATTAAAATGCAAGTTGAGGGACCAAATGAGATTTGTTTTTTTAATGCAGAAAAAAATGTCGATATTTATTATTGTATAGAGTTGCATTTGAATTGTATTTATTATTGTATATAGTTGCATTTGAATTGAAGCCAACGCACTCGCATACTTGAATAGTATCTCTCTCTCTCTCTCTCTCTCTCTCTCTCTCTCTCTCTCTCTCTCTCTCTCTCTCTCTCTCTCTATATATATATATATATATATATATATATACATATATGTATATATATATATATGTGTATATACATACATATATGTATACATACATATATGTATATATATATGTGTATATACATACATATATATATATGTATATATATATATATATATATATATATATATATATATATATACACACACACATACCTACACACACATCACCCTATAAATTTATGCCTAATAGATATAATTCTGAACTAGCAAGTACCTAATGAGAGAAAACATGAAGGATGTTTTTAATGCTATGGAATATATTTTTATGACTGTTGATATACCAATGAAATTCCTTATGTAGAGTATGAATGAAAATTTTTATAATTGGTTGATATATACTCTACATGTTTATAATCAATTATATGTAAATACAAAAGTCACAGTACATATATATTATAATATACAGAGAGAGAGAGAGAGAGAGAGAGAGAGAGAGAGAGAGAGAGAGAGAGAGAGAGAGAGAGAGAGAGAGAGAGAGAGAGAGAGAGAGAGTCAGAGTCTTGCACGTCAAAATGAAGTGAAAGGAAATCTCTTGTCTGGCCCTGCGACTAATTGCGGACGTCCTGAAACTTTAAACAAACAGACTTTTTTTTCCCCTGTCTTTCTTTTCCAAAGGAACACGCCCAACTCCAAACGATGAATCTTTCCTTATTGTCTACTTTTTGTTACTGCGTATAACGCATACATATACAGTATGCATACGTTCTATATGTGTGAATGTTGTGTGTATGCATGGTGTGTAAGACTGTGAGTATGAATTTTTTTATTTTTCATCACGTTACTGAACCATTTTGAATATCATGATAAACAGAGTATACCTGAATGTGTTGATATTATTATTATTATTATTATTATTATTATTATTATTATTATTATTATTATTATTATTATTATTATTATTATTAATCTACAACCCTAGTCGGAAAAGCAAGATGCTTTAAGCCCAAGGGCTTCAACAGGGGAAAAATAGCCCAGTGAGGAAAGGAAGCATTGAAATAGATAAACTGCAAGAGAACACGCCCAACTCCAAACGATGAATGTTTCCTTATTGTCTATTTTTGTTACTTGGTATAGCACATACATATACAGCTTGTATACGTTCTGTGTGTGTGGGAATTGTGTATGTACAGTATGTATGCATGGTGTGTAGGACATTATATTACTGAACCATTTTGAATATCATGATAAGGAGCGTGTACCTGAATGTATTATTATTATTATTATTATTATTATTATTATTATTATTATTATTATTATTATTACTTGCCAAGCTACAATCCTAGATGGATAAGCAAGATGTTATAAGCCCAGGGGCTCCAAGATGGTAAAATAGCCTAGTGAGGAAAGGAAGCAAGGAAATAAATTAACTACAAGAGGAGTAATGAACAACCAAATTAAATATTTTAAGAACAGTAACAATATTAAATTAGATATATCATATATAAACTATAAACACGTAAAAAATGAAGAGATAGAATATTGTGCCCGATTTTACCCTCAAGCAAGTGTACATTGATTATGGGTATATTTTTGTATATATCGTAATATTAATAGATGAAAAGTAACGATAATAAATCAATAAAAAATTTTTGATGAGTTTTACAAAGTTAATTTTGGTTATAAGATATTTATGCTAAAAAAACTTTAAATATCTCCATATTAACTTCGTCCATATAAAAAATCATTAGGCATTTTACGCTCTTATAAATAGATTATTCATAAATTATATTTTTAACAATATAATCTTCTCATTCTTGCCAAAGAAATGCATTTCATAGAGGATAGAAAAATTCCAGAAAATTCTATTAAATCATATGGGATTTATATTGAAAAGTATTGAACAAGGAAATTCCTTGAAATAATTCAAATTGCACATCTCTCCCATAACTAGGTTGGTAATAGTCTCCAATAAGGAAATCATGCAGCGACAACGCAGATGCCCCTTAAGAAATTATGCATTTTATTGCTTTTATAAATAATTCATAAATTATATTTTTAACAATCTAATCTCCTCATTCTAGCAAAACAAATATATTTCATTAAGCATAGAAAAATGTAAGAAAATTCTGTTAAATCATATGGGATATATATTGAAAAGTATTGAATGATCCAAATTGCACATCTCTCCCATAACTAGTTTGGTAATAGTCTCCAATAAGGAAATCATGCAGCAACAACGCAGACGCCCCTTAAAAAATTATGCATTTTATTGCTTTTATACATAATTCATAAATAAATTATATTTTTAACAATGTAATCTGCCCATTCTAGCAAAAGAAATATATTTCATCAAGCATAAAAAATGTAAGAAAATTATGTTAAATCATATGGGATATATAATGAAAAGTATTAAATAATTCAAATTGCACATCTCTCCCATAACTAGTTTGGTAATAGTCTCCAATAAGGAAATCATGCAGCAACAACGCAAACGCCCCTTAAAAAATTATGCATTTTATTGCTTTTATACATAATTCATAAATTATATTTTTAACAATGTAATCTGCTCATTCTAGCAAAACAAATATATTTCATTAAGCATAGAAAAATTTAAGAAAATTCTGTTAAATCATATGGGATATATATTGAAAAGTATTGAATAATTCAAATTGCACATCTCTCCCATAACTAGTTTGGTAATAGTCTCCAATAAGGAAATCATGCAGCGACAACGCAGACGCCCCTTAAAAAATTATGCATTTTATTGCTTTTATACATAATTCATAAATTATATTTTGAACAATCTAATCTGCTCATTCTAGCAAAAGAAATATATTTCATTAAGCATAAAAAAAAAATGTAAGAAAATTCTGTTAAATCATATGGGATATATATTGAAAAAAAACGCAGACGCCCCTTAAAAAATTATGCATTTTATTGCTTTTATACATAATTCATGAATTATATTTTTAACAATCTAATCTGCTCATTCTAGCAAAAGAAATATATTTCATCAAGCATAAAAAATGTAAGAAAATTATGTTAAATCATATGGTATATATATTGAAAAGTATTGAATAATTCAAATTGCACATCTCTCCCATAACTAGTTTGGTAATAGTCTCCAATAAGGAAATCATGCAGCGACAAACGCAGACGCCCGTCAAAATTTCCCCGCGTATGTAAATGTTGCGTAGCAAGGATCCCTCCCGTATACAAATCAGTTGACGTTTGTACCTGTGTCAGGACAATATTGCATAATGGTCCATCGATCACCAAGTGTCTCTACCAGATTGAGTTTCCCCCATGTCTGGAAGTCGTATATCGGACCAGATGCGTTGTCAATACGCCGGAGTCATTGCACGCTCGCCCTCTGATAAGGTGTCCATGGGACTGCAAAACCACTGTTTCTACCTCCAGCACCGGCTGCTGTGTGCACAGTCGCTGATATCGATTTTAATACAGATCTATATATCACGGGGTTGAAGGAAAATCTATGACGTGCGACGCGCGGGAATTCAATTTGATATGCTCAATATCTACGATGGTCTATAGTGTATATGTGTGAGAGAGAGAGAGAGAGAGAGAGAGAGAGAGAGAGAGAGAGAGAGAGAGACTTGGGTGGGAGGGGGTTTTGTTGTTCTAACGGAAAAACTAAGTATTGTCACACGGGATCTGTTTATGAAATACCAGTCAGAGTAAGGCGTGTTTGAACGCAATTGTGAAATTATAACCATTATTGCACAAGATTAAAATATTTTCATTAATTATATCACTGAATTGATGCTCGTACGATGAATTCCTTGGAATATTTTAGTCATGCGATTTTGTCAAGAAAGAAGGATTATTGTTTTTGATACTGCTAGAAATTTTACCGTTGTGGAATTTGAGTATTTTGTCCTGTATACTCCTATAACGTAAGTATTATTCTTGTAAATTCTGTATTGGAACTTGGAGTAGATTTTGTAATACACATCTACCTGCAGTATTTCTTCTTATGGTCATATTTGACTGATCTGACTGATAAGATGTCTCATGTTCTACACTTAGTTGCTGATGTTATGACTTTGTAATCTAATATGGGTTCTATAGCAGTAGGATTGTGCTTTCCTGGCTGACGACACATTCATTTATTTTTTTCTTGATAATATATTTGTATGAATGTGTTTGTATCATAATAGTTTTTTTTTTCAATATATTTATTCATATTACTCTCCCTGTAAATTACCCTTTGTCGTGTTATAGACGAAGTAAAAAAATCGTTATTGTCTTATGCTTTAAAATTCTATCAAAATTGTTTTATGTTCGATTAATGGGTATAACTCAATCGGTTTGAAAACTGAACATCTTGAATCTTGAATAACATTCATTAT
>NC_090752.1:17112420-17117420 GCF_036898095.1 Palaemon carinicauda
CTTTTCAACTTCCAGTGCCTTTTAAACCTAAGTTCTGATATTTGCTAATAGATTTTATTTGAAAATTAATTCTTGTCTCCAAATTTATCACAGTTGTCGTTTTGTTTTATATTCACTATTTTTAGTTCGCTCAGTTCGTAACCTTTCACTTATGAATAGTTGCAGGAGACTTTGGAAAAGACTCGTTAAGTTTACATTTTATATTATGTAAATATCAAAGGAGGAATAATATATCCGTACGGTGAGGTTGCATGCTCTATTTCGTAGATGTTAAAGGAGGAATATATCTCTACGGTGAGGTTACATTTTTTATTATGTAAATATCAAAGGAGGAATATTATATCTCTACGGTGAGTTTGTATTCTCTATTTCGTAGATGTTAAAGGAGGAATATATCTCTACGGTAAGGTTACATTTTATATTATGTAAATATCAAAGGAGGAATAATATATATGTACAGTGAGATTGCATACTCTATTTCGTAGATGTTAAGGGAGGAATATTTCTCTACGGTGAATTTACATTTTATATTATGTAAATATCAAAGGAGGAATATTATATCTCTACGGTGAGGTTGTATTCTCTATTTCGTAGATGTTAGAGGAGAAATATATCTCTACGATGAATTTACTTTCTTTATTTCGTAAATATTAAAGGAGGAATATATCTCTACGGTGAGGTTACATTTTATATTATGTAAATATCAAAGGAGGAATAATATATCTCTACGGTGAGGTTGTATTCTCTATTTCGTAGATGTTAAAGGAGAAATATGTCTCTACGGTGAATTTACATTCTTTATTTCGTAAATATTAAAGGAGGAATATACCTCTAAGGTGAGGTTACATACTCTGTTTCGTAAATATTAAAGGAGAAATATACTGTAAGGTGAGGTTACACTATATATTTCGTAAATATTAGAGGAGAAATATATCTCTTAAAGTGAGGTTACATTCTCTATTTCGTAAATATTTAACTGTTCTTATAGATTGATTTATTTTTATAGATACTAGGCGGTCATTATTTCATTGAATTACTTTATTCGTGTTTTCAATATACATGAATTTTCTCTTTCTCTTTATACAGATAATATTGATATTAGAAATGACAATTCAAAGTAATGTCTTACTGCACTTTCTAAGTCTTTATTTTATAAAAAAAAAAAAAAAAAAAAACTTTTCGAGATATGAAGCCAGGTAAAGTACCGCTTATAAGTATGACTACCATTACTAAATTATTGTTTAGTTAATTTTTTATTCATGTTTTTTTCACGTTCCTTATTGTTCGGAGTATATTTAAGGCTTAGGATTGTTTAATTTTGATTGAAATCGGCTATTCTGAAGTGGATTTTTAACCCTAACCAATCATCTGGAATTTTACTCTCATTAACTCAACGAAATATTTTGTTAAATTTCTTTCTGTTACCTTTTTAGCAGAAATATATTTTTGCTATTAATCTTCAATCATACACTGCAAAGAGAATTTTCGAAAAATGGGGTCTGCATAAAGCATATAGAACATATTGGCATTTTACATTGTTTATGATTGAATTCTTTATTCTGTTAAATCCCTTAAAGGTTTAAAGGTTGCTCATGAATGGTAGAGGCAAGGGACAGTGATAGTGTTCTAGCAGGAGAATGCCCTAGAGATTGGCTATCTATCTAATATATATATATATATATATATATATATATATATATATATATATATATATATATATATATATATATATACATATATATATATATATATATATATATATATATATATGTATATATATACAAACACACACACACACACACACACACATATATATATATATATATATATATATATATATATATATATATATATATATATATATATATTTGTGTGTGTGTATGTATATGTATGTGTGCGTGTGCGCGCGGTCAGCGCCCAAGCCCGTCTCCACCCAAGCTAGAACCAAGGAGGGCTAGGCAATGACATTCCTTATTACTTTTGTTTTTGATTAGTATATGCATTGAAACTCATTCACACAAATCTTGATTTCTTCACATTCGCATAATTACTTTGTCTTATCTTTAATTTTTTATTGCAAGTTAAGTTGGCGTCAGAACAAGGCCTTTTATTATATCATTACAAAATAGCACGTATTAGTGTCGCCAAGATTTATGCATTAATTCCTTCAAATAAATAGGCAAGGTAATTTAGTACACAAAACCCTGTTAAAATGTAATTTCCAGCTTTAAGTACCTGTGCCATTGATAGGTGAATGCTAATTATCTATAGATGCTATCAACTGGCCCGTATGATATCATTATTACGGTGACAAAATCCAGCACATTTTTTCTATGATTAACTCTGAAATGCTATACCCGACCTTTCCAATATCGTTAGTGCGGAGACAAAATCCAGTTTGGTTTCTGGATTAGCTTTTTTATCCCTTCTGACGGGATTTAAATAATCATCCGTCTTTTTCTCATTCTCTACAACTATCTATCTATCTATCTATCTATATATACATACATATATACACACACACATATATATATATGTGTATATATATATATATATATATATATATATATATATATATATATATATATATATGTATGTATTTTTCTCACTTTGTATAAAAATATAAACTGTAGTTTATCATGACTTTAGTGTGAATGGGTTTATTCAAGCGTACTTATAATCAAGAATTTTTACCTTTTTTTAATTTTTTTTTTATATCATAAAACATTTTTTATGTCGGTGTCAGTGAAATATACATATTTCCAGTATTTTACATTTATTTTAGCATTTATTTGATATATAATTTACTATCGTCATATATTTCTTTACTAATTAAGTATTTAAACACTCTTAAGTTTTCATCATCCCCCGGCTATTAAAAACCCCTTTTCCTGAAGGCGTTCCTTGTCTTTTCAAAGTTTTCTCTCAATGAACACCACTCACCCATAACACCCAAGTTTATATTTTGAAGCAAAAGCTATTTCTGCTGGAAATTGATCAGTGAAAAAAACGTATTTTGGTTCCCAAACTTCTGAGATGTCTTCGCCCTTCCATTCCCACGGTGATTTGCCTCCGATCTCTCTTATCGCCGTTGGGTTGAAAGCAAAATTATAATTTTTCCTTTGATGGTCTAAGGAGTTGGGGGTAGAGGGGGAGGTTAGGCTCCCCAAAATAAATAGCATCAAATAGGATGATATTTCTCAAGAACGAGAAGAGGTCGTCCTTTAATTTGTCGAAAAGGCGATGGAATAATATTTTGTGTTATTGTATAGCTTTGAGGCTCTTTGCGTCAATTGGCGTGGAGATGATGATGATGGTGATGTTTAGCTTTACGATTTGTCAATGGTGTGTTTATAGGCCTCTTTTTTTTTTCTTTTGTAGTGGGGCCAGAGATACACTCTAATGGTGGTGCTAAAAGTTATTTGCGTCGTTTTAACTCTACCTGCGTTAGTTATTTTTTAACGTCTGCATAGCTTTTTTTACTTTATTATGTTACAATTTTTTTGGTTATTATTTTAAGAAAGGCATTTTAAAACATGGGCCAATTGAGATGTATAGTATTTCTAAGTATGACTTTATTTGTATAACATTTGCTGGAAAAAGTTGTTTGTAGTTGTTGATGTTGCTTTTTGTGTCTGGCGTAGATATGGAGAAAATAATATAGATATTTAAAATTACATCTTCATGTTTTAAGCACATTATAGATAATACACGTTCTATCTTATTTTCTGAAATATTTTGTATCAACAAACTATTCAACACTTTGTTAATAGTATAACAAACATTTAAGATACATTTCTCCGCGATATACGTTCTCTATCTAGAGTGATGATTCCCATAGCTGTTTGACCGTTTATTTTCCATGTAAATACCGAAATACATTAGTTTAATTTCACTAAGAATATCAATTTGTCATGAGGAATTAACCTGATGACTTGCAGGTATTAACCTTATCGCCTCTCTCTCTCTCTCTCTCCTGCTCTTTATGTGAAGTGTTTTGTTGATAGATTACAGGAGATAAAGTAAGAGGGGTCGCTGCTAGGTGTTACATATATCATTTAATAACTATTGTGCTGTCATGAGCAATTGCCAACAATGTCTGCAATTAGCTCTATTTACGCGCAGTTTTAGTTTATTTGAAATTTAGTGATGTAGGAGAGATGCATACGTAAGTTGCACTTTGGAGTATTTCTTTTCATTTGAAGAATATTTTTCATATTTTCGTTTTATTTCTCTTTTTCGATTAATAGGTACGTACAGTTTTAAAGGTTTTAAAGGTCGCTCATGAATGGCAGAGGTAAGGAACAGTGGCATTGCCCTAGCAATCAGGACAGTGCCTTAGAGACTGACCATATATTAAATGATCAGCGCCCAAGCCTCCTCTGCACCCAAGCTAGGACCAGGGAGGGCCAGGCAGTGGCTGTTGATAACTCAGCAGATAAACCTATAGGCTCCCCCAAACCCCCCAACCTTAGCTCACAAGGATGGTAAGGTTGCAGACACTAATGCCACTAACGAGTCTGAGCGTGACTCGAACCCCGACTGGGAAACATCAGGCTGAAACTTTACCAATCAGGCCACAGCAACCCCTTCATTAATTCAGGTATACTTATTGGGAAGCCAAGGAGACGCCAGTGTACCGGAATTAATGAAGCCAACTGTACATGATACTGCAATCATATACATAAAATCATACTGAACGTTAAGCTGGTACACCATCTTGTCTCTATATAAGATCATACGCATTACGTCGAATCCCAGTCCCCAGTACACAGACTTTGCCTTTACCTTCCACAAACTTTTACTATTCTTTGATATTATGGTACTGCTCTTCCAGTATTTTTTCAAAATTATATATCCAAGATGCTTTAGGTCTACCGCGCGCCACTTTTCTCCCAACACTTCAAATTATACAAAATCTTCACCGACCGATCGAATTTAATTTTTCCTTATTGAGCAAGCTATCTGGTCAGTCATTTCACCTAACTATTTTACTCTTA
>NC_090752.1:17122420-17124920 GCF_036898095.1 Palaemon carinicauda
ACAAACAAAATTGTCATAACACCCTTGTATGACATCAATAGATTTTTTTTTTATCGTAATCTTGATTTTCTTAGATACAAACGCTAGTGAGACCGGAAACCTATTCTTATGTAACTTAGGCATTAGAAGATGTAATATAAAGAAGAGAAAGTTACAAACCGCCACTATAGAGAGAAGAACTCATAAATAAGGTGCAGCATAGAGTTAGCGCTGAACTTTCGTAGAGCTCCACGAAATGAAAAGACAAAATTTTCAATTAGCATTTTGAACGAAGCGTAAAAAGGATCAGTTAAACTTTTCGATTCGGAACATTTATTTTTCTTTTGTTTTTGCTTATATACTTTGGAATTATAGATTAGAAAGGAAAGCGCTCGAATACCATTAGATACTTAATAAATATTTCCCCCATTGTAAATATATAAATAGTAATTTTCAAAATATGTTTTTAAAACATTCTCACAGTCATATGGTAATTTTCAAAATATGTTTTTAAAACATTCTCACAGTCATATGGTAATTTTCAAAATATGTTTTTAAAACATTCTCACAGTCTTATGGTAATTTTCAAAATATGTTTTTAAAACATTCTCACAGTCTTATGGTAATTTTCAAAATATGTTTTTAAAACATTCTCACAGTCTTATGGTAATTTTCAAAATATGTTTTTAAAACATTCTCACAGTCTTATGGTAATTTTTTTAGACATTTTTTAAAACATTCTCACAGTCATATGGTAATTTTCAAAATATGTTTTTAAAACATTCTCACAGTCATATGGTAATTTTCAAAATATGTTTTTAAAACATTCTCACAGTCTTATGGTAATTTTTTAGACATTTTTTAAAACATTCTCACAGTCATATGGTAATTTTCAAAATATGTTTTTAAAACATTCTCACAGTCATATGGTAATTTTCAAAATATGTTTTTAAAACATTCTCACAGTCTTATGGTAATTTTTTAGACATTTTTTAAAACATTCTCACAGTCATATGGTAATTTTCAAAATATGTTTTTAAAACATTCTCACAGTCTTATGGTAATTTTTTAGACATTTTTTAAAACATTC
The DNA here is from genome assembly GCF_036898095.1 of Palaemon carinicauda. NCBI lineage: Eukaryota > Metazoa > Arthropoda > Malacostraca > Decapoda > Palaemonidae > Palaemon > Palaemon carinicauda. Next base: position 17,123,490 of record NC_090752.1, read on the forward strand.
TCACAGTCATATGGTAATTTTCTAAATATGTTTTTAAAACAGTCTAACAATCATATGGTAATTTTCTAAATATGTTTTTAAAATATTCTCACAGTCATATGGTAATTTTCTAAATATGTTTTTAATACATTCTCACAGTCATATGGTAATTTTTAAAATATGTTTTTAAAACATTCTCACACTCATATGGTAATTTTCTAAATATGTTTTTAAAACATTCTCACAGTCATAAACCGTCTCTTGTAGATTTAATTCTTACATCTATGTCAAGGAAGGTATGGCTTACATCTCCCTCTTAACCCCAAAAAAAAAATAAGTCAAATTAAACAGCAGGTCCTCGAGGGTAACTTGACGTCCATCTTCGTATCGCATGACAAGTCATTGTGTATTGATAAGGGAAAATAAGGGATTTAGTTCAAGAGAAAGACTAGAATAAAGACAACGTTTAATACTTAATACATTGGACTCAAGAAGGTTCGGATATTAGAAAAAAAAAGGGATCTCTCCCTTCTAGTATATCTAGGACTTGAAATGGCTCTCTTAATTTTGATATGACATTAGCTTGTCTCGCATTTTGATTTTCTAAATATGATTCTCTCTCTCTCTCTCTCTCTCTCTCTCTCTCTCCTCTCTCTCTCTCTCTCTCTCTCTCTCTCTCTCTCTCTGAGGCCATCTTCTCATTTATGATGCTTTTATTGCATGTTAATCTTGGTTTAGTTTCTTTTTATGTCTAACACCTAAAGCAGTGTGACAAAACGACCTTATTCATATATAAGAACGTGCTGAATGTATCGAGTGAAGAACCATTACAAAGCGTAATTTTACTAACTAAATCAATTTTTTTTTCTTATTATATGTGAATTAGATAATCTTCTTTCATTGTAACCTAAAGGAAACTTGGTTGATTCACTGCGGTGGGCAAGAAACTTGTTTCTACCCAAAGTAAGAGTTGCTTAAAACCATTGGACGGAAGTAGAGAAAATTCACGTAGGAGGATAATCTGTGTGAAATTCGAACGATATTATCATCATCAGAAATTCACTGGAGACTCATGCAAGTGATGCAAGAAGACGAGGAAAGGGGGTTGATAACTATAATAAAAAGAAAGAAGGTACAACCATAAATAAAGCAGATTAAATAATTTGAAGAGAAGGGTGAGGGGAACAGAAAGACCTTAGGGAAAATAAAGTGTATTTTAGGAATAGATGCAATAGGGAGAGAGAGAGAGAGAGAGAGAGAGAGAGAGAGAGAGAGAGAGAGAGAGAGAGAGAGAGAGAGAGAGAGAGTAAGCAATGTTTGCTAAAGCGAAGTGTTTAAGGCTATTCATTATTATTACGTTTATATTTAGGTTAATCTCTCTAAATTTCATTTTTTGAACGATTACTTGATTGGTATATATTTCGTCGAATATTGATTTTATATCTATATGTT
>NC_090752.1:17127420-17129920 GCF_036898095.1 Palaemon carinicauda
GCTCTTGTTATGTCAGGAATTTAAAACGATTTTGTAATCTTTTAGGTAGTGTTTTGTTAGGCCTGTTAGATATATCTGTGTTGTCTGGAAAATTATTTTATCTTTCTGTTAATGCTTACCTATTTATTTAGCGCCTCATCATGTATATTTTGTTCAATAAATTTCGTTTGACGACAATTTTACTTTATTCGCTTATTAAAACACCGCTACCTATTCGCTCCTCGAAAACATCGCGGAAGTTTTTATAATGTTGAAAACGAGTAGAGAACAATGTACGCTGCAAAGGAAAAATGGAAAGAATGAAAGGTGAAAACGTTGTCAACACCAGGAGGGCTAAAGGTGTGGAAAACGATGCCGAGAGAAGAGGATGGGAAACGGAGAGAGGAATAGAAGGAACCGGAAGGAGAAAGAGGTGGAGGAGGAGGAGGAGGAAGAAGAGGAAGAAGAGTTGGAGGAGGAGGAGGAGCAAGGTGCGGGCATGGCGGTGGTGGGGGCGGATCGGCGTGAGGTCGGTCGCCTCCTACCGGGGGGAGTGCCGCCCCCTCAGTCGCTCCCAGCCCGACGTGGCGCGCGCTCCTCCCTACCTTCAGTGTCCCTGGTGAGCTGTGTGTGATACTACTCCGCCCGGCGCCCGTCTCCCGTTACCAACGTGCTCCTGTGTGTTCCCGATCCTTGCTCGCTGTCTCTCTCTCTCTGTCTCTGTCTCTCTGCAGCTCTTGCAAGGCTTATCTTGTCTTTTTGTTGTGGTCTCTAAAAAAAAAGAAACTTAGAAGAAAAGCTTTAGCTTTTTATTAGCTACGTACTTTTATGATAGAGCAGAAGAGCAGAGTTTGAGGAAAAAAAAAGAGATTGGCTTTTTTTGAGCCATCAAAATTTTTTTGATAGTGAAAAAAAAAATATATATAAAGTTTCCGTTACTTGGGTGCTTTTGTCTGCAGCTTCCACGCCTTTGGTCGCGTTGAATTATTTTTTGGGGTATTTGATCATCGTCATCCTTGAAGGGCCACTGTTGAGGCCTCCCGCGACAATTGTGGAAGGTGCAGGCATCGGCCGCCGGTAGCGGTACAACGAGGAGGAAGAAGGACGACGCGACACGTGGTAGCGGCGGCTCTCAGGTGGTCATACTCGAGCCCGCTGCTCCTGCTGCTGCTGTTGCTGCTGTACCAGCCTCGAAGCGCCCCCTGTAGAAGTTGTCCACTTGAGCAGTAGTGATAGAAACTACTGCTGTTTGGCGGGCTTCAACGGGGCCCCCGTTTGGCTCCATACTCCTGCTGGTGCTGCCGCTGTTGTTGTTGCTGCTGTTTGCTCCTGCTGCTGCTGCCGCTGCTGTTGCTGATTCAGCTGCCTCCGGGATGCTGTTCGTGCCTCTGCCCCTACCTGGGCTCGTGCCCACGGGTGCCCACGGGTCGCCCTCAACGCCTGGGGCTTCGCCTGCCCCTACCAGCATGAAGGTGAGGCAGGGCGCCCTCACCCCCTAGAGTGTGTGTAGTCGGGTAGTCCGGAGGTGTTTGCGGCGCCCCCGACCTGCAAAAAAGGGCGCCCTAAAGTAGCCTAGATGTTGTGGCCTATCAGAAAGTAAAAAGCCACGCGTTTTAGTGGGTGTTGCTGGAAGCCTGTTGGTGGTGGCGCCGTGGGGGAGCAGGCAGTAGTCTTGTGTGTGTGATGTCATATAGTGTGGGGATGGGGCTGCTCATGCAAGTAGCCTAAGTCTATCTAAAGTAGCCTGGTGTAGCCGTGTGGTGGTGGTGTTGGTGGTGGTGGTGGTGGTGGTGGTGGTAGTGGTGTTGGGGCAGAGTGTGTATCTCTTTGCTCGGTGTTGTTGGCGTAATTCGAAAGTATTATAAGTTGGTGGAATCACGCGGCCATCACCACGGCCGCCAGCCCAAGCTTCAGACGCCCCGGTCGTAAGTCCCGCTTTTTAATCAACAAATATTACTACTACCATTCTTCAATATCAATCTTTTTTATTATTATTATTATTATCATATTTATATATACATACTGAGATTTGCCATCTGCATGCCGTGTGATTTTTTTATATCCATTCGTTTTTTCTCCAATAAACATTACTTGAAGGCATGTCAGTTGTTGAGAACATGCCATGAGTGGTCTTGCACATGTCATTATTATCATTATTACTACTATTATTATATTTGTCCATATGACATAGCTGAGGGGTGTGGGCGAGGGTCGGTGAAAGCCATATACCAGCACGGCTACCCCATCTCATACTATTTACAGTATATTTTAGTGCTATCTCTTTTATCAGTTTATGTCATTTTTATTACTGTTTTCGTGGTTATTTTTTTATTTTTTTATTATTTATTATTTATACAACTATTTGTTTTCAACTTCACATGTTTCTCCTAAGTGTATATTCTATTCAATTTCATTTTTTTATATCTGGGTCAGTTTTTTTTTTTCTGTCCTTAATTTTTCTATGATTTATTTTATAAATTTATGTTTAGTTTACTCCAACTCAATTTTTTTTTATTTTCTA
>NC_090752.1:17145624-17148124 GCF_036898095.1 Palaemon carinicauda
TTGACCGTCCTACCTATAGTGAGATTTAAACTACGTAAACATTTATAACACTTGAAAAAAAACCGTAATTTTAATTGGAAATTCTCCGTGAAAATATACTGTTCTCAGCCGTATTTCAGTAAAATACAGGCGACCGTAATTTTACCATACTTTGTTATCATCTTTAAGGGTTTGTGAGCGTAATATCACTCCTTAACGTCAATATATCCGTTTTTTAAAACGGTAAAAATCAATTGTACAAATCATTACTTGGAAATTTACTGTGCTACCTCAATAAAGCCTTATGCAAAAAAGTGTGTCGGTAAATGTAAAGACGCCAACGGAAGTATAGAACGTTAAGTGTCAGTAACTGTCTTAATTACTCGTTACTCTATAACTTTGAACTAATCATATATATTAAATAATATCACTTATTTTTATCTATATCGCGCTATATATAACTGAATTATAAACTGAAATTCTCCCTGTATATTTCTATCGCCGACACTGGCGTAGATACGTTACATTGACAATAAAATTTGAGAGAATAGGTGGCTTGTCGGCTAGGTCTTAAACAAAATCTTCAGAAAAGAGTAGTTGGCACTGTGGCTCAAACCCTCCTTCCATGTATATGTATTATGACACGTCTGTTGTTTAATCTCGTTAGAAATACTGCAGTCATTGTTCAGTAGCCACTTTCCTCTAAGTAAGGGTAGAAGAGACTCTTTAGCTATGGTAAGCAGCTCTTCTAGGAGGAGGACACTCCAAAAGCAAACATTTGGTCTCTAGTTTTGTGTAGTGTCATAGCCTCTGTACCATGGTCTTCCAATGTCTTGGAGTAGAGTTCTCTTGCTTGATGGTACACTCGAGCACACTATTCTATCTTATTTCTCTTCTTCATGTTTTGTTATAGTGTTTATAGTTTATACAAGAGATATTTATTTTGCTGTTGCAACTGTTCGTAAAATATTTTATTTTTCCTTGTTTCCTTACCTCACTGGACTATTTTCCCTGTTGGAGCCCCTGGGCTTATACCATCCTGCTTTTACAACTAGGGTCGTAGCTTAACAAGTAATAATAATAATAATAATAATGATAATAATATAACAATTGGAATATCACATTTCCCATCCGAATGATAAACCAAACAACAATTTAACAAACAAACATTTAACAAGCGTATTGATGAAAAAAGCGTAAACTCGTGTATAATAAACACGCATACTCATTCATATGAATACACGCACATAAAAACCCGTGATAACGATTTGTGTAAACTTATTGAATGAGCTCTCGTATGGAGTTTATTATCGCTAGTATTTGTACTGACAGAAATTCAGCGCCTTCAGTTACATATAAACAAATACAATAAATCCCTCGTGATTATCCCTCGCCTTCATGTGACTTGCTTTATTGCAAGTTTCCCTCTCCTTCATTCGTCTTTGTGCTCATAATATTTACTCTCTCTCTCTCTCTCTCTCCTCTCTCTCTCTCTCTCTCTCTCTCTCTCTCTCTCTCTCTCTCTCATTCTTCCACTATTCGATAGTCTCCTTCTCCCCCAAATTTCCCTCTTCTTCTGGCTCCTTCTCCTCCATCTTTCCTTCTTATTCTACACCTCTTCCTCTCCCTCCTTCCCCTATCTTCTCCAATTTCTTAGTTCCTCCTTTCCTCCCTAAAATATTCTTAAAACATTTCATTTTAATTGTTAATTAGTTCTCTTATTTCCTTGTTTCTTTTCCTCGCTGGGCTATTTTCACTGTTGGAGCCCCTGGCCTTATAGCATCCTGCTTTTCCAACTAGGGTTGTAGCTTAGCAAGTAATAATAATAATAATAATAATAATAATAATAATAATAATAACAGCAACGATCCACTTTTCGTATATTATTTCCTCTTCCAACATCTTTCATAATTTCTCTACTCCCTTCCTGAACTTGTTTTTTTTTCTCTCTTCTCTTCCTCGTTACCGTCACTTCCCTCTCCTATTTGGTTCTCCCTTCCTCGTAAGTGCTGATGTTCCTTTTTCATCGCGTCTACTTCATTCCCATTATCTATCGTTTATTCATCCTCCTCCCTCTCTTACCATTCCTTCTCAATTCCTTCCCAGTTCCTTTCTCCCTTTTCGTTACGCCCAGCTTCTTACTTTCCATTACAAACTCTCTACTTATTCCTTATTCCTTCCCTACACAGTTTCTCCTCCTTTTCCCCTATCTCTTACTATTCCTTTTCAGTTCCTTTCTCCCTTTCGTTACGCTCCGCTTCTCCTTACTTTCCATTACAAACTTTCTACTTATTCCTTACTCCTTTCTTACTGAGTGTCTCCAACTTTTCCCTTATCTCTTACCATTCTTTCCTAGTTCCTTTCTTCCTTTCGTTACGCCCAGCATCTCTTTCCTTTCTCATTACAATCTCATCTTTCCACTTATTTCTTATTTCCTTCCTTACACAGTTTCTCCCCCTTTTCCCCTATCGCTTACTATTCCCTCCCTGTTTCTTTCTACTTTCGTTACGCCCAGCTTCTC
>NC_090752.1:17153124-17165624 GCF_036898095.1 Palaemon carinicauda
ATTCATATAAATATATACTCAAGTATGTATATATATGGTGTACGTACTTTAATACATACATCAATACTGTATATATATAATTCTGTATATCTGTAACGCTAGAATTTGATCTTTTGAGTAGTCTCTGTGATATAGTCATTGTGTTTTTTATATAGAAAATTATAGTCACAAATAATATTTTTGAGACGCATTTTATTATATGGGTCACCCAATATTGCCGTTGGGTAGGTTACCAATAACCTTTTGTATATCATTCCCGAAATGAAGGAAGAAATAACCTTGAGAAATTATTCCGATATAATTTCTGCCTTTTTTCCTGTTTAGTCAGTCCTTCAAAAAATTCCATTGCGGAGGAATAAAGAAAATTACCACGAAGAAAGTTATCAAATATAGAATTCATAGTAACGGCTTCACAGAAAAATTGAGTTAATATACACTTAAATGAAAATGCATTTTCTATAGGTAAAACGGAACTTTGGTAAGTAAAACGTCTATTTGGAAAGTTTTTATGAATAAAAGTGTCCTATATCGAAAATCCTAAAATAAAGTTTCATTTTTATTTGATTTATCATACATTACTTTGTCATTGGTCTTTGAAGATAATGATATAATTTCTCTTGTTCAAGTTTGCTGCAGTTATAATTGTTACCAATATGATTCGTAGATCTTAATTAGGTATTTAAAAAGTAATAGACTGGGCAGATATATAACAGTAATATGACAACTTTCCTATTTAATAAGTACTGTATGCATGTAGTATGGACCGCTTAACACCCTTACTTTGCAAGAATAGGTGGGGAAAAAAACTTAGAATGTTCTCAAAAAGTAAATTATAGTTTCGGAAATTTTACGGGAGAAAGATCTTTCTCATTCTGAAATGAATCAGATATTTTGATGAATGAAATATATTTACGTTATTACTCAGCCTATGTGAAAAGTTAGAAAAATAAATTTTATTTAATTTCAAAGTAGCAAACGTTATGTATCCTAAGTCGCTCACCCAATCACGGTTTTTTTTTGTTTTTGTTTTTTCTCATTGCAACTTCTCGTGTTTACACTTCGTTTTTTGGGCAACGTATTTGACCTTTTGATTGGATATTGCGTATGCAACCCGCAATAATTAAGCCTCAGTCAAAGAGAGATGCAAAATTCGAGTAAGTGGAATGATTAGATGTTGCCTGATTGCAGATTGGTCCTGAGCTCTGAAAAATCATCTCTATTAAGATTGAAGATTGTTCTTTTGTAATGTGTCCATTTAGCACTCGCGCTCACTCCTACGCACACACATAATATATGTTATATACTGTATATGTATATAAACACATTTATACACATATATATATACACACACACACACACACACATATATATATATATATATATATATATATATATATATATATATATACATACATACATACATACATACATATCTATACATACATATGTGTGTGTATATATATATATATATATATATATATATATATATATATATATATATATATATATATACACACACATATATATATATATATATATATATATATATATATATATATATATATATATATATATATATATATATCAAAAGAGGGATATAAAGAAGGTTATATTCCGAAAGGGAACGGAGAAACCTTTCACTTCCATTTTGACTTGAAATCAAATACAGCAGTGTAAGGCTGAATTCAAGTTCTCGATAACATTATCAAATATGCTTTTATTTCTATTTCTATGATAAAACATGTCGATATTTGTCAATTTTTCATTCCGTCTTATTTATTAACACTCATTAATATCTAATCTGTTTTGATGGGAATGTCATATGCCGTTAAGTAAGAGTAGTTGGTAAGATTTTGCTTGTTTTTTTTTTTCTCTCCTATCTAGCAAAAAGGGACTGTGCCCTAGACCTTTCTTTGCAAAGGTCATTTTGATTCTTTGCTTTATTCCTTTGCCCTAAACCATAGTAAATGCTCTGTGTAGTTACCCCCTCCCCCCACCCCCCATAAAAAAAATACTACAGAATAGCGAGATTCGTATCGTCACCGTGATACGAAAAAACATGCCTTAAGCCGTCAGGAATTAAGGCGGAAATGGGTCGTCCATTGAGTGAAAGACCTAACACAGTTACCAGGATTGTGTGTTTTGGGCGAAATATCAGTATAGCCAGATGCGGCGCGTACCTTTATTTGTACTGTCAACATAGGCCGCTGTGATCATTTAATTATATGCAGGTTTTTAAAGCCACCTTTTGGAAAATGGCCCCCAGTTGTGTCAGATATTATTCCATTTGTGCCATGAAGCTCTTTCGTACCGCAAGGAAAAGTATGAGCTAATGAAGGCTGGCCATCTTTGTACGGAAATACTGTCATACAGGGTCAAGTTGACAGAAATTCATTCTGGAGCTATTCTCTTTTACGTTCGCTGTTATAAACATTAGAGATTTGGCTTAGCCAAAATAGACAGAACTTGAATTCATTTGTCTTTATTTACTTATAATTAGCTAATGATTAATGGGGCTGCTTTGTATTTGCAGAGACCTGCTCATTATGGTTTACGATACTCTCAGTGCCACTAAATAAAACTGCGCAGGGATGGAACATTTTTACTAATTTTCCAACAACTTGAATAAAGATTAATCCCTGTAATATCGTCCATGATTTAATTCCCATCTCCTATATCCGGATTTACAATATCACGGCTGTTTCCTTATGTTTAAGATCTCCTAATCAATATTGGACCTTGTTGACTCTTTGCTGGCTCAGTGGGTGAGAGAATTAGTTCCTAATGATCTCATATTGCTACACTAGATTGCTTTCGGCCAGACATCTACATTAACTTCTCGCTGATGCTTCGAGATGTTGATTACAAATTGATACTTGCGACGAATATTATTTTGGAATGTCCATGAATTTTCCATGTTTTAAGCGCCAACGTTCCTTGTCATTAGCAAAAACAGCTAATTTGTTTTTTCGAGAATATATTGAGTCCGTCTTAGATCGCCCGAATGAACTTCCAAGACGAGGCGATAGGTGTTAATTAACTCATTGGTGCATTGGATAAGGGTTAAGGGGAAGCGGCGTTTGGGGGAAGTGTGTCTTTAGGAGCAGCACAGTCGGTAGGGATGATTTTAGGCGAATTGGTTGTTAGGTGGGAGAGAGGTGTTAGTAGATTCAACCCAAACCTGGGACTATGAGGACTGTAGAATGGAGATGATATAATGGATGTAACGATTATTATTATTATTATTATTATTATTATTATTATTATTATTATTATTATTATTATTATTATTATTATTATTATGAGGACTGTAGAAAGGAGATAATATAATGGACGTAACGATTATCATTATTATTATTATTATTATTATTATTATTATTATCTTTATTATTTATTATTATTTATCATTGTTATTATTATTATTACTATTATTATTATTATTATTATTATTATTATTATTATTTATTTATTATTGTTGTTATTATTATTATTATTATTATTATTATTATTATTATTATTATTATTATTATTACTTGCTGAGTTAAAACCCTTGCTGGAAAAGCAGGATGCTATAAGCCCAGGGGCTCCAACAGGGAATAATAACGAGGAGGAATAGGCATGCAAATACAGCATTCACATTTAGGGAATGGGGCAAGTCAAATTAACCCAGAGACAAATGATAATAGTTTTGTTTTGCAGGAAGTTACTTGTTTGCTTTTGCGTGTATTTATCAACCAACGAAGGTAAAGGATTTTCTCAGCTATTATACGGACGCTGTTTTGACTTGGTTTACAAGTATCCTTGTATCCTTTACTTGATTTTTTATATATTCAACACAATATCCTATAGGTATGGATAGTGTCCTTAAAACTCTCATGTCCCATTTACTATGTACGTCTGATTATGGGGTATTACAAGAGGAAATGAAGTCGAAATATTTCTTAGATCTTTCGTAATCGTAAACAATTACACGTAAGTGTAAGTATTATTCATTCCTCTAAGTAATATCTTGACATTTTTATTTTAATAATAGATCTGCGTTGTACGAGAACATTTTTTATTTTCCTTTTTGTTTTTACTTATTATATTGTAATATTGATATCCATATTTGTATTGAACTAATTGTCTGTATAGATCATAGGCTGTCTTCTCTCATATGTTTTTTTTATTATTATAGTAATAATAATAATTATTATTATTATTATTATTATTATTATTATTATTATTATTTCTAGCTAAGCTACAACCCTAACTGGAAAAGCAGGATGCTATAAGCGAAAGGGCTCCAAGAGGGAAAAATAGCCTAGTGAGGTATGAAAATAAGGAAATAAATAAACTACAAGGGAAGTAATGAACAATTGAAATAACTCATTTAAAAAAACAGCAACAACATTAAAATAGATCATTAATTTATGGTATAAATCAGAGGTCTTCGTAAATTTCTTTGTGTATTACACCGTGAAATATGATTGTACACTCTAGTCAGGTTATTGGTTTTTATTCCGCCTTTCTCGGCATTATTTCATCCCGTCTGCTGTGGCTTGAGGTTACTTAGGGTAATATGTATCCAGTTCTTACCCTTGGGGGACTGCCACTTAAGATTGTCTTACCTTTGCTCAGCCCGGCTTTGAGCACCTTTTATCAAAGTGATATCTTCTCTTATGTTATCTTCACTGTAATAAGCCAGATCAAGCTTATATATATTTTATACATACATACATATATATATATATATATATATATATATATATATATATATATATATATATATATATATACTGTATATATGTATGTGTATGTATATATATATATATATATATATATATATATATATATATATATATAAATATACATATATATATGTATATTTATATCTATATCTATCTATCTATCTATATATATATATATATATATATATATATATATATATATATATATATATATATATATAATGTGTGTGTGTATATATATATATATATATATATATATATATATATATATATATATATATATATATATATATATATATATATATATTGTCCTTTTGAAATAAGATGTGACTTCAGTTTTTTTTAGTTTTTTTATAATGAACCATGTTGAAAATAGAGAAACTAAATTGCACTTCTCAGGTAATAGTTTATTATTTAGCAAAAAAAGCTTGTACTAAATGTACAATTTATTTACATAATTAGTATGAATTTCATCTTATTTTACCAGATGTTAGTGTTCACTTAACGACAGATTTTCATTACTGTTTTAGAACAAGAGTTTGTAATAAAAGAGTTAATCTTCATTTCCCTCAGTTGGACTGTGACGTTTGTGAAGATAATTATCCGCCGAAAGATTTCTAAAGATGGTAAAATTATGGGAAAAATATTAGTAATTAACAAAAAAATCTGTATTACAGATATTTATTAGTAAAGAATGAAATATGGAAAGAAATTCCCTTGGAATGAGACTTCTACTATGAATAGAGCAATTAGGAACCAAATGTTTATGACCAAACAAGATCTGTTAGAAGAATAACCCTGTGTCGAAAACATTATAATTTTTTTGGAAAATATATAAAGAAAGAAATCAGTATTCTCACGATGAAATAATTATGAGGAAAATTCCCTGGGGAAAGAAATTTCCTCAAAATTATCAGTGTAAGAGGAAAAGAAACCAGGGAAATAAATGTTATCAATATAAGACGTTTATGAGAAAAAAGCCTAGTGAGAAATATCCTCAGGATGAAAACGTTTATGAAAGAAAGGGCCTGGTGAAAGAAACGTTGCGAGAGAACATTTTCCTGAATGATTACCCTCTAATTGGCCGCAGGTCTTTTTACGAAGATAGCTGCCAATTGATTTATCGATCTTGACCTGACGCCTAAGACATTTAATCACCCTTTCAAAGGAAATTAGGTCTCAGCCAATCGTCTTTTATTCTCTTTATTTCGATTTACAATTATTATAGTAAAAGGATAAGCTTATATGTTTAATTTTTACTTTCAAATCATGGAATATACTTTCTCACCATTTCAAAGGAAATTAGGTCTGGCCAATCGTCTTTTATTCTCTTATTTCGCTTTACAATTATTATAAATAAAGATAAGCATATATGTTTATTTTTACTTTAAAATCATGGTATATACTTTCTCACCCTTTCAAAGGAAATTAGGTGTCGGCCAATCGTCTTTTATTCTCTTTATTTCGCTTTACAATTATTATAAAAAAGATAAGCATTCATGTTTAATTTTTACTTTCAAATCATGGTATATACTTTCTCAAATTATCTTACTTCTCTATTACATTCCTTTCTCTACCAGTCAACTAATATGTTAGTAATCTGCTTTAATATGAATACAGTACACTTGTTAGAAAAAAATCACACTGTTAATCGGAAATTCTCCGTAAAAATATACTGTTCTCAACCATATTTCAGTAAAATACAAGCGACTGTAATTTCACCTTTGTTATTTTTTATGGGTTGGTAACCGTAATATCACTCCTTTACGTCAATATAACCGTTTTTAAAACGGTAAAAATCCTGGAATAAATGTTGCCTGACATTTACCGTTTTTTAAAGGTAAATTTTTAAGTGTATACAGACAAAATTACCTTTGTGTTTTGTTTTCTCGTGAACTATAACAGATTAAGGAGGTTTCATCCTTAAAGTTTCTGATTGAATAATAGATGACTTGGGATCTTGTATTTATTCACAAGAATTCAGTGGCTGCTTTGTAATTCAAATGCCCTGTCCACTTACATTAGGATATAATTTTATTTATAATTCATAGGTTGTCTCTGTTAGTAGATTACGATGGGGAGAGAGAGAGAGAGAGAGAGAGAGAGAGAGAGAGAGAGAGAGAGAGAGAGAGAGAGAGAGAGAGAGAGAGAGAGAGATATTTATACGAGCAAACATATATGGATTTTACTAGTATAAGGTGACTGAGATTGGAGAACAGTAAATGAATCTTTGATAATAATAGTTCTTTAAGTATGTTTGATTTTCGTATGTATTATTGTACATAATTTTATGTTTATATATAGTATATAAGTATATTTCTATTGTATATATATCGTGTGTTTCTGTGTAATATATATATATATATATATATATATATATATATATATATATATATATATATAGTTATATATATGTGTGTGTATATATATGTATATATACACTTGTATTTCAAATATTTCAAGTGATGTATAACTTGCAAATAAATTGTACAAACACAATATGCCATCTCTCGTAGGTTTGTCCTCATATCTTATTTTTTTCGAGGAAACGACGCTTTTTACTCAATTTTAGTATTTTGCGATGCAGAGAGAGAGAGAGAGAGAGAGAGAGAGAGAGAGAGAGAGAGAGAGAGAGAGAGAGAGGAGAGAGAGAGAGAGAGAGAGAGAGAGAGAGATTGCAATATTTGTCTCCCTTTATTATTTCAACTTTTTACCGTAAAGCGCCACTTTCCTTAATTTTTTTGTGATGGGTAGAGAGAGAGAGAGAGAGAGAGAGAGAGAGAGAGAGAGAGAGAGAGAGAGAGAGAGAGAGGAGAGAGAGAGAGGAGGAAAACGCCTGTGTTTGAGCAGGAAAGTGCTTGTTAGAAGAATCCAGCTCCTCCACCAATATCCCGCCGCCGATCGTTAAGTTTCGGTGAGTGTTGTGATTACTGAATCGAACGGGCCGGGATTTAGGGGCTTTGCAATAATTAATTGCAAATGCACGCCGCGTTGCAAATGTCGGCTTGTTTGGAAGCCGTGAAGGGGGTCTGGTCGTAAGGACGAAAGGGGCGTTGCCACTCCCAATTATCAACTGGTTTCCATTTACATTAATCAAAAGAGAGGAACGGCTTCCAATTTGGTAAAGGGAAAAAAATGGAAGGACGGGAAAGAAGTAGGAGACACAAGAAAGGAAAGAAAAATAGTATTATTTAATTGAAAGAAAATATAAGTAGAATCTCTTTAGGTAAAACATTTATTTTAAAAAAATGGAAGGACATGAAATAAGTAGGAGACACAGGAAAGGAAAAAAAATGGTAATTCTTTAATTGAAAAACATAAATAGAATCTCTTTATGTTTTAGGAAAAAAAGAAAGAATGGAAGGACAGGATATAGTAAAAACAAGAAAGGAAAGAAAAAATATTAATTCTTCAATTGAAAAACATAAATAGAATCTCTCTATGTTTATGGAAAACATTTAATTTTAAGCGACGATATACGAAATCTGAGGTGAAGGCGCAGGCTGAAGCAGCAGCAGCGAGAGGAGGATTAAATATTCAATTGATTTTAGTGATTGGAAAATTATTGTTTTGAATGAGATTGTGTTTTTTATGGCAGGTTGCGAAGCATCCATTGGGGCTTGAAGGGAAAAGAAAACGCTCTGGGCTCGTCTCCATCGGTTGAAAAAGGGCAGATAGAGAAAGTGAGAGAACAGGGAAAGTGAACGAAAGAGACAGAGGTGTGTGTGTGAAATAGAAAGGAAACGTAACAGCAGGAGGTTGAAAGGGCAATTAAGCTTCTTAGTGATATGAAAGAATACGGAGAATGCGATTAAAGAAAAAGGGGTTAGCGTAAAGGCAATTCTGGGCTGGATTAAGGAACAGGGGAATTGCTAGAAATAACTGCTGCGAGAGAGAGAGAGAGGAGAGAGAGAGAGAGAGAGAAGGAAGAAGGGAATGATAGTTGGGATAAAGGTAAATAAAAGTACGAAAAGACATAGGGACAGGTATCCATTAAGCCACTGGAATTTTTTTTTTTTTTTTTTTTTTTTTTTTTTTTTTTTTTTTTTTTTTTTTTTTTTTTTGAGATATGCACAAGTGGTTAATGGTCTTTTAGATATCTCAAGGAAAATACGTTTAGATTTAAACCAAACTAGCGTATCGTTTAATAGGTTAATTCGTTGAAAGAGCCTTCCTTGCCCGTCCATTTAATGGTGTTAGTAAAAAAAAAACAAATATTGAAATTGTTGCCGCCTTACCCAATCCAAAGTTGAAATTTGACGCAGAGATTATAACGAATCCTCTTCGTGGCTGAATCTTTCATCCGATTGATTATGTTTAATCGAAAATACCATTTGGGGAAATGGCCGAGTAATAACAGGAATGGGGAAGGTGAGAATGATACGCCCGGAGAGAGAGAGAGAGAGAGAGAGAGAGAGAGAGAGAGAGAGAGAGAGAGAGAGAGAGAGAGAGAGAGATTATAAATTCAGAGTATGTATACTGTTGTCAGTTTTGCATATTGTTTCATTGTCATACATTAACACCGATCTCACTAAACTGTTATATAGCGGGATTTATATATATATATATATATATATATATATATATATATATATATATATATATATATATATATATATATATGAGAGAGAGAGAGAGAGAGAGAGAGAGAGAGAGAGAGAGAGAGAGAGAGAGAGAGAGAGAGAGAGAGAGCTGGTGATGAAATGGAGTGAAATGTCATTATAGATTTAAGAGGAAGAGAACTTAAATGCGAGAGAGGGACGTTTAGGGTCTGGTTATTTTTTATATTTGCCGCTTCTAAAATAAATCTCGAATGCACTCCTGCCATAGAAGGACCCCTAAATGTCGTCTCGAGATATTCCTAGATATTCATTATGAGAGAAGGAAAAAAAAAAGAATTTCAGAAGGTAGGAAGAACGAGGGAGAGACTCGCTCATATCATCGTCGATGGGGAAGGCGGAGGACGCTTTTAAAAGCTCAGCTGATTAAGAGATGTTAAATGTGCTAATCTGATCTGCGAACTGTATGACTTGAAATCCATTAGTGACGCTAACTAAGAGATGAAAAGGGGGTTGCTTTTTACGACTTGTCTTGGAAACAAGTCATTTTGATGGTGTGTGTGTGTGTGTGTGTGTGTGTGTGTGTGTGTGTGTGTGTGTGTGTGAAAGTGGAATGCAGTCATGAAAGTATTTTGTAAGTCCACTATCCATTTCCATAAAGTCTTAATAATTTTTCTGTATTTTGTGAAATATTTATTTTAATACATAAAATATTTATTTTGCAAGGATCGTTTACTTTGTTTTTTCCGTCTATATATACATATATCATCATCATCATCTGTTGATAGTTCACTGTGAAAACAAAGGCCTCAGACATTATATGTATATATATACATATATATATATATATTATATATATGTGTGTGTATATATATAAATATATATATATATTATATATATGTATATATATATATATATATATATTATATATATATATATTAATAGATAGGTAGATAGATAACATACCACCTTCATACGTAAAAGGAATACATATTCCATTATTTTTTCAATAGTTAATTTCACTTTTATGTGCCAATTCTTGCACTTGTGATTTCTATTCTTGTAAAGGTGAACTTGCTCTTCGTATAGCGGTACTTAACTTCATTGTGTTTTAGTGATTACACATATGACAATTTTCGTTGTTTCCGCTTCATGTACTTCATTCTCCCTTGTCACACTTCATCAATTTGCATGCTTATTTTTGCGTCAACTTTCTTGTGCCTGTATTTTGTAACTCGTCCCTTATCTCTTCCATTCCTTCGAAATTCTCTTTTGAAATCTATTTTCCTCCCCCTCTCTTCCTCCGTCCCTTTTGCCCGCTCCCGGAGTTGTCTGGCACCAAACTCGGCTTGTCATCGAAGAGCTACGTGTCACTTGGGAAACCTGTTATCACCTTATCTGACATGTGTCGAACCATATCAGCACGTCAGTAATGATTACACTTAGGGCAGCCGAGCAACTGTTCTGTCAAACAAGCGAAGTTTGTGCAGAAATGTCACAGGCTTCCCTCTCGGTTTGTGCTGCACAGTAGATCATAGCAAAGAAAACGGGGATTGTAGTCTGGTATGGAAGGCAAACTTCTCTGAGTGTCTTGCGGTTCGCGAGTAGCAAATGAATTTAACTCATCTTTACCCTGTGGACCTTGATCATGAGTGTCTTGCGGTTCGCGAGCAACAAATGAATTTTACTCATCTTTACTCTGTGGACCTTGATCATGAGTGTCTTGCGGTTCGCGAGTAGCAAATGAATTTAACTCGTCTTTACTCTGTGGACCTTGATCATGAGTGTCTTGCGGTTCGCGAGTAACAAATGCATTTAACTCATCTTTACTCTGTGGACCTTGATCATGAGCGTCTTGCGGTTCTCGAGTAACAAATGCATTTAACTCATCTTTACTCTGTGGACCTTGATCATGAGCGTCTTGCGGTTCGCGAGTAACAAATGAATTTAACTCATCTTTACTCTGTGGACCTTGATCATGAGTGTCTTGCGGTTTGCGAGTAACCTTGCTGTTCGCGAGTAACAAATGAATTTTACTCATCTTTACTCTGTGGACCTTGATCATGAGTGTCTTGCGGTTCGCGAGTAACAAATGAATTTAACTCATCTTTACTCTGTGGAACTTGATCATCTCTAACATTGTTTTTAACTTTTGGGATCTTTCGTTTTGTTTCTGTTTAAATCTATTTAATTTGACATAACTTCATCAATTATAGATTAAGGACAGAAATGTAAACATATTATATTTCAGAATACCGTTTTAACATTTTCAAGTTCTAATTTCTGCAGGGGTAAATAATTCATTTTGTGATAGAGCTTGCATTTAAATATCTATTATAAATTGTTTTCATACTAGTATATCCGAGTAGGAGTTGAAGTATATTCAAATGGGACATGATTATTTTTTTTGTAACTGAGTTATGGTATTTGAAATACGAATATTTGAAATTATTTTCTTTAAAGGTCGAAGGCTATGCTAGCAAGTGATTTCCTGTAGCCTATGTTTTAAAACACAGCTACATATGTTAGAACGACAATTTTAAATCCTGAAAAACATTTTAAACAATCTTATATATAAATACAATTATACAAATTATATATATATATATATATATATATATATATATATATATATATATATACACACACATATATATATATATATATATGTATATATATTATATATATATATATATATATATATATATGTATAAAATTTGCAATTTAATTTCCATCTCATAGTTATCAATTTTGAAAAGGCCAATTCATCCTATGTCTGTTCCTTTAAAAAAAACAGACTAAAATAACTGTTTATTTAGAACTGCATTTTGGTCTTTAGAAATGAACAGTATGGTTTTGCTGATCATATGTCATTATTTACTGCATATATATGACTGGGTTCTGTCTGAACCGGGAAATAGTGACAATACGAACTGATATAGAAATGTAATGCAATATTCCTGATGCTTCAATTATATTTTTCTGTTTTATCATGGTACGAAATGATCATCTATTCTGTGAATGTTCAGAAGACATATTCTGAAACCTTTCCCCACTCTCCTAACCCTGAACCCCGTTTTTGGTATTAAGGAAGACATTAGATTCTTGTTAGAGTCTAAATTGGAATGTTAATACTCTCTCTCTCTCCTCTCGCTCTCTCTCGCTCTCTCTCTCTCTCTCTCTCTCTCTCTCTCTCTCTCTCTCTCTTTAG